>NW_024061753.1:1200000-1800000 GCF_006381635.1 Hibiscus syriacus | reverse complement strand
TTTGAATTAAATCGATTCTAATTCCTCGCCTGTTCTAGAACACAGTCACGTTCAATAACTACATAATTATACATTGATACATATCAGTATACCACTTTATATACTGTAATCTTTCATTTCTTATACGAAAGAAAAGGCTACTTTCATCTCTTAATTAAGGTAGGTATCAGTACACTCTACAGTGTACCGATTCATCCCTTAAGGTGTGTATCGATGCACTACCTATGCATCGATACACAAATTACATTCGATGTTTTCATCTTAACGGTGTGTATCAATGAACTCCCTATACATCACTGCACTTATTGCATTCTATGTTTTTATTTCGTTTGAGAGTGCATCGGTACCCATTGAATGTGTACCGATACACACAGCCCATAAATTACATTTTGTGCACGAAAATCACTTCATTTTCAGCTCAACACTTCATATTTCACCTCCTTTTATATTCCTAACTTTCATACACATATTTAAACCAATTAATACTCATTCAATACTTCTCTAACTTCAAAATACAATCCTCTACATGGAATCCAAGAATCATACTAAATTTTCTACTTGTTCTAAATTTAATTCTATCACTTCATATCTCTTAATTTAACCCTTGACAAGTCAAATTTGGCCCCCAATTAAACTTATCAACTCTTCTTCCAAATTTCATTTAAAAACTCATTATATTTAAACTCTCTAAATTCATTCCTCTTATGGTTTTTAGACAATTTAAGCTTTCCTTAAGCTTACTTATCACCTAAGGTTCATAAACCAAGTTTGAACTCAACAAATAACCAAAAAACATGGAAACTCACCTTTGCTCTTGAAACTCATGGCTAGAGAAGAAAAAAACTTAGGAGAAATCTTTCATTTCCCATGTGGTTCCCTTATCTTATAAAGGGAAATAAAAAATCTTCATACCAAATGACCATTTTACCCTTTAGTTCATTTAATAATTACTAACAATAATTCTTCAAATACCTCTAAATAAATCCTTGAACTATTTAACTATTTTACTTTAATCACCAAATTATGAAGTTTTACAATTTAGTCACTAACCCATAGTTTGGAATATTACAAATCTCCCATCCTTTAAGAAAATTCGTCCTCAAATTTTCACTATACTAATAGATGAAGATATCATCCACACATCTCCTATTCATAGTCACATATTACCTCTTTCATTAGTTTCTCGCATTATCATAAACTTAACTTTCGTTACTTTAATTCTTCCTTTACCTTTTTCCTTTATTTGATTATCACATTCAAAATAACCTACTTGTCCTTTACCACTTAAACCGAGAGGAAATAATTCTTCCACTATATTTTAACTTCTTTAATACATATAACTAAATCTTTATCTCCCTAACTACATCTATTTGAGTATGAAACACAATCTTACTTCTTTATCATAGATGATCAAGATATACACTTTCCAAAATCAACAATTTTTTTCACAACATTTTATACCTTTTTCTTATAATCCACCCTTCTATATAACCCTTGTCATATTTGTTCTTTTAAATTCTCTTTTTCATTTAATTCCTTATCCATTTAATCCTTCATAAATCAATATCTCTTTATATCATAGATCATATCTTTTCCTTATGCTCCCAATTCATTTTTCCTATCATTGACACTTATCCTTAAACAATACTCTTCATCGTATTTTCATAACTATGATAGTTAACACTATATACACAAACTTTATTCTTTGTGAAATTCTCACTCAAATCACAATACACTTATCCCTTTTCATCATCTTAAACTTTTTTATCTTTCCTCAATTTTCGTCAACATTACTTTACTTTGTCAAACTAGAGCCTAAACCTTTGTCAAATTCTTCATATATATTCTTTCCAGTCAAAATGACTTATTCTCCATTACTCATCTTCTCAAACCTTTATTCTTACTTATACATAATACAATTTCCTTAATTTGAATTCAAACATTTTATCTACCTTTGTCTTATAAACTGATTACTGATGTATACATTCTTAAACTCTTTTAGAACATTGTCCCCATCACTTGCCCTTTCAATATTTTCCTGATAACATCCATACTCTATACTTTTTTGTCAGTGTAGCAAAGGAACTACTATACCTTAGAACGATGGGGATTCCCTTAACACTATAATTTCCAATTTTCTCACCAATTACTACTATATAAGTATTTAGACCCCATATGAATCAACATCACAACATATTTACTATACCATAGAAAAATACCTGTGATTGTCTCTGGATCATCCCCATCTTCCATGGTATTAAGATTATATACTCTAACAGTGGAGCGAACTTCCTGCTGAGTAGAGGATTCTGGTTTACTTTTGCCTCTTCCTCTCAGAGACATCGAAACAGATCTCTCCGACTGTACATGCTCTCTTGTTCCCAATGGACAATCTTTCATGAAATGTCTTGTTTCCTCACATTGAAAATAGGCTCAAGATTCAACTCTATATGTCCCACCGTGGTATCTTCCACAAGTCTGACAATGTCTTTGTTGTGCTCTTCTATCACCAGACCTTAGTGATTGAGTCTACCCAACTCTCATCTGATTTGATCCTCTAGAGGAGGATGTCATCGATTCAGACCTTACTTGGGATTGAAATTCAGAATCCCTGCCTCTCTTGGGTGGTGCAGAACTTGATGAAATCCCAATTCTTTTAGACGCTTGGGCTTTTTGCTCCCCAAATCGATCATTTTGAGCTCTCTCTAGAGCTTTAACACAGTTTATCACCTCTTGAAACGAAGACAAGTTTAATACGATTAATATTTCCTTAAGCTTCGGGGGTAAACCCTTAATAAACCACTCATATGCATCTTTTTTTGTAGGCACCAATTCTGCTACAAAGCGACTTAATTTGTTGAACTCACACTTATACTCATACACTGTGCGGTTCATTTGCTTCAGGTTCAGAAATTCTTGCTTCATTTGCTTAATAAATTGATCTCCTATGTACTTGTGCTTAAACTCTTCAAGAAACAGAGACCATGTTACTTGATCACTAGCCATCCTCATAGTAACATTAGTTCACCAAATTCTCGTTTGCCCACGAAGCAAGGAGATGACTCCATCTAACTTCTCCACATCAGAAAAGTGGAGCCCCTAACATGATCTTTACATCGTTGAACCAAAGGTTCACAGCAACAGGACCTTCCTCGACTTCACCTTTGAACTCTGGAGCTCCTAATCCCTTCAACTCTTTCGTAACATTCATTCTCAGAGTTGAAGTAGCAAGAGGTTGGAAACACATTAATACCGCGTTTAACATCCTGAAGAACATATCTTGATTACCTAAAAGAACTCCAGAAGGTGTCTGTTCTTCACCTTGCCTAGCCAGGTCATGTGAATTACTGCTCTCAGCTATTCTATCATCTCCCGCTTCACTTCGAGAGCTATCTTGTCCGGACATCTAATAAAATATAAACAAATGTCTCTATCAGCAAAACAACATACTCTTTACTCTTATCAGATCATAAGTTCTTACTACTATATTGGTATATACACTTTTTAAGACACTATGGACTCCGGTTTATCCTGAGAATCGACTAAATCGTAGCTCTGATACCATTAAATGTAACACCCCCAACCCGTACCCGACCCGGATACGAGTCCAAGGTGTCACATTGACTTTTCAAACATGTATATTCATAAAACTATATGAAATTTTAAACTTTTATTAACACAAAAGTCATATTTACATCATTGAGTTCAAAATATTATAGAGTTGATCAGAGCATACGTAAATCTACATTTGCTTACATGCCAACAATTTTAATACAATAAAATACCTACTATATGATTTACTTCTTATCTATTCTCTTGTGAAGGTATGTTGTTATGCCGATCTCAAGTCTGGTCCTCGAGCTTCTTAGTACCTACGTGTAAAACACTTACACGCTAAGTCATAGACTTAGTGAGGCATAAACATATAATAAAGAATTTCTATAATTACGAACATTTAATCAAATATCTAATAACAATTATACATATTACATTATAAATCCACACTATCATCTATGAATCAGTATAAACAATAATAGCATTCTAACATGCAAAGATGTACACACTCTTTACATCTTTTATAAGCCCATGCACACTATTGAGAACTCAAGGTATTCGAGTACTATGAGGTTGTGCACACATATGCTGTCACCATAGCTCGTATAAAATCCATTGAGTGGCATATGAAATCTGTGTCCCGAAGGACCTATCCATATGTTCCGAAGAACATAGGTAACTGTACATATGTCCTGAAAGACATAGGGAAACTATCCATATGTCTCGAAAGACATAGATAACCCTCGACTCTTGGCATGCCAACTATACCTACAGTTCTCACAACTCGTATCATGGGCATTATCCTTTATCTTATTACACATTCACACATTCATATCACATATCTATTTTGCATAGCTCTTTATCACATGTTCATATGATCACATTATCACATATACCTTTTCTCATATTCATATAACCATATAATCTCATTCATATTCATATATCTCATGTTCATTTCTCATCTAATCACATATCACCTGGATTAATTTATGTTCTGATATATTCTTATCCTATAACTTATATAAACATATACATCACTTATACCAGTTCCTATGTCTTATCACATTAGCATATTTTCATATATTTATAATCACGTAGTTTATTTTCTTCTAATTCATGTCACTTCTCATATGATTTCATATATACTACATAGTTCATATTATTTCTTATGTTCTTACCATACCTCTTATTTCATATTCTTAGGTAATCATATAGATCCTTTTAACTATTTCATATATTTATCACATTAATATATATTTACAGAACTCATGTAATATATACTGTAACATGTCAATACATAATCTCATGCACACATATGAATCATAACAAACAAATCACACACTTAACATACATAATGTATCCTGTAACTCATTCAATCACATATGACACATACACTTAATTATATAACCCTTGTACTAGAAAAGGATTAAGACTTCCTCGGATGGTAAAAAATAACTTTGAAAGGACATACTTGACTAATTATCAGAAAAACTGCATATGATAGAATTGAAAATAATTACTGAAATGTCTTTGAACTTCATAATAACTATAATAACCTCCATTGATCAAAGAAACTAGAATATTTTCGAGTCTAAGTTATTCGAAGTAATACCACTGACAGAATTGAATGAAATGACAATAATACCCTTAAAGAGTAAAAAGAACTATGGATGAATATAATATTGGAGACAACTTGAGAAATTAAATTATGATCCACTTGAATCTTGGAATCACTGATTAAACTCCTGATTTATTTGAAATACCCCTGAAGTGTAATATGACTTGAAGCATGTCCAAACCATGGAATAACTAATACCCTCAGCTCTGAAATATATACCAAAATGACTATATTATATAACCAAGTTAAATGGAATGGAAGTACAATATGTATTCGAATTTCGGAAATGATAGAATTACTCTGGAAACTCCGAAGTGATCGGGGTAGACTTGACTACTAAAACACCTAAGTAACTTTAATGACTTAGAATTACGTGAATGACTCAGACAAGCCTGGAAACGCTGATGAACTTAAATGTTGTATCACCTAAAGGGTTTTCAACCCCGAATCAAGCACGTCGACATTTATTGATATCGTTGCAATACATAAAAGAAATAAATACCACAATAATACATATTCGTCTCCTCAAGAACTGATTAAGGATGATTCTAATATTAATCAGATCTACTTATGTAGTTAATAATAAGAAGTGAATAATAATAATAATAATAATAATAATGAAGTATCACAGTACGAATGATTGACAAGTATTGCAGAGTTAGGATCGTTGGCTCAATTGGACTCAAAATCCTGATAATTCATTTCATAATCCTAAATACCCCTGATTGTTTGAGTAATAGAATCACCCTCAGTAAATCTGAATATAGAATTATTCTGATATAAAAGTTCCTAAACACCTTCCTGAATGCACATGAATAAAAAAGGGTCCTAAGGTATCAATTTTTAATGGTCTGATAGATATATTAGTAACTGATCCCTTTCAATATAAACTCGCTCTTAGAATCTGATCAAATTGCATAAGTTTCATGTTTACATTCTTGATAACTATCGAGTACCTCTGAAAAATACTTGGATCCTCTAGTGTGTCCCTTATGTACTACATGACTATTTTATATTTTTTGAAATGTGTTTTATCGAAATTTATTGATTTAATGGTTTACGAACCATGGCTACATGGTATGTGTTCTCCGATTACGGTTTTCACCGAAAAAAATATGATTTGTTCTTGATTTATGGAATCATGGAATTTACTGATTTATGAACTATGGTTTCATGTTTTCATTGGTTACTACTTGAACTGTTTTATTGAAACATTTTCTGGGTAGGCTGAAGAATGGAGGTCCAACTCTGATCAAGATGGTAAATCCTTACGGACCTAAGACGACCCTTGGGTAAGCTCTAAGGCCCCGGGGACTTTCTTGGGTAGGCCCCGAGGACTTTCTTGGGTAGGCTCTCAGGCCCCAAGATGTTCTCTTAGGTTGGCTCCTTATATCCAATGGGTATAATGTTGCCTTATGGATGCAGTTTTGGGGAACTGCATATGGTGTATGGGTGGAGGATAGTTATATGGTTTATTTCATTGGCACACTTACGAGATTTTATTGGATCATGATCCAAATATTACGGTTTATTGTTAAAACTGATTTTTTACTGGATTCTATATGGGTAGGATTCTGGAGTATGGAGGTTCAGCTCTGATCCAGTTGGTAAGTCTTTTTGGACCTAGGTGACCCTTGGGTAGGCTCCGAGGCCCTGAGTAACTTTCTTGGATAGGCTCTCGAGCCTCAAGACATTCCTTTAGGGTGGCTCTGTTTGCTGTGTGCTTATGGTAAGCCTTTATGGATGCAGTTTTGGGGATCTATATAACGGTGTTCGATTGGAGGGTTTAACTATGGTTTTGAAAATATGTTTTAAACGGTTACTAATTTAATATATATATATATATATATATATATTCATTGGTTTTGGTTTGAACACACTAGATATCCTTTTCCAATCTCTTGAAAACAACGTTTTTTGAAGGTTTCTTATGAGCTGAGATCTTCATGACTTTCACTCGATGAACTACCAATGGAACCGCAACTCATTCTAAAAAACTGTATACGTCTAATTCAATAAGGAAATTTTATGGCTTTCCATTCATCTGCATGTCCTGTAGCATCATTTGGTAGTATTGTATTACTAGGCTTCCCAAAGTTCACCCTTCACTCCTTTTTCAGGTTAAAAGAATCAAACTAGTGTAGCTTTCGACATCAGTAAAGGAGTTCCTCCGGCGTTGCTTGCAGAGTACAGTGCATGTGATTAGGAGGCAAGTAGATTGTATTTTATTTTATATACGAGTCTGAAATCTTTTTATTTCTGAATAATGGAAAATTTCACTTTTGTATTTATAAATTGTTTTTATGATTTTACATGTTTTAACAAAAAAAATTAATTTTTCTAGGATTTATACGGTGGGTCGCTCTGGTGACCATAATGTAACATCTCGGATCGGATCAGGTCACCTGCATCGGTTTGTGGGTGTTACATTTCGATTTAGATCAAATCGAATATGTTGATTTTTGGGTCAAGTCAATATCCGATTAATTATTTCAGTTTGGGTCAGCATTGGATCTTAGAGTCAATTCGGATTGAGTTGAGTATGAGTCAAATCAAGTATATATAGAATAATTGATATATTTTTTGTAAAAGAAAGTGTATTTTTTTTTAAATCTTATCATTTGTGTTCAATTTCATTCAAATTCAATTATCTTTTAGGGATTATAATTTAACTCAAACTCGACCTATAAGATATGTTAGAGTTTATGATATTTTTTATTGATTCACACCGAGAAATATGTGGTACAATCTATTTGATTAAAAAAATAAAATTTATAATTGTAAATTTTATTATCAATTAAAATTTTAAACTAGATGTTTAACGTTCAATTATAGATATAATATTTTTCATTAAATTTAAAAGTAATAATAATATACTATTTATATTTGAATAAATATTATTTGAATATATTTATAAATGATATTATATTATTATAACATCAATAATATTTAAATTTTAAATTATAAATAAAAATAGATATCTTTATATTGTAAAAATAGGTTATTTGTGTAGTGTAAAATAAGTTATTTCTATATTAAATTTAAATAATTATATTTTTTATATGCAAAGGAATTAATTTTTTTAAAAATTAATTTAATAGTTTTGAAAAGTTATTTTAGTAATTTAAAAGTAAAATATTAAATTAATAATTAATAGTTTCGACATTTTTTTTGAATAACCACAGTATCCGATCTATTGATCGACTAATTTGGATCAGGTACTGTAGAGGCAATGACAACCCTCCCAACTCAGTTTACTCCATTCGCAATTACCATGATTCAAACCCTTAACATTGCTTAAGAGATCTAGTGCCTCACCCCACCTAGTTTTGACTCATTAGGTAATAGAATTCAAAATGAAATATAAAATTAGTGAATTATTATTTAGATTATTTAAAGATTAAATTAATATTTTGGTTCATTAATTAATGGATATTAAAATAGATATTAAATTAATAAATTATTACTAAATTAAAAATTAAAAATAACATAAACATAAACGGATGGTAAAGTTGTTATTATTTTACAAAAATTAGAATTAGATTATATGAAAAAAATTTGATGGAGAAAAATTAATCTTACCGTAATTATTAATGAATGAATGAATTAATTATAGATTAAAGCTGACTTATATTTATTTAATTGTTATATATTTAATTAGGTATATGAATTTTTAATTTAGATATTTAATTAATAAAAATAATTAAAGTTCAAATCAAATAAATAATTAATATATATATATATATATATATATATATATATACTTGGATTTTATCTTACTAGTTCATTATTTAGCACATTGTTAAAATATAGGTAATAATAAAAAGAGAAAATCGCCTCAGTGACCAAAAATGCCTTATAATATACGATTTTAACCAACTTTTTTTGGATTTGCCAAAATGACCAACAAAATCGCAACGCGATCCCCAGAATCGCAAATCAGTTTCCAAAATCGCAACGCGATTCTTGAAAATCGCAATGCGATAGTACAAATTCGCATTGCGATTTTCCAAAATCGCAACGCGAATATGAAAATCGCAACGTGAACACATAAATCGCAACGCGTATCCGTAAATCACAACGTGTATCCGTAAATCGCAACACGTATGGGTAAATCGCAATGCGTATCCGTATATCGCAACGCGTATCCGTAAATCGCAACGATAATAAAATCGCAACGCGTATCCGTAAATCGCAACGCGATATTTAAAGCGCCATTATAATCGCTACGCGTATTTTATTTTCAAATTACAAAAACAAATATTAAGACAAAATCCCGTAATCGCAACTCATAACCTAAAACCTAAAATCACAACTCAGTCCCATCTCCATCTCTCACTCTCTACGGAGAAGAAATCCGTCCCCATCTCCGAAGATTTCCGTCCCCATCTCCGGCGAAATCCCTCACAACCATTCACGGTCAGAAATCCCTCACAATATTCAGAAATGGAAAATCAACCTCCGAGGGTTAGTTTTTTTAATTATTTTTATTTTGAAATGTTTGCATTATTGTAGGTTTTTCATATTGAAACTGATGATAAGTTTACTGGTCATTTCAATAATAGATTAACCATTTCACTTAGATTTCATTTCGCGTTACGATTCTGTCGTTGCGATTTTCATTTCGCGTTGCTATTCTCTCGTTGCGATTTTCAAGTTAGTATTTGTCTTTGTCTTTGTTCTGTCTTTTGGTTGAAGTAATGCAATCCATTCAAGTTTCAATTTGCAGAAGAGTCGCAACGAGATAAATGAAAATCGCAACGATAGAATGACTGTCGCAACGAGAGAAATGAAAATCGCAACGAGAGAATCGCAACGCGAAATGAAAATCGCAACGAGAGAATCGCAACGCGAAACCAAAATCGCATTGCGATTTTCATTTCGCGTTGCGATTTTCATTTCGCGTTGCGATTATCTCGTTGCGATTGTCATTTCGCGTTGCGATTCTCTCGTTGCGATTTTCATTTCAACCAAAAGACAAAACAGTGTTGCAAATTTTAGTTTCAAGAATAAACTACTACTTTTTATGTTTATTGTTTTTGGTATATCTTCACAGTGTAGTTTTTGGTATATCTAACTTGGTATGTTTATTTTTTGTAGAAATTTTTTTCGGCTCAATTGACCTTGAGAAATAAAGTCAGCCTGGCCACTACAATTGCTTCGAAGCTTTCACCTGCTCAAAGACAATTGTTTGAGGAAACCTGCTTCAGGCCATGGCTGAGAGTACAGCATCCGGGTGGAGATGCTAATTTGACCTATTTATGGCTTCAGACCATGACATCAAATCTACCCGACAGTATACAACGTGGTGAGGAAGAGATATGGTTTCATTTTCCACCAGCGTATACTTGTTTTGGGCGGAAGAAGTTCTGCTTAATCACTGGTCTACGATTCGGACACGATGATGTAGGCCGGTACACCGTCATATCGCCGCCCATCATGGTTATCCCGGGTTTTTCCGGATGAGTCAATGGAGAAGCCGAACCTACATGTCGACGACCTGAAGAAATTGTTTAATAAGAAAGCTGGTTTCACTCGGATGGATGACGTCGATGTTGTCCGAGTATGCCTTCTACTACTTGTGTATGCCGGCTTTTTAGGCAGAGAGGCCAGACAACCTATTCATCGGGAGCTAATATATTGGTAGAGGACCTGAATGCATGAAATCTGTTTCCGTGGGGTTCGTATATATGGAAAGCTACCTGGACTAAGTTGTCGTCTGCCTTTGATGACCGCAAAAGTTTGCGGGGCGATGGGTCCAAATACACTTTGTCAGGCTTTGTTTGGGCCTTTAAGGTAAGAATTTCTATATAATGTTTCTAAAATTATAATTAATTATTTAACAATTACTAATTTTGTTATTATATTGTTGTAGATTTGGATATTCGAGGCTTTCCCCAGCATGCGTACATATGCAATAAAAACGTCAAATGATATTCCCAGGGCTATTTCCTGGAAGAGGAAAACTCTGTTGGATTGGGAAGACTTAATACCATATGCGACAATAAATAATGTAAGTTAACACAAATACTTTCATATAATATATAAACAAGTTATTAATAGTAGACGTTTAACTTTGTTTGAGTTTTTATATTTTAGGAGGCCAACATTCCATTACAAAGACTGACACCCACGGAGGAAGAGCTTGCCACTGATTGGTGGCAAGCTAGTCAGAGTTTTTTGATGGCACGGATGATGAGCGGCATCCACTTCCTCCAATTCGAGAGCCATCACCTCACCTAGAGCCATCACCGATCGACCCGACTATACACCTCTAGAACGAGAGCCATCACCTATCCCGTCACATCATCGAGCCTCTTCTCCACCATCATCTCATGATAGGCGACCGGCAAAGATGCCACGACTCCTATCTCCCTGTTCTCCACCTCCACCTCCACGGGATGAGTCAAGGGATTTACGTGATGAGGTCAATGCCTTGCGTGAGGAGATCGGTACTCTACGCGATAACGATGGTGCATGGCGTGTGGAGGTGTCAACTTTACGTGGTGAGGTTGTCGCTCTACGTGAGATGATAGTATCGTTGCAGAATGAGGTTCATACTCTACGCAACGAGGTAAGTTTAAGATTTTCCATATTTAACTTAATGATAAATTTACTCGTAATTTCACTTAGATTAGCCATTTCATTAGATTGCTTAGTAAATTATTCGGTTGCTGCCAATTCTGCTAAACTGTGTATTCTTTAACACTGTGAAATAGTATTTGTCTTGTTTTGTCTTTTGGTTGAAAGTAATTTGTTCGGTTGCTGACAATTCTGCTAAACTGTGTATTCTTTAACACTGTGAAATAGTATTTGTCTTTGTTTTGTCTTTTGGTTGAAAGTAAATTTGTTCGGTTGCTGCCAATTCTGCTAAACTGTGTATTCTTTAACACTGTGAAATAGTATTTGTCTTTGTTTGTCTTTTGGTTGAAAGTAAATTTGTTCGGTTGCTGCCAATTCTGCTAAACTGTGTATTCTTTAACACTGTGAAATAGTATTTGTTTGTTTTGTCTTTTGGTTGAAAGTAAATTTGTTCGGTTGCTGCCAATTCTGCTAAACTGTGTATTCTTTAACACTGTGAAATAGTATTTGTCTTTGTTTTGTCTTTTGGTTGAAAGTAAATTTGTTCGGTTGCTGCCAATTCTGCTAAACTGTGTATTCTTTAACACTGTGAAATAGTATTTGTCTTTGTTTTGTCTTTTGGTTGAAAGTAAATTTGTTCGGTTGCTGCCAATTCTGCTAAACTGTGTATTCTTTAACACTGTGAAATAGTATTGTCTTTGTTTTGTCTTTTGGTTGAAGTAATGCAATCCATTCAAGTTTCAATTTGCAGAAGAAGAAATAGTTTACTTTCGCAACACGAAACTTAAAATCGCAACGCGAAACCAAAATCGCAACGCGAAATGAAAATCGCAACGACAGAATCGCAACGCGAAACCAAAATCGCAACGATAAGATCGCAACGCGAAACCAAAATCGCATTGCGATTTTCATTTCGCGTTGCGATTCTTTCGTTGCGATTTTCATTTCGCGTTGTGATTCTGTCGTTGCGATTTTCATTTCGCGTTGCGATTTTGGTTTCGCGTTGCGATTTTAAGTTTCGTGTTGCGAAAGTAAACTATTTCTTCTTCTGCAAATTGAAACTTGAATGGATTGCATTACTTCAACCAATAGACAAAACAAAGACAAATACTAACTTCAGGGTATTAGTTTGAAACATATTTTTCTTTGTTATCTGATGCATTTTGTGAACTATGATAGAATAATGACTTGGGTGAATACAATGCAAGTTTGAAACATATTTGTCTTTGTTTTCACTGTTTAAATATCATGTCTGTTTATTTACTGATTTTTGTATTTAATTATTTAGCGGCCCGATAGAGTGGATGCTTTACGTCGGGTTATGCTTGCACGACGGAGTTCACGCATCAGACAGTGTGCACGTGCTATTAAGTCTCCGTACACCCCAATAGTGCGAAGACACCGCAAGAAGAAGCCCGACTCGCCTGTCATCCCTCAAGAGTCCACTCCTATCGTTGAAGAGGCCCCCCCTATCATTCCTCGAGAGTCCCCTCCCACCGATCAAGAGGCCACTGTCATCATTGAAGAGGTCCCTCCCACCATTCAAGAGCCCGATTCACATGGCGTCATATGTAGGCTTCTTGAGAAACCCTCTGACGTACCGGACATGATGGATTCAAGTTGGCTCTCGTATGAGTTACCGGCCAGTACCATACCGGTATCTGAAGAGGAGAGGGAACAACTACCGGACACAATTCTGGATAACACCCTTTGGGCTAAGACCGCTGTTGATTTTTATCTACATGAGCGGAGCCAGGGGTGTTTCACTGACATATGCAAGCTCACCGATGATATCTATTTGTTGCTTGATCGGTCTTGGTGGGGCGTATTATTAGGGGTCGAAGACAATGGCTATTTCGATGGGGGGTAAGTCTTATATTTTTCTTATATTTCAATTTGATTAATTTTTTTTTAAATTTATGTAAGTCATATATGTCTTTTTTGTAAAACAGCATATCGATGCGTGGGTGACACGTCTTCTAATAATAAGAAAACTTAAGAAAATAAAAATATACGATATACAATTATGCCGACGTCTTTTCACGCCGTTCACTTGAAGAATGCACGAGATGAATCATTTGATTTGGGCAATGGACAAGCTAAACTTTATCCTGCATGGTGGGAGGTCGATAAGGTTAGTATTTATTTTAGATTGAGTTTAAAGGTTTTATGAAATAAGTGCGCAAATGAATGAATTATTACTTATGATTGCAGGTGTTTATCCCTGTTTTGGAACGTAAACATTGGATTCTCGTCGAGCTTCAGCTCCCATCCCTTAAGACAATAGTGTATGACAGCATGATAAATTACATATCATTGGTTGATTTAAGAGATGTTATTAAGGGATGGAGCTCTCATTTGGCTAAATTCTTGGATGCGATCAATTATTGGACTCGTTCTGGAAACAAGAAGCCAAAGAAGCTCAATATTACAGTTATTAGAGACGAGACCGCGCCATAACAAACGAGCGGAGCCAGAGGAGATTGTGGTCCTCTCGTATGCTTGGCGTTGGAGCGTTTGACGACGGGAAGCATCAAGTATCTACCTCCCACCGATAGAGATAGAGCTGCAGTAGGCTTGTGGTTTCGGCATTATATGGCTAAATCGATATATACGAGACGCTGCCTACCTGCATCCGCGTTATAAAAATGTCCATAAACAATTGGTAAGTTTATATACTTTTGGTTTGAAAATGTTTGGTTAAGTACCTAGAATTCAATAATTTGCTGTTTGTAGGTTTTAGATGTGTAGAAAGTGTTGTTTGAGCAAATGTTTGGTTTCTGCAGGTTAATCTCAGAAGTGAACTGCGTGAAAATGATGTATGGCTGCAAAAGTTGATTCAATAGTTTAATTGATTGTTTTTTGATTGTTTAATTGATTTGTAAAAGTTGATTCAATAGTAGATGATCGGAAATAAGAATTATTGCTTATTTTTGATTGTTTAATTGATTTGTAAAAGATGATTTGTATAAGTTGATTTGTGTAATTGATGCGAACATAATTCTTATTTGTGCTTGTTTAATTGATTGAAATGTAATGGTTGATTTTGTTGATTTCAATCTGCATTATGTTGAAGGCAAAAATGACTATCGCAATGCGAAATGAAAATCGCAATGCGAAATGAAAATCGCAACGAGATAATCGCAATGCGAAATGAAAATCGCAATGCGGAAATGAAAATCGCAACGAGAGAATCGCAATGCGTTTATAATTTCGCATTGCGATTCTCTCGTTGCGATTTCATTTCGCATTGCGATTTTCATTTCGCATTGCGATTCTCTCGTTGCGATTTTCATTTCGCATTGCGATTTTCATTTCGCATTGCGATTTTCATTTCGCATTGCGATTCTCTCGTTGCGATTTTCATTTCTGCATTGCGATTTTCATGTTGGGATTTTCATTTCGCATTGCGATTCTCTCGTTGCGATTGTAATTTCCGTGTTGCGATAGTCAAATGCATGCCTAATAGTGATAACAACTGAATAACAAGAGTTGGTTAAGTCAAAATGGTTGGCCTGAGTCATTAATTCAACTGAAAATGTTAAAAGTTCACACATAAAATCCACATAATACAACGTTTGCATTTAAAAATCACCTAAGTTAACAGTCCCAAAAGGTGAAGCCAATTGTGATTGGGATTTTAAAGATGATTGCCTTTTGCTTGACACCATATGAGCTTTGGATTTTGATGAGGATCCATATTTTGGTAGAGGAAAAGATGATTTGATGGCACTGGTGATCCACATGTCAACCTTGTATGACCACTTTCCTTGCACCGACTACATGTCGATCTCTTCTCTTCACCCTTAGACGGTATACGATCGTGACTTTTTGGTCGGCCAGGTAGCCTTCTGTCCATGGCTGGTGGCAAAACTGTTTGTAAGTCATCTGGTATGTCCCACTCAGAAGGATGTGGAATAGGGTAGACAATCTCGGCATAAGTCTGTCGATAAAATTCTGTAGTGTAGCAATCCATAGCGTATGCGCTTGAATCATCTTGGTTTAAATGAAGAGCAACTTTTATAACATGGCCACACGGATAACCAGATGTTTGCCATTTCATACAACTACACGTCTTTGCATTTAGATCGACTAGCCCATTTAAGTTATTATCCAGTACTTGAAACAAAGTGTTTGAACATGGTTCAACTCTCCATGACGTTGACTTCACAACACGTTTCGTTATCTTTTTTTCAGTCCATGGTGTAACACGATGTTCCAATGTTCCTGTAAATTTAAATAAACAATACTTAGTAAAATATATAAATATGATAAGTTACGAATTCAAAGAAATAATACCTGCATGGTTTCTTTCTTGTAGTACCACTGTTGAATAGAGGCTCGAAAAAACTCCATTAACATAGTAATGGGTAATTTCCGGGAATGACGACTTAGAGCGTTGATTGATTCTGCACTATTAGACGTCATGAAACCATATCTTGCTCCAAGTTGATGTACTCTTGACCATCTTTCAAACCCGACATCTTCTAGTGTTTGAGCACACTGAGGCAAAACACGTCTTAAACAATTTATATGCTTATTGAAATCCACTTCCCGATAAGCTTTTACAGCCTTCCAGTATGTCCATTTGTGCTTTTTTATACCAGCAGACCTTGATTTTAGATTTCTATACAAATGAACACCACAAAGTCCATGAAAAGCATCTGGGAAACACCTTCTAACAGCGTTGTCAATTGAGTTTGCCCTATCGGATATGATTGTCAGATTGCTAATAGGACCTATGCAATCCCTAAGATGCCCCATAAACCATGTCCATGAATCAGAGGTTTCAGATTTGCCAACCCCGTAAGCTATTGGAAATATCCCATTGTTAGCATCCATGGCTACTGCTAATAAGTTTACTCCAAGGTATCGACCTTTCAAATGTGCTCCGTCAACTATAATAACTGGGCGCATGCAAGTAATAAACGAACGAATCTACAAAATAATATACACAAGAAATATAATCATTTAAATGTGAAATGCATGTAACTAACAAAAATGAGTCAACAAAATTATATTGATTTACTAACTGTAGCACCAATGGCGATAAACAGCAACTCAAAGCGTCCATCTCTATCTGTTTTGATATGAGTTACCGACCCAGGATTTTTCAGCTTTAAATTGTGACAATAAGCCGGCAGTTGGGCAAACGATGCTTCTGGCGACCCCCTCAACAATTCCAAGGCATAACATTTGGCTCTCCAAGCTTGAGAATATGATATACTAATCTTGAATCGAGAATTCATGTCAGTCATAATTTCATGTCCCCGATATACCCTGCCATTTAAAAACATTAACTCAGCCAGAAAACCACCCAACACCTTTTTGTTTGCCTGTCTATGGTGAGGAAAAACTTGGGTTCTTGAACATGTATGTTTATCAATAAAAGTCCTAACTTGAAACACTTCGCAATCTTTTATTCTCTTTGCAATCATACACCACGTACAGTTTTTGTCAATCATACACCTTGTTTCGAAACGATCTTTGCTTGATTTGTTAACTTTTAGTTGATAGCCATCTTCCACACATTTCGTATACAAAGCTATCTTCAAGTCTTCCTTTGTATCAAAACAATCATCTTTCTTGATACGAATAACTTTTGTGTAACAATCAACTGCTTTCTTTACCAACTCTTCTTCCGGTATCTGAAGTAATTCTGGCATATTCCAGTTATACGCCCGTGGCATTTTCTTTTCTTCGGGGACTTTTTCTTCTTCTTTTTTCTTCTTCAGGATTATATGAATTACAGAATGGATGTTCAACATGTTCATTCACAGTCGTAACTTCCTCCTCATTATCATCAACAATACATTCTTCGACAACGGCTGTTTCATCATCAAAATTCGGGTATTGACCAATATCAAAATCATTACACGCAGGGTCTGTTTCTTCTTCTGAAACATCATCAAAATCCGTGTATTGACCAATATCAAAGTCCGGATATTGACCAAGACCAAATTTCGAATACTGACTAGTACTCACAATTTTTTCTATTGGCTCATCATCGTCTAACTGGTCAATACGAAAACCGGAATTTGGTGCTGAAAGTGATTGGGATTTGGATTAGAGAAAGGTTGTGGGTTTTGAGAAAAACTTAGTTGATTACTACCCGCTACTGACCCAACAATACTACTTCTAGGTTCAACAACATACAATGTAACATCATCTTGTGAAACACTAATGTAAGCAATGAATCGTTCAACATCTTCATTGTCGGTTAACAAATAAACTTTACCATTTCTCTGATAAGATAGCCTAAATCCACTTAGGGGCTCTAAATTCAATTTATTTGAAACACGTAGCATTAGAGTTTCATAAGTTAACTTTTGTAAAGACAATTTTAGTTGAAGATTCATGGGTAAAGGCATATATTGTAAAACACCATGAACATTATCCCATGACCCTCCAAAACACAAATCTATCCAAACATGATCAACATTAGATGATTTCATGGTTGTAAATTAATTTACTAAACAGACGAGCTGCGAAACTAAAACCTGTTGCCGGATTGGGAAGGATGTCGTTGGATATAGGAACGGATGTCGCCGGAGAGAGTGATAGATGGAGATGGAATGAGTTGCGATTTAGGGATTTAGTTTATGATTTCAGTGTTATATACCCAAAATTTCAGTGTTGTGATTTACAGATTCTCGTTGCGATTTACGGATTATCGTTGCGATTTACAGATTCTCGTTGCGATTTACGGATTATCGTTGCGATTTACGGATACGCGTTGCGATATACGGATACGCATTGCGATTTACCCATACGCGTTGCGATTTACAGATACACGTTGCGATTTACGGATACGCGTTGCGATTTATGTGTTCGCGTTGCGATTTTCATATTCGCGTTGCGATTTTGGAAAATCGCAATGCGAATTTGTACTATCGCATTGCGATTTTCAAGAATCGCGTTGCGATTTTGGAAACTGATTTGCGATTCTGGGGATCGCGTTGCGATTTTGTTGGTCATTTTGGCAAATCCAAAAAAGGTTGGTTAAAATCGTATATTATAACTTTTTTTTGGTCACTGAGGCGATTTTCTCTAATAAAAATAAAATATTTATACACTAACTGAATTATCAGGTTAAAATAGGGTCAATGTTTAGTTCATATCAAGTTTGAGTAAATTAAATTCGGGTTACTTTCGGTTCGGGTTAGTTTTGGTTAGGGTTGCTTTCGATTCAGGTTACTTTTGGTTGGCTAAAATTCGGTTCAGTTCGGGTTAGTTAAAATTTGGGTCGTTTCGATTCGATTAAGTTTTTTCGGTTTTCTAGTCCAATTTAGGTTATCGTGTTCGAGTCTATTTCAGATCTCAATTCAAGTAATTGTGTTCTGGTTAAATTTACCAGGTCTATATAAAAGTGTCTTTAAAATAAAAAATATATATATTTAGTGGTCAAACTTTTGGAATAAAACTAGGGTAGCCTTTGAACTTTTTTTTACATTGAATGTCACCCTTAAATTGAGCGAGGGACAATCTAACCCTTTGGCTATCAGAATCAAATGTTGACTGGCACGATGCTTACATGTCAGTTCACAAAGTTTACATCAAAATATACAATATTAATGTGATAGTTCACAATGCTATTGTGGTAGTACATGATGGATGATGATGTGATAGATAAGACTTAATTGATTTTTTGCTAAGTTTGAGGGTCTAATTGATTCTTTTAGAAAATTTAAGGACCCTTAATCTCATAATTGTTTAAATTATATTTTGTGGATCAAGTCTCTATTCACATTATCTCGTCAAGTTAATGTCTAAGACATTATGTCATCGCCAGTGCTTCAAAGCAACGACAATGTTTATAGATATCAGTAAAATATGATTTTATCATATCTTAGTTAGTATGTTAACATTCAGCTCAAATAATCATAAACGTTTAACGAAAAAAGATGAATTTAAAACATATAAATAATCGGATGATAATTTTATAACTTTTAATAGTTCGCGACTCAACAAAACAACGCTCTATAGTTATAGATCATTTGTGTACTTTACTCTTTTATGAAATTAATTTAAAAAAATTCAAGACCCAAAACCGTTTGAATTGTGGAAAGAAGTGATAGGATTGAATAAAGGCTAAAATATTTGACATGATATGGATTGATATAATTACAAAAGGGCAAAGTATATAAATGGTCATACAATTATAGGGTGTTGCTTTGTTGAGTTCCCACAATAGTTATAAAGTAGTCCCTCTAGTATATGGTATTGTTTTATTGAGTCCCTCAATCATTAAAAGTAATAAAATGATCACTTGATTATTCATATATTTCAAATTCGTCATTAAAAAATTGATTGTCATTTGTGATTAACGTTAACCTTCTGAATGAGACATAATAAAATCTTATCTCATAATTGTTTGAGTTGTATAACCGTTTGAGATTATGCGATCATATTTTATTATATCTTAGTTAACAAGTTAACGCACAACTTAAATGTCGTTAGTTTTTAATAGAAAAGACAAGTAGGAACATATGTATAGTCGAGTGACCATTTTGTAATTTTTAATAGTTGGGGGACTCAATAAAATAATACAATAATACTCTATAATCAGATGATCATTTTATAATTTTTAATAGTAAGGAGACTTAACAAAATAACACTCTAGAATCTCATTGTGTATTTTACCCATTACAAAAATAATATATATTGATAAAAAGCCACTAATTTGATTAAAAATGGAAAATATCCAAATAAATTCGAACAAAAGGTAGATACAAACAGATCTGACCGCATCGACAAACAAACCACAAAATGGAATGAACCTATTGAAAGACCATCGACAAACCACAAATCAAAATCAAACAACATAAAAGTATTATCCACGAACGCATATTATATATCCAAATCCAATCCGATGGTCCAAAGTAAGAAATATCAGTAGATACCAAATAAGAGTCGTTTAGATTAGTAGTGGTGATGTCAAATCCAACCATAAAAAAGATAAACTAAAGCAACAGTCAAACAATAAAAAATGTGTCATAACGACAAGAAAAGATGTACTATAAAGACAAAACTAGTAAAAATAAAAAATACAAGAAAAAAGAAAAAATACGTTATAATAAAATAAAAAAAAAACAATGAATATCGACGTTTGACGATAAACACTAAGGTTGATGTTGTTGCTTATCACAAAGATAAAGAAAAAAGATGCATCATACATTATATATAAGGATATGATCTTATTACACAATGTAAAATTCTTTTAGTTTTATACAAATTTAAGACTGTTGGATTAATTAAAACAAATAATTGAAATTAACAGTAAAAAGTGTGAAGATATTTATTTAAAAAAAAAGATAAAAAATTAATTTCAAACATCTATTTTCACTCATCTAACAATCATAAATTTGTGTAAAATTAAAAAAATTATATATATAAAAAAATGAATTTATAACTTATGATTAACCGAATAGTCAATTTATAGTTTTTAATAGAAGGGAGTCGGAATAAACATCTATAAACAGAAGACTACTTTTAGATTTTACCCAAAAATTATCTAATAAAAAATTAAAATTTCAACCGATAATTGATTCCAATATATGAACCACGAAAATAAAGAGAAACCGAAGGATATCTTTTAATAATTTGAAATAGTTATAAAATAATATTTGTTTTAAAAAAATTAATTTATTGAAAATGAAATATAATTACTAGAATTCAAATTCTTTAATAAACATTTATTTTAAAACCACTTGAAGTGTTCTCTTAGCTCAATAGGTTCACTTAGACGAAGGATAATATTAGATGTCGAAACTTAATATCCGCATTCGTTTTAAATCCGAACCCGACTCAACTGGTTGAACAGACCAATTCGATCCGAGATTTTCAATTCTAATCCCCAATAATTATAAACCAACAAATCCCAATCATAGGGTTTAACAACAACAACAACAAATCTTCCCATCGAATGAAAACTGTAACTGAACTTGGACAACGATGAGTTCATAGCAAGAGACGGCCCACAAAACACTAATCATCTTCGACTATACATACGACTGCCATGTCTATGTTTTATCTTCTAACATCAACATCTGGTTTTTATGTTGGATTTATATACTTGCAAAAATTACTGGCTACTTTAAAGCTTTCTGGAATCCTCTATAAACTTACAAAGCAATCGAGAAGGAAGAACCCAATCTGCAATGTGCGGCAGTCTGCGACTTCGATGGTTATAAGTCAGCGGCCAGGCCTGCAGTATTCGTCGTGTTAGAAATATTAAACAAACTTCCAAGCACCATATCGAAGTTCTTAAGGAACGTTGTTGATGCTGGAAGATCAGTTGAAGGTTTATAGATAGAAGCATGGTGCATACTGAGAAAAACTTATTAACGCTAGAGACTTGATGACGAACAGATAATTGTACTCAAACATGGCTATACTTGATCTAGTTATTGAGAAAATTCAACAGCATTTGTGTCGTTACCTTCTTTAAAGGAATCGTAGGGGTTCTCCAGCAAAGTACCTCAGAGTTCTCCCTCAGTCTGCTAAAAGCATCAATGTGAGGATAAACGAGCCGTACATGCGTTCATATAAATATCATCGTACATGCCATGGTCTCATGGAAAAGAAAAGACGAGACTTCTCACCTATCCTTATTGTCAGAGCTGTAGAAAACATAGGGATCATTAGAACAAACCCCGGAAATGGATAACGCGAGTTTGTTTTCTTCTTGGCTCGTCGCCGAAATTGTTTTAGCCGTGTTAGACAAATGCACCTTCTTTTGAGACCTCAATGCTATAGGGAAACAGTTGGACTGATAATCTGGCTCTTGAATAGAATGATTCTGGCATCCACAGTCCCTTCATTCTCCTTTCAACGAATCATTTATATATGCCGGAGCCTGAGACATATCATCTCGTAACGATGCACAAGATGGGGTTGCCCCTGTGCTCAGTATGTTCCCTTCACTATTTCTGAAAGCCCGAACCACTTCCAAGCCATGAGAACTGTTACGAGCTATTTAATACTCATGATCAGAGTGACAAGTTAAAATAGGTCTATGTCGGTCACTTATCATAGGTTTCTCCGAAGCATATAGTGAAACTTCGGATCTCTCACTTTTCGGAGATGAACTTGACTTCGGACGCAGCCTGCGCGAACAACTAAACAAATTAAAAGATGGTTTCCTCACTTTACCATTAGACAATTGATCCGGGACCAAAAGATTAATCCGAATCTCCACATTTGAGCCCACGATCAACTGAAGTGAACTTGCAACATGTTTCCATGATTTTTAAGCCCTTGATACATGATTAGGATGACAGAATTCCAGTTCGGCAATAGCCAGAGCTGAATTAAAAGTAAAGTTAAATCATCAAAATGGAATGAGAAAAAGCTACAATTTACATTATCAAAAGTTTGTAAGAGATAATACGGATGATATACTTCCGACGTAGATTAGAAAACAAAGGAATTACCGAACAAAGGTAATGTGAAATATCCAGAAAACTCCTGTAGCCATAAAAACGTTTATGGAAAGAACAGCAATCTAAAATATGTTCAAATACGTTAAAGCATGCTCTAGAAAGTCTACTAAATGGACGGATACTGGAGAAACAAAATCCAGCATAACGAGACATATCGTTAGTTTCAACATCAACACATCCAAGCATTAAAGGGTGACAAAGGGTCCATTGGATATAAGCTAGAAGACAACTTAAGGATTTCTAAAATACATGTTGCTCGATAAGTGCCAGAATTTGTTCGCTTGGGAAATAAGGTTCCTCCTTTAAAAAGTTTATTCTCTGTCAACTTTGTAATGTGCATATATCCTAGATATGGGTTTAATGCGGAAACTCAGACCAATGTACCTTGGTTAAAGTGAAGAGAAGACAACTTCCCTCGTTTCCTCAGAAATTTTTTAAGGGAACCGGATTGGCATAATTCGGTTGCTTTGTTCCATATAGATTCCAGACTTCTCTCGGATTCATCCCACTTTGCCAATTTCGACGACTTGATACCATTACACATACAAGTGAAAGGATGATTTGACCTCGCCCCAGTGGATGATGTGCTGCTAGAATCACTATCTGCTTCCAAACAAGAACAAACCTTAATATACACCTTTTCAATTCGTTAAGTTAAAATGTCAACTACAATTAGAGCCAAATTATAAAGACTTACCTTTGTGTTGAGCATTTGGCAAACATAATTTCGAATCATTTGTGTTCATGAAGTTGGATTCCATTGAGCTTAATCGCAGAAGAGCAACAGTGAGCCAAGTTGTTTGATTCTTTGATACTCTCGAATGCTTTTCCGTTTCTGATAGTGCTCTAAGTGCATGGCTTAACTTCAGCAAGCTCAATTTGATAATACAATTTGCAACACTTGAAACGATGAAACACTCAATACTCAGAGCGAATGCTTGTAAATTCATTTGCAGGTTTAGCTCACTGACCATTGTAGATATACAAGAATTCTATAGACAATAACACAAGGAATTTGTTGAAATATAAATTACGAACCCTATTTTCAGCATCATTATTGAATCAACATACTATATAATGCCAAAATAAGGATATTTCAACAACAATGTGATGCATGAGTATTCAGAACTTACAAGTATGCTTTTCAAAAAACTTTCTTCTGGCTTCTGAGCTACCTTCCTCACATTTCCCAGCAAGAATGTCCATAATGAGATTTGCTAGCTGTGATATAAGTTGCATAGGATCAATTTTTGACCTCATTATCTCCCGGGCGCATTACTGTATTTGAAGTGTTGCAGGATAAAGCCAGATCCAGCAAATCAAGCAATTCATCATCCGAAACAGTTCCTAACTGCCACCGCCCCCATGAACAAAAAGGAACTTCAATAACCTAGAAAAAAACAGAAACACCACAACAGAAAGAAGAGGAAAAGTTTACAGCACTTACGAGCTCATAGGTTAAGGACATTGTGATCTTTTTACCGAGCAAACTCAACTGATCGAGCATCATCTCTGCATCCCTTAACGAGCCATTGGATTTAGCAGCAATGAAGCCTAAAGCAGCCTGATCATAGTCGAGACGTTCTTCAATGCATATTTTCTCCAGCCTGTTTGAAATATCAGAATCTTTTATCTTAGGAAAGTGATATTTCTGTGCCCGAGAAGCCGCACTTAGTGGCAGCATATCGAGTTCGGGGGTACTCATAACGAAAACAACATGCTGAGAAAGTTTCTCTAGGAATGTTTAAAACAGTCGCCCATGTTTCACCATGCAGTAACTGACACTCATCAATAATGAAAATCTTGAACCGTGAGGAAACCAGAAGGGAAACTGCATTCTTAACGAGGGACCTCAACCTATCTGAGCGATTGATTCTCAACGAGTCAGCCTCCTTGACATCTCTGCTCCTTCCAGAAAAGAACATAATACACTCCCGACATCGACCACACGGTTTATGCTCCTCGAGTGAGAGGCAATTCAAAGCAGCAGCAAAAATCCTTGAGGCACAAGTCTTCCCTGTGCCACGAGGACCATAGAAGAGGTAAAAAGAGGCTACCCTTCCTTTAGTTATGGCACTCAAAAGAGACCTCACAACAACACTTTGTCCTACCAATTCATCAAAAGACTTTGGCTTGAACTTTTGGCCTAAGCTCCTAGGAGTAACAGAATACGGGTTGATTTCGCCATTAATGCATTTCCAAAAGCTCTGCCCACAAAAAGTTTTGTCACCCGTATCTGATGACAACAAAGGGAAGTCTTCAAAATCGGATGAAGGATTTGATTCTCTAAGCCTTGGAGTTTTCGACCAACAGTAGCTTATTCCACATCCACGGTGGTTCAGATCTGCAGTGTCAACATTTTCATCTACATACAACGAGGTACTATAACTAGAAATAGCATCAATAGAAGGGCATGCAACATCACCATTAGCACCATATGAATTCACTTGATTCCTAGATTGACATTTCCCTTTCGAATTGCAGTGGTTAATTCTATCAGCCGAGAAGAATCCTATAACAGGCTCATTGCAAGAGGCTAAATCATCCGAATTACAACTAGGTGCCATACATATTAAGCTCATACCTTTAACATTAAAATTGCTATCATATCTTTCAGCCAATGGACTGTATTTTTGTACCTCCTCCTTGTTTACTCCATAATTGGTAGAATCACCATTACAATCATCGAACTCATCGACTTTTCCAGCCCTGTTCCCTACCTTCGCGGCGTTCTCACATATGATCAACTTAGAGTTAGAGTCTTCAGGAACAGAATGCAGCCCGAAATCACAACCTTGATCCTCTCTTCGTTCATGAAATCCTTCATACTCTGGACCTCTAAGTTCATTTCGTCAGGAACCGGTTTCGTGCAACCATTCACAAATTGTAAAGAAATCTCATTGCTTGAATTCGTTTCCCACTTGACATTGTCAAACAATGAAGAGAATTTACTCATGGAATTAGTGGATGGATCCCTTAATGATCTCACTCTCCTAAGTGCTATTAGGGTTCTTGAGATTGGTATATCGACAGAATGTCTTCGACCGTCCATTCTTTTCAAAACTAAGTATCAAAATAGAGTTCTTCGCTTCAGCATAAACTCATTACAGGACTTAGAAACATGATATGGATTTTTGACCTGAAAAAACAATTAAAACAAGAAACTAATTAAACAGGAACATTGAATTAACCGTTAAACACTCTACAAGCCAACTAGAAAATGAGCATATCATTGTATCAAAACCAGTATAAATCTCCAAATGTTCCATTGTCTGAAAACCCCAGGCTCAAAATAGACCAGAATGCTTCAGAAATCCAGTTTTCCCCTTCAAAATCCAGGCATCAACAACCTCTAAAAACACATTACAAAAGCACACACACACACACGCATTGAAAGCAAAGAGAAATGTCATTTTCATGAGAAACATAGGCTCAAGCCATCCAAAGGCATGGTAAATGAACACCCAAAATACCAAAAATGCAATACATTGTATATTGCATTTACTAAAAGCAAACAAAAAATAAAGCTTTCACTTTGGAGACGAGACTAAACTAGTTTTAGTTACCTTCTAAACAAAAACTTCGAAAAGAAAAAAAATGGTATCCATAACCTAGAAAACATAGGGTAAAAGGCAGGAGCAGTGAACTGTGTATTAAATAAAAGAAAACTCCAAACAAAGTTCAAGAATCTAGAATTCAAAATTCATAGTAACTGAAAAAACGGGTCTAAAACAAATAAAAAATTGCATAGTCCAAGAAATAAAGAAATGCAAGTAAAAACAAAGAAAGCAATTGAAAAAATATCAGACCTGCTGGATGGAATATATGGAAATGGGAATGGACAGAGGTCTTCAACTCTCAACTCATTGAAATACACAAAATTTTGAAAAAAGCTGGCGTGAAAGTAGGGATACACGACATTGTTTTCTACAAAAACGAAAAAGAAAAACCTAAGCTATAAACAATCAAAATTAAAAGTTCAAAAGCTTTTGGATTGTTTATGTAGCTTTAAGTAGAAGATAAACTAGATATAGAAGAACAAGACAGAAGATGGTGAAAAGAGAGAGTAAATGTGATTAATGAGTACAGGGTGTTAATAAATAGAAAAAAAATATAAGACATGTTTGCTTGCTTGCTTAGTAAAAATTTGTGCTTTGATATTTTCTTTTGCAGAAGATTGTTCTGTAATTTGGTCTAGATCTGCTGACTGCTGTATAGTGTTGCAGAAAAGGGTCTCGGCCAGTGATGGTAGAACTTTTGTGGGGGCTTCAGTTAGTTTTGTGGGGGCTCTGAATAATTTAACTAGACTCATCCAATACTCACCAATGTCTCTATCATCAGCATCATCTTCACTGCAACGGCGTCAGAATGGGAGGGGGCTCATTTATAACGTTTCAGAAATTGTTAGCTAATGGGGGATTGTCTCGTCGTACTCTCATCAGAAAGTAAAATTTGCTTTTAGTTTTTACAGCGACACCACAACAGACAACATTTGAAGAAACCAGACCATAAAGGAAATGAACCCGCAGTCACCCCTGCTTCAGTCACCCCTGCTTTCTTCCCGGGTTTTTGATATCCATGTCTTCCAGGTTTTTGTTAAATGTCCTCTTCGGTGAAAAGTGAAGAACAAAACCCATACAAATCCTACAATAAATAAAAATTTCTTGTTTTTTTTACAGTATACTTGGATTCGGGTTTCGTCAGTTTCATTCAAAATCGAACTGATAATGAAATATATCAGAATGGAACAGATGGTTGGGAGGTAGATGAAGTTGAGTAGTGTAATGAAGAAGACATAAATGAGAGCAGCGCCGAAGAGTATTTATGGGATGGCGTATGTGATGTGATGTTGGGGAGAGGGGGGGCCGAGTAGCCCAGAGGCGCCACCAGTACCACCTTTGTGGTTGGTTTCTGACACCCGCCATGGTTTCAATTCATTCCAATGGGATTATTTTTATATTGTGCGGTGAAAGATGGTTTTCAACTGTCACCCATTCACGTGATTTACCTAATCAGTTATCCTCAACTTTCATTTCTTTGACCCTGGCCTTTCCAACTTCTTCGACTACAGGCCCAAAGGGCCTGCTGACTAACTATTCCAACTTTGGACCGAGCCGAGATATCAACTTATATTGTTAACTCCATCGAAGATTCCTTGCACATTATTAGAAAGTTGAACAGAAAAACATTAGGAAAGAATGTTGGAAAGTGAATGAAATGATGGGTCCAATTCCTACTTTAGAATCCAAGCAGGGTTACAATGGGATTCCTTGTTTGATTTGTGCTATTTCTTTAACCCTTCATCAATGGGTAAAACGAGGATCTTACTCTACGATAATTACAAGATACCCTAAAAAATATCTTCAACTAAGGATGACAAGATAATCTAAATCCATCGAGTCTCGATTCATTAATTCTTTAATTATTTATATTTAAAATTCGAATATATATCGAGTACAAATATCAAATACGAATACTTTTTACATAGTCTTGATGCAACTCATAAACTACCATCATAGGAGGATTACACTATAAACTCCCAAAAACCAGGTATATGAATCAAAGAATATTCAACTATCTTCTATTGTAAAAACTGTTTTAACATAACCTGAAGTTTTTAAGGACCTGATGAGTACCCATTGTTTCCCTCAGCTCATCCTCTCTCTTCCTCTTGGGTAGAGCTAAAGAAGATATGGCTTTTGCTGATAAAACCTTCTTCACAAGCACCTTCCACTTTGCATCATCGCCCATCTTCTGTTGTTGTGCTTTCACTTTGAATTGCCTGGTACAAAGTAAACAATGTTTTAATGTTTTGATGATGATAATGCCTGCAAAATAAATATTCAAAATGGGGACCTTTTAGGATCCACCAATAAGCAAAAAAACCCTTTCCAAAGTTAATTACTATATATTTGCCAGTTGTGAGAATTGACCAAGTGTGCAATCCCTGTTCAGATGGTACCAAAGAAGTGGCCTGATTGCACATTCTTAGCAATAAAATCTCTAGTCTTGTTCACCAAACAGAAGATTTGCAACTTAATCACTATTCATTCTCTTGTGCGGGGTCGGACACAATTGTACAATTTAACAAGAAGACAAATTTATAAAATTTTAAGAGATATACTAAAGAAGTGGCTTGATTGAACATTCTTAGCAAAAATCTCTAGTCTAATCAGCTAAACAGAAGATTTGCAACTTGATCCCCACAATAAGATGCATGAGTTGATTTGATGTTATTTTCACGAGGACAAGTAGAAATCTTCACAACTCTTTATCTTATGATAGATATTTTGTTTGTGCCCGAAGTTAGCAAAATATCATGTCATGGCCTATAATTGAGTTAAAAATATCAGAAGAAAACGTTAGAAACAGACTAAACAGTGATAGGGACAAGCCAACTCGAGAAATTCACAAATGATATTATATTAATCCGAACAATTAAGCAAATTCCCAAATAAAATATAATGATTGGTCAATGGGTTTAGATTATTTACCTGCAAAGTGGAACCCTGCAAGAATCAGGCTGATCACAAATGGAGGAGTGGAGTCGAAGAAGCTGCCACATTCGCTTGCAGCGAGAGCACCCTCCACCATTAACCCTTCTCTTGCACAAAGCGAAATGCTTTATCAACAGCTGAACACCATGGCACGTCGCGTAGTTGTTGCAGGATCCGGTTTCTTAGCCGGCTTCACGTCGTAGGGCCCACAGTTGTGCACCCTTCCGTGCATATGTGCTGTAAACACCATTGCCTCGCTTAGCTGTAAATACAAGCTCTGTTCTTTCATGTGCCGCCTCATTCTCCTTTTTCTCTGCAACATTATATCGAACACTCAGAATCCACCATTACAAATAACAAAATTATCATCACTACGATGTTAAGAACAGTCTAGGTGATTTTCTTTATTGCTTATTTAGTTGTGATATACCGTTTCAGCTTCATCGATGAATTGAAGAATCTCGAGCTCGAGCCAGGGATCGTTATCCTGCATAAAACTCCAAGCTTCGGTTTGTTCGACAGATTTGAAATGTGCGGCGATGTGTTTCATGCACTTGAGTTGAAGATCGGGAGCGTCGCAGAGCCTGGAGAGTTGGAGGACGTCCACCGCGTTCTCCGCCGTCAGCCGTTGACCAATTCCCTTGCTGCACCTCTGTTTCAGATGTGGGACCGTGTAAACGTGCGACAATGCTAGCAGATGAATCCCATATTTCGCCAGTTGCTCTTCCTCACACCTATTGAAAATTCATTGAATCATTTCGCTCAATTCAACTTCGGCACTAAAAACAAACGAAAAAAGAATAATATATGAAACTTAAACGAAACGCATCCACAAATTTCGGAGAAATATTAGAAAATTCCATAGTCGACCAACTTAGAATGCTACAAGAAGCGATTGGATAGCCACGTGGCACATTCCCACAAGTCATATTTTATTTTTTTATTACTTTATAATAATATTATAATTTTACTAATTAGATTCGGTGGTGGATTTTTCCATCGTCGTGGAAAACAAGGAAGAAGTGAAAGGTGGAGATCATTTGGAAAAACAAAAGTGTGTGCGGAACATCAAAACGCTTAAACCACCAACCTGGAAGAATAGAGATAATCAACAAAAGCAGAAACGGCGTCGCATGGAACGCCGAGAATCGGGATGACTGGTTCGGAGCTCCGGTGCTTACGTAGCCTCTCGATTATATTTTCCAGCACCGGCGACGCCATTTCCTTATTCAATCAGAAAAGAAAATCAGATCCGAGCAACAAAACAAAAACGAAAACGAAAAACTTTGAAATCCAAAAGACTCTTAAAACAAGCTGAGAGAGGATTACCAAGACACCGGAGTGAGCGGGGATGCGGAGGCCACCGGAGGTAAGGATGTGGATGTCGGGTACCGATAAGTGAGAGGCGGAGGAAGTTGAGTTGTAAACGTTGTGTTCCATTGAGAGAGAAATTAAAAGATAGGCTGGTGCGGCGGGCAATGTTGGGTGGGAATCGAAATTTATAGGCCGTTACTTGAAAAAGCAAAGATATGAACAAGCTGACGTGTCATCGGGCACGATAAAATATTATGGATTACTGTGGCCACGCGCTTCATAATTTTATTTTATTTTTTCCTTTTTGAGAGAGGAAAATGTGGGAATCTAGACTAGGATTTATTTAATACTTAAACATTTGGGATTACTCAAAAAAAAATTAAAAGGTCGCAGGAAAAAAATTTATAAGGGAATTAATTAGAGTAAAGTATTCAAATAACCTCGATTATATAGTTTTATTTGGTTGAATATATTAACTCTTAAAAGTTATAAAATGGTCCCTAAATTATAGGGTATTATTTTTTAATTCATCGACTATTAAAAGTTATAAATAATCATCTGACTATTCATATATTTCAAACTCATCATTTTTCGTTAAAAAAATTAATAGCCATCTCAGCTAGACGTTATCCTGGTATTGGAATATGATAAAATCATATTTTAATGATGTATACTAGTATCGTCATTGCTTTCAACCATTGGCTTGTCGACATAATATAAATGAAGATTTGATCCACAAAACATAGCTCAAACAGTTATAGGATTGAATTTTATCATATCTCACTCAAATTGTTGACGTTTTACTCAAACGACCACCTATTTTTTAACAGGAAATAACAAGTCTGAGACATGAATAATTGTGTGGTCATTTTGAAACTTTTAACAGTTTAGAGACTTAACAAAACAATATCATATAGTCATGGACCATTTCGTAATTTATAAAAATTAATTGCCTCAACAAAGTAATATTATGTAGTTAGGGAACAATTTGTATACTTTATCCTATATTTTATTTGGAGATTTGATTCCATGGAATGGTAGTTTGTCACTTAACGTATAACTTATAATAATTATTGTGGCATAATTTGGGAGTTGATCGTTTCTAGTCAATACAAAATATGAAGGATCGGCAACTAGTGACAATTCATTTAGTATATGTAAACGGAGAATCATTTAGAGGATTTGAAAAATAAGGAAAAGCTCCATTTTGCAAGTCAAACGACAGATGTACCATTCATTGGATTCTAATTAAAATTCTCCTTCTATAAAAGTAACATTGATTTTTTTTCAACTTTATTATTTAGATGTATGAATTTAAAATAAAAAAAAATCGTGTTAACTACTGTTGATAAAAAAGGATTAATACCAAAATTAGTTCCCAAACTATATTTTGATTATCGAATATGTGTCTAAACTATTTTTTGATCCATCTAGATATCTAACGTTACAAACGTTACCCATTTAGGTGTACGAACCATCAACGTCGTTAATTTTCCCATTAAGTGAAACATGTCACAATTTGGTGATTTTGAAATTTATTTTTAAAAAATATTATTATATTTATGAAAAACTAATTTCTCTTAAATTATAAAAAAGCCCCAAATACCTAAAATCCCCAAATCTTATCCTTAACCCGCCGCCGTCACCCTTTTCGACCACGACCATCGTCGCCGATGTAGTCCTTGCCATCCTCCTAGTCATACGTCGTTGTAGTTGTTGTCGATTGGCTGTTAAGATCGTGTGGGATCGTGATTTTCACCATAGGGTTTGCGGGATATAAAATGTCGATCGATCACGATTTAATGGGGGTTTTGGTCATCGGGGAGAGATGAGGTCGAGTTGAGCTTCGTCGGCGGTAAAGGATGACGATCGACATGGTTTAGGGGTTGAAATGAAGGTTTTCAAAGTTTTAGGGTTATTTTAAAATATTTATGTTTTTTTAAAAATATATAATTTTTTATTTTCTAATAAAATTTTTAAAAGCACCAAATTGTGACACATGTCACTTAATGAAGAAATTAACTTCGTTGACGGTCCAGACACTTAAATGGGCAACATTTGTAACGTTATGTACCTGGATGAGTCAAAAATAGTTTAGGCATCTCTTCAGGAAAAGCGGTATAGTATGGGCACTTATTTTGGTATTAAACCATAAAAAAAGTTGGAACTCAATTAAAATTTTAGGAGTTGTTTAGCAAACAACTAATAGCTGATAGCTGGTAGCTGATTTCAATAGCTGATTTGAACAACTGATTTGATTAGCTAATTTGAATAACTGTTTATATAGAAGTGTGATAAAATTTAGCTGATAGTTGATATGGGTAAAATGACAATTAAGGGCATGATACATTTATTTGTTAGATACATATATGTTTTATAATACTTTAGTCTTTATTGGGGTGAAATTATTCGAATAAAATGCTTTTGACAAGGAATTAAAAATTCCTTAAGAAAATTAGTGATATTTTTGAAAATTTTTGAATATATTTTTAAAATTTAATATTTACAAATGTGAGATTGATACATACTATTAACCTTGTATAAAATATTAACACTACATATTTTACATTTATGTTTTGCTATATTTTTAACTAAATATATTTGAGAATCTACAACTAAAAAATAGAATAATAAAATAAAATTTTACTAATATATATTAGGATGGAGCCTATTTCATTAGATTAGGTTTTATGGCAATGATGTAATTATGAAAATAATAAGATCAAATATGTCATTTAACTTCTTATTTTGCAATCGACTCTCCCAAACCGATGGATTTTCCAACATTTTCATTTTCACCTTATTTGCACAATAAGTTCTTTGGAAAAGGTGTTTACCAAACACTAAAAATTGAGTGTTTGACTATCTGAACCAAATAAACTAATTGTGGTTCACAAGTTTTAAAAAACAATTATCTGAACCAAATAATATTTAATTTTTATAATTTAATTTATAATTAATTTAATTATTTTATAATATAGAAATGAGTATTTATTCTTAAAAATAGTGAATTTTCATAAAAATGTTATATATATGAGTTATTAATTATTTTTAATTATAAAATGGAGTATAATTTTAAGAAATAATTATGAAAATAACTTAACAAATAATATTTAAAATTCATAAAATAAAGGTATTTCATTAAATAAAGGCTTAATACAAAAATAAGTGTCCAAACTATGCCTCGAAAAACGTTTTAGTGCCTAAAAAATTTTCACTAAAAATAGGTACCTAATATTTCTAATGTTACACTTTAGGAGCCCATACGTTAAACGCCGTAAAAAAACACTGTTAAGTAACATGTGTCACGTTCATGATATTTTAAAAAAATATTTAAAAAATAAAAAATATATTTTTATTTAAAAAATCCCAAACATGAACAACTCGTACCTTGCCCCTATCCCCTTCCCCTTTCTATAGTCGTCGACCAACCGTGACTGTCACCACCATTGTCATCAACAACGGCATCGACCCCCATCAAACCCTCGTTGGTCTTTTGTCGTAATCTGCCACCTTTTGTCGTGAAAAGCATTCAAAGGTTCATCGATTTAAGCCATCATCGTTGTTATTCGTCAGTTTCGATAGATCCTTATATCCATAAGCCATGATGTCACCATCATTCGAACCACCGTACAATTCTGATAAAAACCCAAATGGTCGTTTTCCTCGTCGTCGTTGCTCCTCTACTGTTCCATCGTGGGGATTAAGATTTTAAAGGCTTAGGGATTTGGATAGTGGAGGTTTTAGAGGTTTAGGGGATTTGGGTGATGGTTGTTGCAACGACTTGAAAAATTGAGGGTTTATTTTAGGGGTTCATTTTGACTAAAAAATGTGGTTCGAGAGAGTCGCCACCAATCTTTGTCTAGGGTGTGATTGGATCACCCAAAAATATTTTGTTCTTTTAATAAAATCTTAATTTTAAAATTTATTGAAATAACTTTTTGGTCTATTTTTCCAGAAAATGAGTTCGAGAGTCGATTACATGTGGGGAAGGGTTAGCACCCCACAACGCCTGAAAATCAGTACCTAGTCGATTAATTATTGTCTTTGCTATGGAACTTATGGATTCAGACTTAATTTATTTAACAATCCCCTTTTTAGTTAAATAAATACCATGATAATTAAAATCTAATAAAGAAGATTAACTATTTGAGCATTTAACTGGGGAAAATTAACCACCTTATATGAGGAAGAATGGCATCTCTTTCATATCTAATTAAATCGATCAATCATTAATCTCTTAATCAAAAATTTTAATTGACATTCCAACGTTTTAAACCAAAAGGGAATCACCCCTAATATAAGGTAGAATGACGATTCCCTAGAAGGAAACGAGGAATACCTCATTCATGGTATTTATTTACCTAAAATTTTACAACAAACAAAAATTTTATTAATAAAATTACCTATCCTTTAATATAGATAGAGAATGTTCGCATCTTTAGAAATATCAAACTTAAACCTTCGAATAGAGTCGAAAGACCTATTTTTGACAAGTCTAAATATGAGAACATTCCCCTTTCTATCCTCCTAATTAATTTTAAAAGTTATCATTTTTATTTGTTCCACTGGAGGGTACTCGATCACTTTAAATTATTGAATTAAACTACCCGGTGGATTAAGGTAACTCACTTCGATAAATTAAATTAAACCGACATTGTCTTTTAATTTATTATGTAAATTGGTGGAATAATGTGGATGAGGTCATCATACTTCAAAAATAAATTGTCATGCAAACAATCAATAAACTTCAATGAAAATTATTTAAAAATTTAAAGAATTAAATCAAAGAATTAATTTTATTAACATTCTAGGATTTTATGGTAAATAATTAAAAAATATATACGTAAAATAAAAGAAACTATGAGTATCACTATTAAAGAATAAAAAGATAAAGTAAATTAATATAAAAATTAAGCAAATAATAAAATACATGAATGTGTATCACATAAAACTAATATGGAAAAGAATAATAAATACAAATATATTCAAAGAAGTAAAAAACTAATTTAAAATATTTAAAATGTTGTGTTAACAAAGAAATAAAGTAAATCAAGTTAATATTTTAATCAATAAATCACACAAAAAATTAACGAAAAGAATTTAAGTAAAAACTAATGTAGAAGCTAAAAAGTAAATAAAAAAAGATATTTATGGGTTGTTTGTTTACTTCAGAATGATTAAGCGCTCAATGATTTAAATGCTGAATGATTCAGAGGCTCTGTATGAATTAGCTCTGAAATGTGACATGCTGTTTGATAATGGCTCTGAATCATTCAGAATGTACTTCTGTGCTGAATAATTCAACACTGTTTTGCTGAATCAGTCAGCACTGAATCATTCAGAGGTGCGAAACGCGCTGAATGTTGAACGATTCAACATTCAGCGCTAAATAGTTCCATTAAGAGGCAAACAAACAACCCCTTAATAAAATTAAAAAAAATGCGAACTTAAAAGACAAAAGGTTAAGATACATAAAAGTGAAATCGGAAATTTAATTGAAAAAGAAAAAAAAAACTAAAACAAATTTTCAAATAGAATGAATGAACTATAAAATTAATTATCTCCTACCCTTGTGAAAACACTAGGATTCTATAAGGATCCAAGATAGGTCATTGGGACATTTAATTGAATAGTAAATATATATTTTTTAAATATTTATTTGTTCAAGATTGATTGTTGGTTTTCTTTGAGAAAACTCAAGGAATGGTAAATCCACAAAGATTTAATTTAAAAAAATCGTTTTCCTCGTTTGTCTTTTTTCTCTTATCCTACAAGATTTTCAAGCAAAAGTAAGATCGTAATTAATCAAAACAATAACAAATAAAGTAAGAAATAAAGAAATGTTGGTTTTCATTGAAAAACCTCAAGGAATGCTAGATTTTAAAATCTATTCAATAGTGTTTTCCTTGTTCTTCGGTTTTCTCTAATAAGATAGAGTTTTTGGAAAAAGAAAAATAAAATCAAAGTCTAAATATTGGGGGGGGGAAGATTAAAGGAAAAAATAAGGAAAAGAAAATAAGAGAATTACCTTTAACAAAAAAAATGTTAACTTTTATTGGCGATAATATCGAATTACAATGTTAGGGTGACTCTTCTTTTCTCCAAAAAAAATATAAAGTGTCCTTTACATAAGAAGAGTGCCTATTTCTAGGCTATCAAAAAACCATAAAAGAGAAAAACCTAGCATCTTTTAATTAATGCCGAGTAAATTAATTGAAAGAAAAAAGTCTTAAAATAATAAGAATATCATAAATTACCCTAAATTCATTATGGAAAGTATAAAGATGAATTTAATTACAAATATTCAATAAAATTATTGAAAATTCATAATATATTAAAATTGTCGTATTGGGCCTGTATCCAATTTTATGCAGGTGTTATCTTCACTAAAATAAGCATATCTTGAGTTCCCAACACCTGATTTAGGCGTTTCAAAATGTGTTGGAAAACTAACTAAAAAACCGTCAAGTCTCAAGAAGACATCATTCCCTAGAAAAGCACGAATCCTGCTCAAAAATTTGTTACAAGTTTGCTGATGTCTTAGACTTCAAAATCAGATTCAATAAAAATGTTTGAGCCCTGAAAAAAAGTCTGGACAAAAATCGGGTATTACAGCTGCCCTCTTTTTTCATTATCGTGCAACGAAAATAAGGCAAAGATAGAAAGACACAAATTTTCATTCGGTTTTCAAAATTAATGGATTTCGAAGGCGAGCTTGTTCTTCTAATGTTGAGACATTTATCTTTTCTTCAATAATCATATCGAACTTCTGTTGAATTATGGTTTCTTTGAACTCGATATCTTTCATTGAGAAGTTTAAATCTGAGTCAATATTGTAGATGATCATTCTCTAAGTTGGATATCCTCTATCGCAAAGTTGAAATTTTACTTCAAAGAGGTTTGACTGTAAAATGGCTCCTCGCTGTTGAGTTAAACCAAAATGCAATCAGTTTTGGATGTGTTTTTAGGTCAAGAATCCTCCGCTATAAATTTGAAACTTGGCCTAAAAACTTCAACTGAAGACTAGCTCTTCATCGCTAAGTTAATCTAAAATGCAATCGATTCTGAATTGGTATTCAAACCCAATATCCTTTGTCGTGGAGTTGAAATTAACTTCGAGAAAAAAATTTAACTGGAAGATGACTCCTCGCTGCTGAGTTAAGCCAAAATGCAGTCAATTCTGGATGCATTTCCAGGTCAATAATCCTTCATAGTGAAGTTGAAACTTAGCCTGAAAACTTCAACTGAAAACTAGCTCATCGTCGCTTAGTTAAGCTAGACTGTAGTCGATTCTGAATTAACTTTCAAATTTAATATCCTCCGTTGTGGAGTAGAAATTGAATTCGAAAAGATTTGACTGGAAGATGTGTAACACCCCCAACCCGTATCCGACCCGAATACGAATCCGAGGTGTCACATTGACTTTTCAAAACTTGTCTCTAAAAAAATCATGAAATTTTTAACTTTCATTAAATAAAATTCGTTGTTTTACATAAAAGAAACCGTTTGGTTCTACAAATACTATCAGAACATATTCAACTATATCAATTAGTACATGCCAACTACATTTAACATAACAAAATACATAATCACATCTATTTCTTTTCTGATCTGAACTTTGTAAAGGAAAGCTGACATGTCTTGCTCCTCTCAACGTCTCTTCTCGCTTTCTGGAACCTACGTGTGAAACACTCACACGCTAAGTCGATGACTTAGTGAGGCATATAAAATATATAACGTAACTATGACTCCTAACAATGAATGCATGTTTTCTACTATCATAACAAACAACCTCATATACACTTGCACATAACGCATATATATATATATATTCATTATCATATCATCTATGCGTATATACTCTTTCATGTCCATAAAGTCTTGTGTATTTATCCCACTCATTTTATCACATTTTCCTATTATCATTTAATCCTTTCTTCTATATAATTCTTAATCATATAATTTATATCCCAAAATCACAGATCTTATCCCTTATTCCATAAGTTCTATCTATCCTATACCCATAGGTTTTGGTGACATGTTCTATATCATATTCTTGTATAACAACTCATTATATTCTATTAATTCTTTTTTCGTATAAGTTATCACATAAACATATATATTTTAGTAACTTACCGTAAATTAACTCCCATGATATTTTCATTGAAATACATAGTCTTTCCTATACAACTTATCTCACATATTCTTATTCTTATTCCTAGATATATATTTTCTATTTGATATATTATTTACTTTGTCTCTATTCTAATATAACTTCCATTATACTATTTCATTCACAAAGTATATTTCACACTACAATCCTAATTATTCTATTCATATAATCCTATAGTTCACTCCCCCATTACATATACTTAAACTTATGAAGTTCACAACATTTCTCAAGTAATTACTCATAACTTATCATATAAGCTCATTTTATTTCCTTATAATCCAACATATCAAACAATCATAAATTATAGCATTAAACCATGTAACATATGCAATACATTTAACCAATACACTCACTTCCAATTACACAATTATATAACAATCATATTACTTCTTATTTATATTATATCTTTTTCTGGCCCATGTACACTTTGGAGAACTAAAGATATATGAGTCTATTGAGGTTGTGCACTAATGCTGTAACCACAAATCGAATAATTCCCACTAGGGGCACTGAATATTTGTCCCGAAGGACCACTATGTCCCGAAGGACCACTATGTCCCGAAGGGCCACTGAAAATCCCTCGACTCTTGGCATGCCAACTATACCTCTAGCTCTCATTTCATAGAACATGGGCATTATGATTTATATCATTTCACATATTTCATATATACACGTTGATCACTTACATGTAGAACATTTCATATGATTCACCTATCATATGTACTTTCTCTTTCATATATCTCATATCACATAGTTCACTTCCATATAAATCACATATCACATATACATGTAAACACTTAATTTATTATTCATGTAATTCATGTCACTTCTCATATGATTTCCTATTCATATATCACATAGCTTATATTAATTTGCATGGATTACAAAAACATATATATTATCATGTTTATCATCAAGGTTCATTAACTTAATCTCTTATACGCGTATATCATATATTCATATCATTCATTCAAATCATGTCACACACATACAATAACATATAGCTCAGACACTCATAGCAAACACATGCTCAGGTTCATGAATTCATCCATAACACTATAGGAAATAGGCTTAGCGCAAGTCTTATTTCCATTAAACATCATATGCTATCTAATATGCACTCACCTTGGCCTCACTAAGTTCCAATCCACTTTTATGATTTCCTTTCTTTCGATCGAATCTTAACTTGATGATCGTTCTGGAACTTGTTCGTGCTTGATATCTACATAAATATACATTTTAAGGTAATTATCATATATCTACACTTTGTAATTTGATGCTAATAACTTGAACGAATTTAATAGACCAATATTCATTTTTTCCTTTAAGGATGTACCGATGCACTATGGATGCATCGATACACAAATTAGGTTTGAAATACCCATGCATCGATGCACCCCTTAATGTATCGATACACCTTCAAAATTGGTCTTAGTGTATCGGTGCATGTTCATAGTGTACCGATGCACCTGCCCAGAATAGGCTATTTTTACCCGAAATTCCTCAATACTTTACCCAAATTTTCATGTATAAACCCTTTATTATGCTATCAAACTCATCTATAACCATTATAACAAATTTCTAGCATTCCAACACCTTATAATCTACTGTATTTCATCCCAAATTCTTAAAGCTAAGAATCATACCAAAATATCAACATGATCCAAATTCAATTCTAATGCTTTAGACTTCTTAATTCTTCTTATGTTAAGTCAAAAATCTCATCAAATCCCTAAAAACCAAACCATATTAAAATTATCTTTAAAACTCATTTTACAAATCCCATCATAAGTCACTCATCTTATTGTTTTAAGTTTATATAAGTGTTGAGTTAATCAATCGACGGAATCAACCAAGAGGGGGGTGAATTGGCAATTAAAAATTTCGTGGAAGCTTTTGCAGAAAATTGAAAGTAATTGCACAGCGATTTACAGTGGTTCGACTTTCTCAAACAAAGTCTACGTCCACTACCTTAGCTATCCACACTAAGGATTTTCCAACAAATTCACTAATTTGTTCCTTCTTTTGAGGCCAAAGAGATAACCTTAGAAAATCCCTCAAGAGTATACCCCAACTCTTGAGAACACTCTTTTTCCCAAAGAGAAGATTACAAATTTGCAAACTTACAAGAAAACCTCACAAGGTAAGATGTTTGCACAATTCTAGAACAAAGAAAAGAACACTCAAAGATAAATACAATTGAGTACAAAAGTGTTCTTGAAAGCAAATGAATATTGGATGAAAAATAGGCTTTGAAATGCTCAAACTTGAGGTTTGATGCTTTCTCTTTGATTCTCTCTTGATTCTAGTTGCTTGATGTTTCTTGTTCTTGATCAATGGCTTCAGAACTTGTTTAAATACCCCTTGAATCAATTCTGAACGTTGGTGATAATTAGTGGAGTCAATAGAGCCGTTTAAGTGTGAAAACAATTAATTTTTCTAGGTGGAGCGTCTCATGCATCGATGCATGATCAAGGATGCATCGGTGCATTCGTGTAAAATTCAAATATTTTGGCTGTTGGAACACTTGATGCATCGGTGCACCAAGTGTGCATCGATGCATGAAATGCATTCGATGTTTGAAAAATAGCCTGGTGCATCGATGCATGGATTGTGCATCGATGCATCAAATGCATTCGATGTTTTGAAAATATTCAGAGTGCATCGATGCATGGAGAATGCATCGGTGCATGGAATGCATTCGATGTTTAATTAATTCATCGATGCATCGATGCATGGACTGATGCATCAGTGCATGCCTTTGAATAATTGATTTAAGGCTTGTTTTTGGTTCAAAATACTTTGTGAAAATTGTTTCAAAAATAGTTTAAGTACAAATCACAATTTTACACATTTAGTAAGGATTAAAATTGATCTTGAAAAACTTGGAGTAATAATTTGATATTCGATTAGTTGAATCGAATATAAATTTGTAAAATCATTTGTGAAATCTTAAAATTCATTTAACTTAATATGTTATATCGAAATATCAAAAATGTTTTCAACAATCTCCCCCTTTTTGATATAACAAAACATTTGAATAATTTTAAGATTTGTTTAAGAAATTATTTTTGAAATCGATTTTGAAAAACTTACTCCCCTTTACTATAGCACATCATCTTAAATTTTATCCCCCTTTTTTGTTAAATCAAAAAGACTCTATAAAAACGTTTTAAACAAGAATTTTGAAAAGCATTAGCCAATTGATTTATTAATAATAGGCTGCTAAGATCACAATCAAAAGAGAGATTAGCCATTAGTTTTCACAAACAATATTCATAATAAAATGTGAAATGGCATAATTGGTCATATATCTAATGATGAAAAATGAATAAAATTCAAACCAAATATATATAAACTTAAGTTCAAACATCCAAGCATCCAAATATCCAAACAAATATAAACATCCAAATCAAAAAGTTTATCAATCCATGTTTTAAAAAACTAGAAAACATGACAAGCAAGTCTACTCCATCGGAGGATCGGGAGGAGGAGGATAATGAGCTCGAACTTCAAGAGTCAGAGCATCCATACGATCACACATCTCCCTCTGAAACTCAGAAATCGTAGACTCAATGGAGGCAAAACGTAGATCAAACGACTCTAGAAAAGATCGGAAATAAGGTGGCGTTTGATCATCTTGCCGAGCTGGTACTTCCTCGTTAATATCTCTCATAAGCCTTTGAAGCTCTGGATCATCATCAGCGTCAGGAGCTGGAGGAGGAGGAGGAGCACGAGAAGAACTAGGAGTAGCTCGTGAAGAACTAGCTCCCGGGGTTTGCTTATTGGGTCGAAAGACCCAAAGACCGGTTCGCTCATCCTGAATCCAATCTGCTTTCTTCAAAGATGTGAGGTTGATTTGATTTTGGAGAGGGATAGGAGTGTCGAGAGAAATGTTTAAACCAAGTTTGATAAACAGGTTACTAAGTAGACAACCGTAGGCTAAGGTTTCAACATGTTTGGAAGGGACAATATTAACGATGTCTACTAATTGACTGAATATAATTTGTGGAAGATTTGTTTTGATTTTATTTTTAATGCAGTACATCCACCACAAATCCCTATTACGAAGAGTGGAGTAACGACCAGCCGATGGTCTAAACCACCAAGAAATAATGAAGTGAAGAAAACGGTCGTGATGAGTTCGAAGAGAACTGACACTCGCATGAGGGATATAGGGATAATTCACATTCTCTTTTTCATCAAAAGCACCATTATCATCTAATCCGAAATGAGTAGCAATGGTTGCGGAATCAACCACAATGTATTGTCCTAAAAGGTAGGATCTAATACCGATGGTTCCACATTGGGTTTCATTTTGAATGCATACCGCATTTGAATAAAAAATACGGACAAGTTGATGAAAAACGATGGGTTAAAGAGAAAAGAGTTTATCAAACTTCCACCTTCTAAGAGTCGGGAGGTATTCAAATTCAATTTTGTTCATGGCTTGAAGCGAGGGAATACGTTCTTCCCGAATTCGATAGGATTGGAAAGACTCAATGTATCTATTATAAAGTTCGTTTCTACGACACTCTGGCATATTGAAACAAACACTCAATAAGCCATTAGGAGCTTGAGGATCAAGATTCGGTTGAGGAGGAACGGGATTAGGATGTTGAGAAACGGGAGGACGGTTTTGGTGAGACCGACTAGAGGATGACCTAGGGCGTTTAGGATTTGACATGGTAAGGGAAATTTGAAAAGGAATATCACTTGCAATTTTAAAACACATGTATGCACAACAATTAATCCCAAAACTCAAATGAGTCCTCAATAATTCAAGGTTCTTTAACAAAGTCCTAATGGGCAAAGTTTTGAAAAACTATTTTAAAATTAATATCATAATACGCATAGTTTTCATGAAACTAACATAATTGAATCAAAAGTATCATTAACTTTTGAAATAATAATAATATTTTTTTTTAAATTCGAAATTTCCAAATAATTTTGAAAAATTATGCGTTTTTGATGAAATTCGTTGTAGAAACTAGTTTAGAATCATCATATAACCAATGCCCGATAACTATTTTAAACTATAACTAATCTAAACTAGTCCTAAGTTCAAAAATTAATAAAATAGAGTTTTTGTAAAAAAAATACCTTGAAAAATTCGGATTGAGGGGAATGTGGAGATGTTTTGTGCGATTTAATGATTGTAGCAGGTTTGTAGGATGAAAAACTTGAAGAACCCGATGTTTTCTCGAAGATTTTGAGCAAAAATAGAGATTTGAGGGAGAGGGGGACGAACGGCCGTGTGTTTAGTGTTTTAGGTTTTGAGAAAAATGAAGAAGATGAAGATTTTAAACCTAAAACCCGACGGATGCATCGGTGCATGGTCTTATGCATCGATGCATATTCAAGGATGCATCGATGCATTGTTAAATGCATCGGTGCATGAAGCACAAGAATGTCAAAAATCCGTTTTAAACACTTAAAATGCTAAATAATTTGGCTCTAATGGTAATGACAACTCATATATCAAAAATTAATTATGTTCAATCAAACAAATTAATCTTTAAACTTTATTTGAACATAAAATTAATTTTCATTAAGAATCATAAACTCCCCCTAACTAATAGCAAGAATGCAATCAAAAATTATTATTATAAGCATTTTCAGTATTTTTTAAAAGTGCTAAATTATTTTAAACACTAAGTGAAGATAGGTCAGTTAAACCTAATTCTCTTCTAAGTGTCCAAAATCTTTCTTTATCTAAGGGTTTTGTAAAAATATCCGCTAATTGGTGCAAAGTATCAACAAATTCTAGAACTACATCTTCCTTAGTGACATGGTCCCTAATGAAGTGATGTCTTATTTCAATATGCTTAGTTCTAGAGTGTTGGATGGGATTTTTAGTGAGACAAATAGCACTAGTATTGTCACACTTGATAGGAATGGTACCTACTTCAATTCCATAATCAAAAAGTTGTTGTTTCATCCATAAAACTTGTGCATAACAACTACCGGCTGAAATGTATTCCGCTTCAGTGGTAGATAATGCAACACAATTTTGCTTCTTTGAAAACCAAGAAATCAGCATATTTCCAAGGAATTGACAAGTACCGGAGGTGCTTTTCCTATATAATTTGCATCCTCCATAATCCGCATCAGAAAAGGCATGCAAGCTAAAGCTAGAGTCTCTAGGATACCAAAGTCCTAAACTAGGAGTGTCCTTATGGTATCTAAAGATTCTCTTAACAACTAGTAAATGTGATTCCTTAGGACATGATTGAAACCTAGCACACAAGCAAACACTAAACATAATATCCGGTCTACTTGCGGTTAGATAAAGCAATGAGCAAATCATGGATCTATATAATTTAACATCCACACATTTACCTCCTTCATCTAAGTCAAGCTTTGTAGAAGAGCTCATTGGAGTGTCATGAGGTTTCCCATTTTACAGTCCAAACTTCTTGAGCATATATTTAACGTACTTAGCTTGATTAATGAAGATGCCATCTTTTCTTTGCTTGATTTGGAGTCCCAAGAAATATGAGAGCTCCCCCATCATGCTCATCTCGAACTCACTTTGCATTAGCTTAGAAAATTCTTGGCAAAGAACATCATTAGTAGAACCAAATATTATATCATCAACATAAATTTGAACTACTAATAAATCTTTACCTTTTCTCTTTAAAAACAATGTAGTGTCAACCTTTCCTTTTGAAAAACCTTTTTCAATTAAAAAAATTTGACAATCTTTCATACCAAGCTCCAGGAGCTTGTTTTAAACCATAAAGATCTTTTGTCAATTTTAAAACATGATCCGTAAAATTTGAATCTTCAAAACCTGGAGGTTGTTCCACGTACACTTCTTCCTTTATAAAACCATTTAAAAATGCACTTTTAACATCCATTTGATATAATTTAAATTCATTGAAACATGCAAATGCTAATAACATTCTAATTGCTTCAATCCTAGCTACGGGAGCGTATGTTTCATCATAGTCTATGCCTTCTTCTTGAGTATACCATTGAGCAACAAGTCTAGCCTTGTTTCTCACTATATTACCACTCTCATCAAGCTTATTCCTAAATACCCATCTAGTACCTATAGTAGATTTATTACTAGGCCTTTCAACTAATGTCCATACTTTACTTCTCTCAAATTGATTTAACTCTTCTTGCATAGCCATAATCCAATGTTCATCATTTAATGCTTCTTTAATATTCTTAGGCTCTATGCATGAGATAAATGCAACATAATTACAAATATTTCTAAGAGAAGATCGAGTTGTTACCCCTTTTGGATAAGATACTTCCCTTTCTTCAATGGTTGGATTCTCAAGAGGATCATGAGTTTCCTCATCTTTTGTTTCTTCCTTTGATGATGATTCTCCAACGTCATGTCTAACGTCATTTGCTTGTACAATACCTACATCATCATTAACAGAAGAATCCTTCCTCAGAAGGGGATTATCATAAAAACAACATGTATAGACTCTTCTACAACTAAAGTTCTTTTATTAAATACACGATAAGCTTTAGAATTTAAGGAATAACCCAGAAAAATTCCTTCATCACTTTTAGCATCAAATTTGCCAAGGTTTTCTTTACCGTTGTTTAAAACAAAACATTTACATCCAAAAGGATGGAAATAGCTAATGTTAGGCTTTTTATTTTTGAAAATTTCATATGGAGTTTTCTTTAAAATTGGCCTAATCATTACTCGATTAACAACATAACAAGCAGTATTTGTGGCTTCCGCCCAAAAATATTTTGGCAAATTATTTTCACAAAGCATGGTTCTAGCCATTTCTTCTAAAGTTCGATTTTTCCTCTCAACTACTCCATTTTGTTGAGGGGTTCTAGGTGCTGAAAAATTATGACTAATACCATTAGAATTAAAAAATTCAATAAATCTAAGATTTTCAAATTCAGTGCCATGATCACTTCTAACACTAGTTATAGAGTAACCCTTTTCATTTTGGATTATTTTTGAAAATGTGATGAACTGTTCTAATGCTTCATCTTTAGTACTTAAAAATAGAACCCAAGTATACCTAGAATAGTCATCTACCAAGACAAATGCATATTGTTTTCCACCCAAGCTAGTAGTCCTAGTTGGCCCAAAAAGATCTACATGGATCAATTGTAATACTCTACTAGTTGATACGTCATTAATGGATTTAAAAGAAACACGCTTTTGTTTTCCTTTAGCACAAGCATCACAAATTTTATCATTATCAAATTTAAGCTTAGGCAACCCTCGAACTAAATCACCTTGAATTAGCCGTTGCAAAACACTCATACTAGCATGTCCTAGTCTCCTATGCCATAACCAACTATCATGTTCATCTTTAGCAACTAGGCATAAATTAGTCATATCAAAAGAATCTAAATGCACCATGTAAATGTTCCCTATTCTATGACCAACAAGCATAATCCGATTAGATGCAATGTCAATGACTTTACAACCATTAATTTCAAATAAGACATTGAATCCTTTATCGCATAATTGACTAATACTCAATAGATTATGCTTTAATCCATTCACATATAAAACATTCTTAATTTGTATGGAAGAGGTATTACCTATTGTACCAATACCTTCAATGTGACCTTTTGAATTATCTCCAAAAGTAACTTCTCCTCCATTTTTGGCGTTAAGCTCAATGAACCAGCTTTTTTCTCCGGTCATATGTCTTGAGCATCCACTATCAAGGTTCTTTGGGGACCTCTATGATTGTAGTTTCTAAAACTTTTTCTAACAAAGTTGGATTTTGAATTTTCACCTTTTTCAAAATGTTTTGTTCCAACTTTATCAAAAGAAGTTTTAAGATCATCAATTTTCTTTTGATGATCATCATTGATCTTTGAAAGTAAATTTTTCAAATCAAATTTTTCTTTTCAAACTCTTCTAGTTTGATTTGCAAATCTTTGATTTTACTTTCAAGATCGTTGTTGGTTTTGGATATGAGTTTGTTTTCATTTTTCAATTTTGAAACATCGTTTTTATATTTTAAAAATAATTTCTCATAATCCGAAGACAACCCATTATATTCCTCTAATAACTCATCATAGGATAAATCATCAAAATCGAATGAGTTAGAGGTTACCTTAGAATCTTCCCCAAATGCCATTAAGCACAAGTTAGCTACTTCTTGTTCCTCTTCATCGGAACTTTCTTCATCGCTCCATGTAGCCACATGAGCCTTGTGCTTATTCTTTGATTGACCCTTTTTCTTCAATTGTGGGCAATCATATTTAACATGCCATGGCTTTTTGCATTCGTAGCAAATGATTGGGTCCTTCTCTTTCGGTTCATTTTTGAGGCCTTCATTTCGTTTGAATTTTCTTCCTCGATAAGGTCTCATCATTTTTCTGAACCGTTTGGCAAATAATGCCATTTCCTCGTCATCATCATCATTATTAGAATCACTCTCATCTTTTGTGGATTTGAGAGCAACTCCAATGTTTTTCTTCTTCTCCTTCTCCTTTGGTGTCTCTTCAACTTTATCAAGGTCCACCTCATCTTCAAGCATCATCTCATGAGTGAGGAGTGAACCGATAAGTTCTTCAAGAGTTAAGGACGATAGGTCCTTAGACTCGATGATTGCCGTCTTCTTTGATTGCCATGATTTTGGGAGGGAGTAGACTAACTTCCTCACAAGCTTTTCATTTGAGATGATCTCTCCATACGATTTAAGACCATTGACAATCGTTGAAAATCTATCCGTCATAGCTTTGATGTCTTCATTTGGTTTCATCCTGAAATTTTCATAGCTATGCGTTAGAATACTAATTTTTGTTTTCTTTACCTCATCTGTACCTTCATGTGTGACTTGAAGCTTGTCCCATATTTCTTTGGCGGTTGTACACGATGAAACTCTTCCGTATTCATCTGGTCCAAGAGCACAAAAAATAATATGGATGGCTTTGGAGTTGAGCTGGAACATTCTTGTGTCTCCTTCACTCCACAACCTTGGATGAGTGAGAGGCTTGATGTATCCTTATTCTACGGCATTCCATGCTCCCATGTCACCTGCTTGAATGAAGTACATCATTCTATTCTTCCAATAGGCATAATTAGCCCCATTGAAGAAAGGAGGCTTGTTGACGGGCATCGAATCGAGACCGGAGTCGTAATTTAAAGTGGAGGCCATTGATGACTTTGTAATCGATGTAACTCTTCCCGAATCGACTCAAGAGGTGATTAAACCTTCAAATGAGTGAGGCTCTGATACCAATTGTTGAGTTAATCGATCGACGGAATCAGCCAAGAGGGGGGTGAATTGGCAATTAAAAATTTCGTGGAAGCTTTTGCAGAAAATTGAAAGTAATTGCACAGCGATTTACAGTGGTTCGACTTTCTCAAACAAAGTCTACGTCCACTACCTTAGCTATCCACACTAAGGATTTTCCAACAAATTCACTAATTTGTTCCTTCTTTTGAGGCCAAAGAGATAACCTTACAAAATCCCTCAAGAATATAACCAACTCTTGAGAACACTCTTTTTCCCAAAGAAAAGATTACAAATTTGCAAACTTACAAGAAAACCTCACAAGGTAAGATGTTTGCACAATTCTAGAACAAAGAAAAGAACACTCAAAGATAAATGCAATTGAGTACAAAAGTGTTCTTGAAAGCAAATGAATATTGGATGAAAAATAGGCTTTGAAATGCTCAAACTTGAGGTTTGATGTTTTCTCTTTGATTCTCTCTTGATTCTAGTTGCTTGATGTTTCTTGTTCTTGATCAATGGCTTCAGAACTTGTTTAAATACCCCTTGAATCAATTCTGAACGTTGGTGATAATTAGTGGAGTCAATAGAGCCGTTTAAGTGTGAAAACAATTAATTTTTCTAGGTGGAGCATCTCATGCATCGATGCATGATCAAGGATGCATCGGTGCATTCGTGTAAAATTCAAATATTTTGACCGTTGGAACACTTGATGCATCGGTGCACCAAGTGTGCATCGATGCATGAAATGCATTCGATGTTTGAAAAATAGCCTGGTGCATCGATGCATGGATTTTGCATCGATGCATCAAATGCATTCGATGTTTTGAAAATATTCAGAGTGCATCGATGCATGGAGAATGCATCGGTGCATGGAATGCATTCGATGTTCAATTAATTCATCGATGCATCGATACATGGACTGATGCATCGGTGCATGCCTTTGAATAATTGATTTAAGGCTTGTTTTTGGTTTAAAATACTTTGTGAAAATTGTTTCAAAAATAGTTTAAGTACAAATCACAATTTTACACATTTAGTAAGGATTAAAATTGATCTTGAAAAACTTGGAGTAATAATTTGATATTCGGTTAGTTGAATCGAATATAAATTTGTAAAATCATTTGTGAAATCTTAAAATTCATTTAACTTAATTTGTTATATCGAAATATCAAAAATGTTTTCAACAATAAGCTTTCCTTAAGCTTATATAACACCCAATTATTCCAACCCAACCTATAAATTCAAGGAATTAACAAGATGAAATCAACTTACCTTTGCTTTGGCTCTCACGGTGAAGAGAAAGAAGAAGAATGGAGAGTTCTCTGAAAACTTTCCCTCATTTCCCACGTTTATATAGCCTACAAAAAGAAAGATAAAAATCTTTCTTGTCAAATGACCATTTTACCTTTCTTTCTTTCATTCTTTACTAAACCATCCATCACAAATTATTTCCAATAAAGTACATGAACTTTTAACTTATTTCAAAATTAAACCCAAAACTTTCAAAATTCATATTTTAGTCACTAGCCCTGTTTTAGGATGTTACAAATCTCCCCTCCTTTTACGAAAATTCGTCCTCGAATTTTCACTGAACATATCAATAAGAACATATCTTCTAATGTTCTCATGTTACCTCATTTACTTAATCTTTCTTTCCTTTATTTTTTCAATTACCTTTTTCCTTTATACATTTGTTTACTGTCGCTTATCATATAAACAACCAGTAACCTTGATCCTTTCCATTCAGAATCATGAATCAACTGCTTCATTATCAATCTCTAGTTACCTCACCACAAAAACCAAATTCTTATCCATCACTATTTAACCCAGAACACAACCTAAAATCTTCTTCAAATGTGATTAAATATATACTTTACAAAATCAAACAATATTTTCTTTCATATAATCTTTATCGTATCTAATCCTTTAAACTCGACCCTTTTTTCTTTATTCCATTATTCCTTCAAAAATCAAAATCTCCTTATACACATATCATATCTTTTCTTTCATGTTCACATACTCTTTTCCTATCACTTATACTCATCTCTAATTACCGATATTTATCATATCTTTATAATTCTGATAGTCAACATTACTTACACAAATCTCATTCTTTACATAATCCTTGCTCGAATCATACTACATATATCCCTTTTTATCATCTTAAACTTTCTATCGATCCTTAACTTCTTTCTAACATACGAATCCTTACCTTCTTCACTCTTCAATTCTTCTTATCATATAGATCACATCTTTTTTTCCTGTTTAAAACTCTTTTATACTCATTTCTGATTTCTTTATCACAACTTCATAACTTTAATATTTAACTTTCCTTTATGGAACCTCTTTCTTTATCAACTCTTGTACTTGTATTTCCTCCACTTAATTCATCAGATACTAAGTTTAAATAATTTCATAATTAGTTAAAGTACTTGTTCTTCTTCCTTAAAGCTCCCTTCAGACATATAAATACTTATCTCATTGCCTACATCATATCCATATGATGAGTATACACAACCACATCCAGATTCGTATCACATTTGATTAACTTAACTTTATCTTTCCTTCAAATCTTATAACTCTATTATTCATACCATTACAACTAATTAGTAACAACTTTTTAACCTAGGGCATAAGCCCTAATCGAACTAATCACATACATCCTTTCAGTTGAAATCAAACCAGTATAATATATTCACTTATCAAGCTCACATTCTTATTCATATATTGTACTATTCCCTTATCTCCTTTACTATTTTACCTTTCCATAATCAAAATGCATAATCCTATCTCAATCCACACCATACTTAGTTAGCTTATCCTGACATTATCTTCTAATCCTTTAACTTTAATACACTACTATCCCATAACTCTGTTAGTCAACACCAGTTCTTCCAATCCAGAACGTAAACTTTTATCGAACCATTCATATACATTCTTCCCATTCAGAAATAACACATCAATAATTTACTTAACTTATCAAATTCACGTCCTTCCTTATACACTATGCCATTTCTTTTTCCCAACTCAACATTCCAACTTTTTATGTCTTATAAACTGATCATCGATATACCCATTCTTAACTATTCTTATTAATCCTTAGCTTGTATCCAAATCCACTTAACCTGACAATATCTTGATAACTCCAGGATATTTTCATCACATAATTCGATTAGCCAACGCTAACTCTTTCCATCTAGAATATCAACTCTTATTATATACACACTCTTGGTTATACACACTCTTGGTTATACACAATACTATTCCTTTGTTTCAAGCTCATAAGCTATAACTTTATACATATCTTATACGCTTGTCACTGATACACTGATTCTTGAACTCTTCTACCAATTCTCACTGCATCCTTTGATCTTTAACGCTTTTATGGTGACACTTGTTCACCTTATTCTATCTTATCCACTAAATAACAAAACTACTCCGTGTCACTTTTCTGATTCAAAAAGTGAAGATCTTTTATCCCTATTCTAAGATGATTTCAACTTTATGAAATCAACCTTTAATCTTATGAGGCACTTCCTGAGGTGTCCGCTCTTCATCCTGCCTGGCCAGGACAAGTGAATGGCTATCACCATCAAGTCTACCTCTCATTATTTTTTTCCACAATCGAATTTCTACTATATTAACTATTCTTATTCTATTTGAAAGACATCATATTCCTTACACTATCATATCAGAGATTTTTCATTATGTGTTGGCATGTACACATTTTTAAAACTCTTTTATCTTCAATTTAAGCCTAGAATCGACTAAACCTTAGCCCTGATACCATTAAATGTAACACCACCAACTCGTATCCGACCCAAATACGAATCCGAGGTGTCACATTGACTTTTCAAAACTTGTCTCTAAAAAAATATGAAAATTTTAACTTTCATTAAATAAAACTCGTTGTTTTACATAAAAGAAACCGTTTGGTTCTACAAATCCTATCAGAGCATATTCAACTATATCAATTAGTATATGCCAACTACATTTAACATAACAAAATACATAATCACATCTATTTCTTTTTTGATCTGAACTTTATAAAGGAAAGATTACTTGTCTTGCTCCTCTTAATGTCTCTTCTCGCTTTCTGGAACCTACATGTGAAATACTCACACGCTAAGTCGATGACTTAGTGAGGCATATAAAATATATAACGTAACCATGACTCCTAACAATGAATGCAGGTTTTCTAATATCATATCAAACAACCTCATATACACTTGCACATAACACATATATACATACATATTCATTATCATATCATCTATGCTTATATACTCTTTAATGTCCATAAAGTCTTGTGTATTTATCCCACTCAGTTTATCACATTTTCCTATTATCATTTAATCATTTCTTCTATATAATTCTTAATCATATAATTTATATCCCAAAATCACATATCTTATCCCTTATTACATAAGTTCTATCTATCCTATACCCATAGGTTTTGGTGACATGTTCTATATCATATGCTTGTATAACAACTCCTTATATTCTATTAATTCATTTTTCGTATAAGTTATCACATAAACATATATATTTTAGTAACTTATCGTAAATTAAATCCTATGATATTTTCATTGAAATATATAGTCTTTCCTATACAACTTATCTCATATATTCTTATTTTTATTCCTACATATATATTTTCTATTTGAAATATTATTTACTTTGTCTCTATTCTAATATAACTTCCATTATACTATTTCATTCACAAAGTATATTTCACACTACAATCCTAATTATTCTGTTCATATAATCCTATAGTTCACTCCCTCATTACATATACTTATACTTATGGAGTTCACAACATTTCTCAAGTAATTACTCATAACTTATCATATAAGCTCATTTTATTTCCTTATAATCAAAAATATCAAACAATCATAAATTATAGCATTAAACCATGTAACATATGCAATACATTCAACCAATACACTCACTTCCAATTACACAATTATATAACAATCATATTACTTCTTATTTATATTATATCTTTACTGGCCCATGTACACTTTGGAGAACTAAAGATATATGAGTCTATTGAGGTTGTGCACTAATGTTGTCACCACAGCTCAAATAATTCCCACTAGGGGCACTGAATATTTGTCCCGAATGACCACTATGTCCCGAAGGAACACTGAAAATCCCTCGACTCTTGGCATGCCAACTATACCTCTAGCTCTCATTTTATAGAACATGGGCATTATGATTTATATCATTTCACATATTTCATATGTACACGTTGATCACTTACATGTAGAACATTTCATATGATTCACCTATCATATGTACTTTATCTTTCATATATCTCATATCACATAGTTCACTTCCATATAAATCACATATCATATATACATGTAAACACTTAATTTATTATTCATGTAATTCATGTCACTTCTCATATGATTTCCTATTCATATATCACATAACTCATATTAATTTGCATGGATTACAAAAACATATATATTATCATATTTATCATCAAGATTCATTCACTTAATCTCTTATACGCGTATATCACATATTCATATCATTCATTCAAATCATGTCACACACATACAATAACATATAGCTCAAACACTCATAGAAAATACATGCTCAGGTTTATGAATTCATGTATAACACTATAGGAAATAGACTTATCGCAAGTCTTATTTCCATTAAACATCATATGTTATCTAATATGCACTCACCTTGGCCTCACTAAGTTCCAATCCACTTTTATGATTTCCCTTCTTTCGATCGAATCTTAACTTGATGATCATTCTGGAACTTGTTCGTGCTCGATATCTACATAAATATACATTTTAAGGTAATTATCAGATATCTACACCTTGTAATTTGATGCTAATATCTTGAACGAATTTAAAAGACCAATATTCACTTTTTCCTTTATGGGTGTACCGATGCACTATGGATGCATCGGTACACAAATTAGGTTCGAAATACCCATGCATCGATGCACCCCTTAATGTATCGATGCACCTTCCAAATTGGTCTTAGTGCATCGATGCATATTCATAGTGTACCGATGCACATGCCCAGAATAGGCTATTTTTACCCGAAATTCCTCAATACTTTACCCAAATTTTCATGTATAAACCCTTTATTATGCTATCAAACTCATCTATAACCATTATAACAAATTTCTAGCATTCCAACACCTTATAATCTCCCATATTTCATCCCAAATTCTTAAAGCTAAGAATCATACCAAAATATCAGCATGATCCGAATTCAATTCTAATGTTTTAGACTTCTTAATTCTTCTTATTTCAAGTCAAAAATCTCATCAAAATCCTAAAAACCAAACCATATCAAAATTATCTTTAAAACTCATTTTACAAATCCCATCATAATTCACTCATCTTATTGTTTTAAGTTTATATAAGCTTTCCTTAAGCTTATATAACACCCAATTATACCAACCAAACCTATAAATTCAAGGAATTAATAAGATGAAATTAACTTACCTTTGCTTTGGCTCTCACGGTGAAGAGAAAGAAGAAGAATTGAGAGTTCTCTGGAAACTTTCCCTCATTTCCCACGTTTATATAGCCTACAAAAAGAAAGATAAAAATCTTTCTTGTCAAATGACCATTTTACCCTTCTTTCTTTCATTCTTTACTAAACCATCCATCACAAAATGTTTCCAATAAAGTCTCTAAACTTTTAACTTATTTCAAAATTAAACCCAAAACTTTCAAAATTCACATTTTAGTCACTAGCCTTGTTTTAGGATGTTACAAGATGGATCCTCGCTGCTAAGTTAAGCCAAAATGTAGTCGGTTCTGGATATGTTTCTGGGTTAAGTATTATTTTTCATGAAGTTGAAACATGGGCTGATAACTTTAACTGGGAACTAACTTCTCCACGCTAAGTTATGCTAAATGGATTTCAAACCTAATATCCTCCTCCTTGGAGTTGAAATTGAATTCGATAACTTTAATAAAAAAGTAGTTCCTCACTGATGAGTTAAACCACAAAGCGATCCCTATGCTATCAAGTTGAAACCGAACTCGAGAGATCTTACTGGATACTAGTTCCTCGTCCCTAAGTTAAACTAGAGTATAGTCGATCCAATATCCTTTATTGTAAGGTTAAAATTGATGCTAAAGTATTGACCAAAATATAGTTACTCACCGTTGAGTTAAACTAAAATGCGGTCTCGAGTTAGGTATCCTTCATCGCGAAGCTGAAATTGAACTCAAAAACCTCAATTGGGGTATGGTTCCTCGTTGTTGAGTTAAACTATAATGTAATTGACTTGATAGCCAATCTGACTCTATTATCTTTCGTAGTGGAGTTGAAATTTCCGTTGGAAAAGTCCTTACTAGGAGATAACCCCTTGTTGATGAGCTTGGTTAACTCGCAATCAGTTTCGAATCAAGAATCCTTCGCCGTGAAGTTGACTCTTGATTTAAAGATCTGTAAAAATTATGTACATGTAAAATGATGAATGTAATGCTCTTAAGTATGTCTAATATGTACATAGGAGTACATTATTTTGTTTCTTGTTACATTTCTTGGACGAAATCTCATTCTTCGTCCATTAACTTCGTCCTTAGAGTCGATCTTGCCCTAGGAATGATGGCTTCATGGAAAATAACTGGTATTTTCACATTTCTCGCTCAATCCATTGATTTTTTACTCTTGATTGTATGGATTAATTTTAATCCTGAGATTCCCAAATGCTATTTTGGCCTCAGTTTAGTCAAAAGAGTAATACTCTCTTGCATTTTGATTAACTATCATCATCATAATTGACACATCAATATTCAATGAAAGGTCCCTTTGCATGGATCGGAGCTCAAAACATCTATAACCAAGGATACCTCATTCGATATCTATATTATGGAAGAATGACAGGCGAACGAAAAGGCATTTTTCCGTAAGGATTATATCAAGCACCTTTAGTGCTTCTTGTGAGTTTTCAGATTCCTGTACTTGCGGAGTACTTTGAACGTCTTTGAATTGTAAGGTTGTTTTTCTTCTTTTCATGCTCATTTGGACGACCGTTATTGTAACACCCAAAATTCATTTTTTTCAATTTCAACCATTCTCAATCAATTTCATATCGAAGTATTCAAATTTAACATTTTCCTAAAATTTTCCATAGTGGCTGAAAATTTCACTTTAATCCCCCAATGATTTCCAATCAATTTTCATGCTTGATTTCCATTATATAACACTGCTAACATTTAAATTCAACCTTATTTCATTGAATTCACATTTCCTCTTCATCCACCAAATTCACAACTTCCCAAATCAAGCATAAAACAATGAGATTTTACTACCAAATGTAATAGAATTTAATGGATATTATTTTTATATTTCACACTTTAGTCCAAAACTTAATTAAAATGGACCAAAAATAAAAATAAAAAACTCACCTTTAGCTATGGAGGTTCGACATCTTGCTGGAAGAATGAAGCTAATTTCTTGAAAATTCTAAGCAAATATCTCTGAACTTTGACTTTTAAAAGCTAATTAAATTGAATTTTTAATTCAATTTAATCCAAAAGTCTAAATTACCCTTAATGGGTCCCTATTTTTACCTCCACACCACTCCTTTAATTCTATTTTAATATTCTTAAATGGATGTTAAAAATTCATCTCTCAATTTTCCTTTTTAACCATCAAATTTTCTAACAGTTCATTTTAGTCACTAAATTACACTATTCCACTTTGTAGTGCAATTTTCACCAAATTCAACCAATCCAACTTAAATTTCACTAATTAAAAATATCCATATACTTTTTATAACCCAAAAATACCTTCCTTAAAATTTTTATAGACTTTCAATTCAATTTGATTATTCGAATATAATTTTGATCCTTGTCCTTTAATAAACTTTTATACAAACTCTAAATTAAAATTCTAAAACCCTCTAAAAATAATTATTTTGGGTTGAACTACTTATTTTTATACCCAAAATATAAATTTTGTAAATTATATTTTTGGGTTCCTAAACATTTACAAATTTTATACTTTAGCAACCAAACTTTCAAAACCTACATTTTAATCACTAATCAAAATTTGGGGTATTACAATTCTTCCCCCTTAAAGAAAATTTGTCCTCGAATTTTCTATACGTATTTACATACCTAAAGTAAAGAGATATGGAAACTATCTTTTCGTGTCTTTTCCTCATTCCCAAGTATCCTTAATGTTATGATTTCACTAAAGAACTTTTACCAATATAATCGTGTTATTTCTTAGTTCTTTGTATCCATATACTAAAACCTTTATTGTTTTCTCTTCATATAATAATTTTGATTGAATCTTGATTTTCTTTGTATAACCACGTGTAAAGTATTCAATCTATACTTTCGAAGCATCGATACATGAAATACATTATAAATCTTATTCATTTCCAGAGGTAATGCTAACTGATAAATTGTCGGACCAACTCTCTTTACAATTTCATATAACTAAAAACAATCTTGGACTTTATTTTCTTTTATACTCGAATCTCAAACCCTTTTTCTAAGATAAAACTTTGAGAAATACTTTATCATCTCCTTGATATTCGATTTCCTTTTTTTTTCTTGATCCATCTCCTTTGCTTTAGATCCAATTCTTTCTGAATAAGAAAATACTTCAAACTTTTATGATATATTAAATTATAACATCATTTACCATTTAGATAGTGGTGCCATATTGTCAAAGTAAACACCACAACCACTAACTTTAAATTATGAGTAAGATAATTATGTTTATGCTTATTTAGCTATCTCGATATATAAATTACCACTTTACCTCCTTACATCAAGGTACATTTCAAACTATTAAGGGACGTATTATTGCAAATCACATAATTTTTACCTGATTCTGTTTGCACTAGAATTGGTACTTCTGTCAAAATATTCTAAAGTATATCAAAATTTTCTTGTAATTTTTAGCCCAAACAATTGGTACATCTTTTCTAAGCATCTTTGTAAGCAAAGAAGCAATCATTGAAAAAATCTTCACAATCTCTAATAATAACCAGCTAATCCTAAGAAATTATGAACTTCGAATTATTTTCAAAGCTTTCCAATCTACTATAATTTGTATTTTTTTACATCTACTCCGATTCTTTCTACTGGAATCACATGGCTAAGAAAAGCAACTTACGGTAACCAGAGTTCACATATTGATGACTTAGCATATATTTTTTTATTATACGCTTTCTAAAGTACAATGCAGAAATGTGTGTCGTGTTCCTTTTTGGTCTTAGAATAAACTGAATATTATCAATTAACACAACCACAAATTTATCCAAATAATATTGAAACACATGATTCATCAAATATATGAATGTTACAGAGGTATTTGTTAGTCTATATGACATCACTACATACTCATAGTGACATTGTCAAGTTTTGAAAACCATTTTCGAAACGTTTTCCTCTTTAATCGTCAACCGATAATACTCAATTCAAAGATCGATCTTCGATAATACTAAAATACCTTCAAGCTAAACAGATAGATCATCAGTCCTTATAAAAAATATTTATTCTTCACCAACATTTTATTCAGCTGAGAGTAATCTATATGTAACTGTATCAATCTATCTTTCTTATTAACAAAGAGTACTGGTGCACCCCACAAAGATACATTTAGTATAATGAAACTCCAATCAAATAACTCATATAATTGCGCCTTTAACTTTTTGAGTTGGGTCAAAGCCATTGAGATCAACATTGTACCCGAAAAATATTCAATATTAAAATCCACTTCTCAATCAGGAGGTAATCTAGGTAATTCATCAGGGATTACACCTAGAAATTCCCAAACTATCAGAATATCCTCCAGTCTAACTTCAGATGTTCAGTTGTCAATTCCATTTACCAGAAAAATTGAACAACCATTTTTATGTCAATTTCGTTGTCATTACTACACAAATCACATTGGACAATAATTTCACTTTTTCTATGATTTCAATTATTTCGGAACCCTTCATATTTTTCAAAAATAATCACTCTTTACGATAACCTACCCAACCATAATACGAAAATAACCAATCATTGTCCACAATAAACTCAGACTCATCAAATGCTAAATCCATAATATTTGTCAGAAACATCACCCCTTGAATCTTTATTAGATAATTTTTACTTATATGTTTTACTTTGATGCTAAAACCCAATGATTTTGATACTATAAATAAATTCTAAGAAAATGCTTATTTAAAGCAATCTTTTATTAACCCAACTTATTGGTGAATTATTCTCTTAACGATAAATTTCTACTTTACCACCTGAATTTATTCTATATACTTTCACATTTCTATAACCTTACTCCAATTGTCATAATCATGAAACCCTTCGAGTTCTTTGGCTCAACAGCTACTCTATTTCAATCTCATTTTAAATTCTTTCAAAGGATAACATAATTATCATATGATTCACTAAAAACTTAAATTTCTTCAAACTTTAACAGATAATTTACTTACATGTATACCTTTCAAAATTATCGGTAAATTCAATAATCTATGGATCTTCATCAGTCTCAACTTCTCTTGTAATCCTTTTAAACCTTATGATAGATTTCTCTAATTCAGTAACCTCATTAAACACTGAGGTTTTTCTTCCACAAAACAGAAGAAAATCCCTTACAGCTCCCACCTTCTAAGGTGAGATACTAAAGTCCTTCTAGATCTGTTGGGATCGGTTTTAGTAGCAATTCTTTTTCTAACATTATCTACGTTAGTAAGGAGCAATATTATCAATAAAATCATCAAACCATACCAGACTAGAAATTTTGACATCCTAGTGGCATGTACATATTTCTAACATAACATAGGTCAATTTAGGCCGAGAATCGGCTAAACCTACAACTTTGATACCAATAAAGGTAACACCCAAAATTTATTTTCTTCAATTTCAACCATTCTCAATCAATTTCATATCAAAGTATTCAAATTTAACATTTTCATAAAATTTCCCATAATGGCCGAAAATTTCACTTTAATCCCCCAATGATTTCCAATCAATATTCATGCTTGATTTCCATTCTATAACACTACTAACATCTAAATTCAACCTTATTTCATTAAATTCACATCTCCCCTTCATCCATCAAATTCACAACTTCCCAAATCAAGCATGAAACCATGAGATTTTACTACCAAATGAAAGAGAATTTAATGGAAGTTATTTTTATATTTCACACTTTAGTACAAAATTTAATTAAAATGGACCAAAAATTTAAAAAAAAACAAACTCACCTTTGGCTATGGAGGTTTGGCAGCTTTTGGAAGAAAAAAAGTTGATTTCTTGAAAATTCTAAGCAAATATCTCCTAACTTTGACTTTTAAAAGCTAATTAAATTGAATTTTTATTTTAATTTAATCTGAAAGTCTAATTTGCCCTGAATCAATCCCTATTTTTACCACCATACAACTCCTTTAATTCTATTTTAATATTATTAAACGGATATAAAAATATCATCTCTCAATTTCCCTTTTTAACCATCAAATTTTCTAAAATTTTATTTTAGTAATTAAATTACACTATTCACTTTATAGTGCAAATATAACCAAATTCCACCAATCCAACTTAAATTTCACTAATTAAAAATATCCATATACTTTTTATAACCCAAAACTACCTTACTTCAAATTTTTATAGACTTTCAATTCGATCCCATTATCCGAATATAATTTTGATCTTTGTCCTTTAATAAACTTTTATACAAACTCCAAATCAAAATTCTAAAACACACTAAAATAATTGTTTTATGCTAAACTACTTATTTATAGACCCATAATATAACTTTTAAAAATTACATTTTCGGGTGGCTAAATTTTTACAAAGATTATACTTTAGGCACCAAACTTTCAAAACCTATATTTTAGTCACTAGTCAAATTTTGGGGTATTACACTAATTGTCAGGACTTGTATTCCCATTGTTTCTGTTTGATGTAACATCCTCGAGTACAACAACAAACTCAAACTTTGTTACTAAGAAGAGATCCAATAGTAAACAATTTTTTCTCGCCATTAGATACGAAAATCTTTCCATCCAACTCATTGTTGTGGGTCTCTTGCACCTTATTGGGAGACCATATTCATGGTAAAGAGATATTTTTTCTTGATTAGGAAGTGCATCGAGAGACACAAACGATAATAAAGGGATTATGGAGATGCCTCCACTTTATTTCGAGTTCTTCAATCGATCCTCGAGGAAAAATATGTCTTGTTTGAAAAGTTTCATCTCTTAAAAGTATTGGAATGTTCAGCATAAAATGATGTCAGAGCAATTGAAGCAAAATTAGTTCACTGATATCAAATAAATAATTGACACATATTGATTTCAAAATTATAGTAATTTGACAAGTGTCAAGATTGATGGGTGATTTGGGGAAGGCAATGTAATTTGGTTCAGTTTTGCCTTATTTCCTTGGTTTTTATCATCAGGATTTCATGGTTTTTAAATGTTTTTAAAATGACCTTCAAATGGGATACAAAAAAATAGCGTAACTGATAAACTTAATTGTTAGACTTCTTAGAGAGCATTTATGTTTTAGTTATCAGTAATCCTCACTTTTTTCATGTTTCATAGACTTTAAGCAGAGACAGTGCAAAAATATCTATATAAAAAAAAACTCCTAAGTGCTTTTGTGTTGTTGACTAAAACAAATGTTTATTGACTAAAACAAATGTTTATTGACTCCCTTAGTCCACCTTTCATCGAAACTCAATCTCAATTCAATATTTATCTCAAGCCTTATCATCTTTCTTTAAATTATACTTTGTGTAAGTTTAATGTCATTGCTTATGATTTTACTAGGATATTCATCTTAACACATAGAGACTAGTTTCATGACCTGAATGTAATCCTATTCATAAAGTTAGAGCTTTTGACATAGCCCACCATTTTAGAATAATACCCCTTTTTAGAGGATTCAAGTTTTAGAAAGTTTTTGACTTGACAAATTGAATGGAACTCACTTCATAAAGCTTGGACATTACCTCCATAACTGCTTTAGATATTACCTCTGAAGATTAACAGCCTATTACTTTCAAATGAGTGCCCCTATCAATATTAAATTAGCTTTAGTTAATTCTTTTATCTTTTGAATTCACAATGTTCTTAGCCCGTCAAGAAGAATCTGTTATAGTCTGAGTGTTAGTGAAAGTCAGGAAACTCCATCCTTAGAGCTCAATTTCCAAGCAACTGATCTAATCCAAATTTTTTTATTCCACCATTCCATTTATAAATATTTTATATCGTCACATAACATCCTTAACATATATGCAAGTTAATCAGTCTTATATTGTCACGAATCAAATATGCCTCATTTTGTTCGCCTCTATACTTACCCAATCGTTTGTCGGCTTCATTGTGTGGGAGAAATGTTTCTTTGGTAAAAGGTATGAGTATGAGGACGAGTCAATGATAAATGGGTCTTATTTTTCTGGGAATTTTTATCTTGTCATATGTCAAAAGGTTATAACCTCAATTCTCAAATGTGCATTTTGATATATTTGATATTCATTGAATTTAAAAATTCTCAATTTCTCATAGAAGGAAAAACTAATGACATTTATTCGATTGAAAAAGTTTGAACATAAAAAAGACAAATTCAAACAAGACATATTATTCTCAAGAAGCATAATCTTCATGATACAGGATGAATTCCAAACCCATCCTCCTCCATTATGACGTTAACTGTTGCTTACCCATGATTAGAACTTTTCACTACATTGGAGCTCTTTAGATTGTTGAGACAAAAGTGATTTTTTTCTCGTAACCTTTGGATTACCTTCTTAAATACAATGCAATTTTTAATGGAATGCCCAGGGATGTCACCGTCATATTCACAATACACGCTTTCATTGTACCACCTAGGATATAGTGGTTTTAGAGGATCCAATGAATAGAACGAAACCATGTGTTTATCATAGATATGTTAAAATAACTCCCTGTACGTCATGGGAATAGGGTCAAATTCGTTTAAAGGATTTGAAGATGCAGTTGTAGTTGACTTTGGTCGAGATACGGTGACATTGTTGACCTCCCCTTCCTTTCTCCATGTGGATGGTCTCATATGGGATTCAACCCCCTCTATCTTCCCTTAATTGATTGTCGTCTCTACCATTTCACCGACCATCACAATATCGATAAACCTCCCAGTGGTGATCACGATCAAATGTCTAAAGAAATGAGCTTTGAGGGTATGCACGAATAGTTTCCTTATCTCTTTTTCATCCAAAAGAGGATGAACTTGGACAACTACATCTTTCCAATGTTGTACATATTATTAGAAACTCCCATTGGCCTTTTTATCCATGCCTTGTAACATAACCCGGTCGGATCTCATATCATTCTCATGCTTGTACCACACTAGGAAGGATTTAACAAGGTCCGTCCAGGTTCTAATGTGAGACCTATTCAGCTAATTGTACCATCGGATACCTGAACCTGACAATAGGCCTGTAAATGAACTGAACGTTCAGCGAACCGTTCGTGAACCGTGCGGCGGGAATTCGTTTATGTGCGTTTATTTATTAAATGAACGAACATGAACAATATTTTTTGTTCGTTTAATTAAATGAACGAACATGAACATAGGTCTCGTTCGTTCATTTACGTTCATGAACGTTCGATTATGTTCGTTCGATTATGTTTGTTTATGTTCGTTCGATTATGTTCGTTTATGTTCATTCATTTATATTTAACTCAATCTTCTTAAATCAATTTTGGTGACCAATTTGTAAGTACCTTAAAAATATTAATTAATCTGATATTCTGATGACCAACTCCATAATTAACCCAATTTTATTTGGAGATTAAATCCAATATGTTAACCTGTGAGGCACATCGCACCTATATTCATTTCCCCTTTTTCCCCAAACCCTAGTGTTCACTAGAGAGTGGAGACGATCGCTGAAAGCTTCAAAACAAGTTATATTATAGTGCAATATGAAGTTTTACAGGTCTGTTTTCATCTCTTTCTCTGTTTTATTTGACTTCATAGTTGATATGTAAAGTTATTGCAGGTATCTTCACATCTAAAACTCAAAAAAACATCATACTTCTTTCTAGAAATAGATGGGAAGATAAAGGTAACAATCGGAAGTATATGAGCATCAATAAAGAGAAAAATATATAGAATTTGCCAGAAAACAAAACAAAGATTTCTATGCAATTTCTGAAAAGAGTGTAATAGCAAAAAATGATTGTTCATATGTAATCATGGACCACTAAGATAAATGTTATAGCGTTAAATTAAAGTTGTGTGAATAATTTAATATCTTTAAAAGATCGATCAAAATATTTGATATCTTCAAACATTTCATCACTGCTAATAAACTCTTACGCTATTTATCACTGTAGATTTGGTTATTTGCATTGTCGGCTATTTTTCATGAAAGAACAATGGAAGGTAGGGTCTCCAACGTTTATGTTCGTTTATGTTCGTGTTCGTTTATGTTCGTGTTCGTTTATGTTCGTTTATTTATTAAATGAACGAACATGAACATATTATATTCTTTAATAAACGAACATGAACAAAAAAAATTTTGTTCGTTTATGTTCGTGTTCGTTTATGTTCGTGTTCGTTTATGTTCTCTATTTATTAATTGGTCTTCTCCTTTCACGACCTTCAGTTGGTCTTCTAGTTGCTTTATCATATTCTCTATCTTCTTAGACTTATCTTCCTCGTCAAAGTCTGGAATATGAAAATCTTCATAATAATTGGTTATTGCCACCTTCTCCTTTGCGTCAGAAGAATCTCCCTAGTAATCTTGGAAATTCTCAAGTCTGATTACCAATTTTGGCAGTGATGGCATTTCCACTACTTCAGATCCCCTACCCCATAAGCGCTTGTAAAATTCATTCCTGCTAGCCTGGCCACGATTTGATCGACCAAGCTATTTTGATTCTTTACAATAGTGTCCATAGTGGATTTATGATTTTCTTCCATCTCTTTTTGTAACTTTGTGATGTTATCTATTATTTCTTTCAATCTAGCTTCCATTTTTCTTACTTGAAATCGATTATTGTGAGGATGGTATTGGCCTGTATCTTTTATGTTACACAACCTTCCCTTTATTAATTTACCCCTTTTAACATGCATGCATTCTATAATGCGAAAACATATAAATAAAATTAAGGGCAGTAGATCCTACATCACAAGTTTTTCCCTTGTCATGGTAAAGATAAAAATCCTGCCCGTATGTGATTTCTACTCTCATGCTTTATTCAGAAAGAAATTATACCCTAACTGCATGATTTCTAGTTCATATGCTTTATGCTTGTAAAAATAAAAAAGAAATAATAAATGTCGATTTCTCCTTTGTGTACACCTATTCAGGATTTTTCTATAGGTTTAACATGCTTTCGATCCAGGTAGATTTCTACGGTATATTATATGCATGGTTTCGGCTAAAGGTACTTGATTTATCCTTGCTGGTGTCCCCTTGGGCTTGCCAGACCCTCGATCATAAACCCATTACATGCTTGTATGGATCAAGTTAAATTCGACAGGATGCACCTCCCTATGCTTGATATGAAGAAATATATTCCATGAAGGCATAAGGTGTTGACTACGAAGGTTACTTGCTAGGCCTAACACAAGGAAACATATCCTACGAAGGCGTCGCTTTCACCCCATTTAAAAGGGACAACTCAAATATATGGCTTATGTTATGCAGATTCAGTGAGTTGTGTGAGGAGAAAGATAGAAACCTTTACCAAACTAATCATGCATTCTATACCAGAATTCAACTCATTCTATCTAAAAATCTGAAATCCACAAATACAGACATTAGTAAAAATAATCACAAGTATACATATGCCACTATGGTTTTCTAAAGATGAATACAAACAAACAAGTACAACCAAAGGATCAAAAATTAAATTAAGTTGAATCCATAATTTCCATTGCAAAGACAAAGATTAATCGACTAATGGCTTGACTCTCTAAAGTCCCTAGTGGAGTTGCCAATCTGTCTCAACGTCTTGAAAAATTAAGGGTTTGATTTTGGGGTCTATTTTAACTAAAAATAAAACATGGTTTGAGGGGGTCACCACCAATATTTGTTTAGGGTGTTATTGGATCACCCAAAACTGTTTTGTTATTTCAATAAAATTTTAATTTTAAATTTTACTAAAATAATTTTTTGGTTTGCTTTTCCAAAAAATGAGTTCAGTAGTTGATTACATGTGGGAAATGGTTAGCTCCCCTACAACACTTGGAAATCAGTACCTAGTCTATTAATTATTTTCTTTGCAACGAAACTTATGGATTCAGACTTAATTTAATTAATGATCCCCTTTTTAGTTAAATAAAAACCATGATATATAAAATCCAAGAGAGAGAAATAACGATTCGAGTATTTAATTAGGCAAAATTAACCACCTTAAATAAGGAAGAATGACATCTCTTTCATTTCCAATTAAATCGATCAATCACTAATATTTTCATCGAAAATTTTAATTGACATTCCAACGTTTCGAACCGAATGGGAATCACCCCTTAATATAAGGTAGAATGACGATTCCTTAGAAGGAAATGAGGGATACCTCATTCATAGTATTTTTTTACCTAAAATTGTACAACAAGCAAAATTTTTATTAATAGAATTACCGGTCCTTTAAGAAAGATAGAGAATGTTCGCATATTTAGAATTATCGAACCTAAACCTTCGAATAGAGTCGAGAGGCCCATTTTTGACAAGTCTAATTATGGAAACATTTCTCTTTCTATCCTCCTGATTGTTTTTAAAAGTTATCATTTTTATTTGTTTCAATGGAGTGTACTCATTCACTTTAAATTATTGAATTAAACTACTCAGGTGGATTAGGGTAACTCACTTCGATAATTTAAATTAAATGGGCATTGCCTTTTAATTTATTATGTAAAATGGTGGAGTAATGTGGATGAGGTCATCATGCTTAAAAGTAACATGTCATGCAAACAATCGATAAACCTCAATGAAAATTATATAAAAATTTAAAGAATTAAATCAAAGAATCAATTTTATTAACATACTAGGATTATATGGAAAATAATTAAAAACTATATGTGAAAAATAAAAGAAACTATGAACAATTTAATGTAAAGAGTGAATAAATTGTAATAAATATAAAGTTTGAGGTTGAATTAAAGAGAATATTAAAATTACTTACTTTTAAAAATCTCTTACTGTAAAACAAAATGTATAAGGGTTATGATAAAAAAAGTCAGAGAAAAAATAAATTAAGTATAATTAGCAAAATAAAAAATTAGAATTACGGGTATCACCATTAAATAAAAAAAAAATATACACAAAAAGATAAATTAAATTAATATCAAAATTAAGCAAGTAATAAAAGACGTGAATGTATATCACATAAAACTAATATGAAAAAGAATAATAAATACAAATATATTCAATGAAGTAAAAAAAATTAATTTATAACAAAAAGGAAATATTTAAAATGTTGTGTTAACAAAGAAAGAAAGTAAATCAAGTTAATATTAAAAGATAATTTTAATTTAAAAAATCCTAGCTTCATTATTCCTCCTCTCTTTTCCCTTTTTTTTTTCTTTACAACTTGTGTCAATTTTATTGATCAATCCAACTTTTTCTTCTTTAATTTTGATTAACTGGTGTCAACACCAGTTTTAATGCTAATTGCCACCAACGATTTATCTTTTTTCTTTGTTTTTTTAGTTTTTTTAATAAGAACAATTATATCTTTGTGACACGTTCTCTGCCTTTATGACATGTTTATCTTTGCTTTTGTGGCCATATTTTTCTCTGCCTTTTGGTAGCCTATGGTTTTTTGCCCTTTTATGGGTTTTTTTCCCGTTCTTTTTGTTTATCTTTTTTCTCAGGGTTGGATTTGACATTGTCACAAATGATCAATATGGCGCTTATTTGTTATCATGATGATCTTCCCTGTTTTGGACCGTCGGATTGATTTGGATACACTGTAATACCCCAAATATTAGGTTAGAGACTAAATTGAAAAGAATTAAAATTTGAAGATTTATTTTAATAATTGGTAAAAGATGAGAAAATGATTTGGATTAGTGAATTAGACTAAATTGTAACAAGGGATGGTTTGGAGGGTATTTTAGTCCTTTAAAGAAAAAGGAATTTAAAATTCTTATTTATAAGATATAAAAGGTAAGGGAAAAAGGGAAAAAAGGCAAAAAGCTAGTTCCTTCTTCTTCTTCCCGTGGGTTTGCTTTCCTTTATAGCTCCAAAGGTAACCTTCAATTTATCAGTTTTTCCTTTCGATTATGATATAGTTTTGAAACCTTAAGTGTTGTGGAAGCTTAAGGAATGTTTAAATGTGATTAAAACTAATAAATGGAAGAAATAGAGGGGATTTTATAAAATGGGTTTTTGAGGGATATGTTAAAATAAGAGTGTTTATGGATGTTTATTGATAAATTTGACTTTTCAAAGAGGTATATAAGAGATTAGAAGCATTGGATTGGATTGGATTGGATTGATAAAACATTAGGAAAAACGGTTTGATTTTTAGAATTTATTGTTCTTGAAGATTTTGATATTTTAATAGACTAATTGAAGGAATGTTAGTATAGATAGTTAAGGAATGTTTTAATAGTATTGAATGGGATAAATATAAAGAAATTTGACCCCATTTGGGTGATTTTCGAGCTGAAAACTGGAATTTCTGGATGAGGGTATCAGTACTTCTAATAACAGTACCGATACCATAGGAAAAAATTAGGCTATATTATATGAGAGGTATCAAAACTAATTCAATCAGTATCGATACCCAAGTGATTTAGTATCGATACCATGGTAAGGTATCGATACCAGTAAACATCGAATCTAATTTTGGTATCGATACCTAAGGGGGGTATCGGTACCATAGCATAGTGGTATCGATACCATAGTGAGGGTATTGATATCAGACTACATCGAAGCTAATTTTGGTATTAATACTGGAAGAGGTTATCGATACCATAATAGGGTAGTATCGATACCATAGTAGGGGTATCAATACTGAAGGGTTCAAATTTTAAGTTGGGGATGATATTGTTGTAGAAAGTTAATAATAAATATTTGATTAATATTAAGTTATAATTGTTAGGAAAAACACTAACAATTGATATTATGCATGTATGTAAGTTAGATCGAAATCAAGCTCCCGAGGAAAGTAAGACGAAAGGCAAGGGTAAAGTTCTGAAGTAATCATCCTTACTTTTGGACATTTAGAGAGGAAAGCCAGATGAGTGCATTTAATTGTATAATTATATGATATACTAATCATATATGTATGAGTGTTTTAAAAATGTATGTGGTGATTACCAAATAGGCATTAAGTGTGCATTTCACAGAATTCATCCTATGTGGATGAATAACCGTTTCGGCACTGAGTATACAAAACACAGAATTCATAATATGTTTATGAATGACGTATGAGCATTGTGTGTGCATTATGGCATGAAAGGATGCCTTAGCTGAAATGTATATAAGTGCATTATCAGCATAAAAGAATAATGCATATGAGTGTATTATTGGCATGAAATGATGCCTTAGCTGAAATGTATATGGGTACATTATCGGCATAAAAGAATAATGCATATGGGTGCATTATTGGCATCAAAGGATGCCTTAGTTGAAATGTATATGGGTACATTATCGACATAAAAGAATAATGAATATGGGTGCATTATTAGCATGAAATGATGCCTTAGATGAAATGTATATGGGTACATTATCGGCATAAAAGAATAATGCATATGGGTGCATTATTGGCATGAAAGGATGCCTTAGCTGAAATGTATATGGGTACATTATCGACATAAAAGAATAATGCATATGGGTGCATTATTAGCATGAAAGGATGCCAAAGTTGAAATGCATATGGGTGCATTTTCAACATAAAAGAATGCTATCAATAAAAGGTATAATGGTATTTGATAAACGGGAATGGACATTATTAATGGAAAAAATAAGGAATAACGACTAATGGTTATGACAATTTCAATGTATTACAGTTTAATTAAAAAGGATTGAAAATCCTTAAGAATGTACACTTGATGTGAATCAAATAAAATGGCGTACTTATATGTGTATATATAAAGTGAATTGTCGTAATTGTAATGAATGAGTAATCCATGTAAATTATAGAAAATTTTGTATTATTGCACTAACATTATGGGTATAAATCATAGAATGTATAATGATTGGAGGGGTTAATTGATAATAGGAATGATTATTATAGTAGAGACTGCTCTAAAATAAAAGAATAATGTCTTAATTGTGCAATTGACAGAAAGGTGTTAATTATGCAGTTAGATGAACAACTAAATACTTTTGGGTAGAAGACTAAAGGAATTATAATGTAATGTGATATTAATGGTATATAAGTGATGAGAATAGATGATATATATATATATAATGTACAATAATACATAACTAGTATGAAGGGATGTTATAAAGGAAAATGAAAAAAGAAAATAATGGGCATGAAATGATACCTAAACGAAAATACAAAACGGTGTATTAACAGTATTTAAGATACCACTATAATGGTTATAAAAGATACATGGCCAATTAGCACCTTGGTGCAATACATGTATAGTACTTTCATATTTAATGTACTCAGGGTAATAAATAATAAAGGGAGAAAATATACAGAAGAATAAATATGATGGAAAGACTAAACAATTTTCATGATGGTGTGAAAGAATTATGGTTTAACTGAGAAGGGATTAACTGGTTCTTATGAATGATGAAATTAAATTAGTCATTCAGTAGTATAAGATATTGTCGTATAATTGTATTATCATTGTAGTATTATGTCTCACTAAGTAAATACTTAACATGTGTTTATTTCATGCGTATGTAAAAGCAACGATTAGTTGTGTAAGGAGTGTAGCAGTAGCATCAAGTTTCATCAATTAAAGGTTAACTCATTAGTAACTTTATGACAATCTTATTTAAGTGGAGAACTTAGTTGGCATGTAATTCAATTATGGTAAACATTTTGGAATATAATTATGTGATAGTTTTAGTATGTTGTTTTTAGAAATATCATATTTTATAGTTGATCAATATAAATTTTTTTTATAGGTTTTCAAATTTATCAAATATTTTTAAAGTGATGTGACATTCGTATCTCGTGTACGGAAGGATATACGGAATATGGGTGTTACATTTATTGGTATCAGAGCTATAGGTTTAGCCGATTCTCGGCTACAACCGAGTTTAATTGAACTGAGAAAAAAGATTACATGTCATTAAGATTGTCAAAGTTACTGATATGGTGTCAATTAGAGTGTGATAGACTCATTCCTTACTAACTTGAGTGTTATTATTATATATGTTCTAATAGATGTCAGAAACAAAGGAAAAGGTAGATAATATGGAAAAGAAGGTCGAGATTAAAATCGACCCAAGAAAATCTGACATGACTTCAGTATCATTTCTTAGAAGGGTAAAAGTTGCTAGGGATTTCCTCCATTCTGTGGAAGGAATGCCTCAGCGTTTAACAATGTTTCTGCAATTGAGAAATACTTAAGTGGAGCATTAAAGCGTTTAAGGTATGGTTAATGTGAGTAAGAAAAAAATGAATAAGCGGCAAGTACATTGACCGCTAAAAGTTTTTAGAATGAGGAGTTGTTAGTAAATCAACCGAGTATGAATTGTTTAAGAATAAATGTTAAGTTTTATAAATCTAATAGAGTTCTTTTTAGAAAGTAAATTGTGAAAATGAATTATTATTTAAAATTAAGATTTAATTCTCAAGAACTTGGAAAAGTACCAAGTTTAGAATGATAGGAAAAAGAGTAAACTGGTTATTAGTGTAATTTTAGCATTAATTGCTATGAGGTTATTGATTCAAATATGACAAGCTTCTTATTAAATGATATGGATAATTAGATTTTTATAGTTGAAATGGAATATGTTTTAACTGATCAAAAATATTTTAAAGAAATTCGGAAAAGTTATATGTATTATTTTAAGAAGGAAATGAAAGATTTTAAAATAAGAGTATTCTATTTAACTTAATCTCGTGTGAGATGATAACAATAAACCCTAGTGGGTCATGCTGCAAAGATGAGTTAGACAAGTAGTAAATAATTGATAAAAAAATTCTAGGGACTATGTTTCTGGTGAACCAATGAAATTATCATTTGATGAGTTAAAATCATATTGGAAATTAGTTGTTTGTCTTTAGAGAAGATTATTCCAGAAAGATGCAGAGATTATGGAAATTATAGTTTTTAGTAAGAAAGTAAAATAATCACTCAAGGTGATATCGATAATGATGATGAAGAAAATGATGTTAGAAAGATATATATTTATATAGCTTTTATGGTTAATGATATAGATACTCAAATAATTAAAGGAGAATTGTTTTATAATCTCAAAATTTTTTGGGAAATTATAGATGTCTTTGCTAGTAAATTTATTGATTTACCTCCATATCGAAAGGTAGAGTTCAAGGTTAATAGTTATTAAGGTATTGAACATGTTTCTATGATTTAGTATTAAATAACTTAAGTGACTCAAGAGAATTTGAGACTTAATTATAAGAGTTGATTTAGCAATGTTTTATCAACTCGAGTATTTTATCTTGGAATTATATGTGTTATTAACGAAAAGAAAGATAAATCTATGTGGTTATACATAGGTTTTGACAGTTAAATAAGACTCTTTGAGAGAAGAACTTGTTGCCAAAATATTCAAATGTGAAATTTTGGTTAGCAGAGATGGTTTTCTTTAACCATGTTGTTCCAGCATAAGGTATAAGAGTAGATCTTAAGAAAAACTCATGTTGTAGTAAATTGAAAACTCCCAAAGAATGATCATGAAGTTTGGATTTCTTTGGGGCTTGTTGTTTACTATTGAAGGTTAGTAGAAAACTTTTCGACGTTAGCTTTGTGGATAATCAAGTTTTAAGGAAAGATATGTCTTTTTGTAGAGCAAAAAAGTCAGGAAAGTTTTGAAATACTAAAGAGGATGGTAACAGAGATACCAATGTTTATACAATTGGAGTTGGTAAAAATTATGTAGTTTTTCTAATGCATCTATCAACGGGTTAGGAAGTGTGCTTATGCATAAATGTAAAGTTATGACATATGCCTCAATAAAGTTAAAGACTCACAATAGGAATTATCTACACATGATTTAGAGTCGGCTTTAGCCGAGTACTTTAAAGGATTTGATGTCATTAATTGTATAGTGAGCGATGTTATAGTGGTGCTAATTACAAAAGTCTTATGCTGATGTAAAGAGAAAAATAGTTGAGTGGCAAGGAAGTGATAAAGTTTTCCTGAAAGTATTGTTTTGAAATGGACAATACCTATAATGTTTTCATGTGTCATTGTTTATTAATGACCAATCAAATCCATTAAATGTTCTTACTTTGGGAAATGGGGATTCAATTAAAGTTGAATTATGAAAAAGAACCAATACAGATTTGGATTAGAGAAATCCAGAAAACGCGTAACAAAACAATTTCTCTAGTTGAAATACTATGGTAAGAGCATAAAGTTTTAAAATTCGAGGACGAATTTTCTTAAGAGGGGGAGAATTGTAATACCCCAAATATTAGGTCAGGGACTAAATTGAAAAGAATTAAAATTTGAAGATTTATTTGAATAATTGGTAAAAGATGAGAAAATTATTTGGATTAGTGAATTAGACTAAATTGTAACAAGGGATGGTTTGGAGGGCATTTTAGTCCTTTAAAGAAAAATAAATTTAAAATTCTTATTTATGAGATATAAAAGGTAAGGGAAAAAAGGGAAAGAAGCAAGAAGCTAGTTCCTTCTTCTTCTTCTCGTGGGTTTGCTTTCCTCCATACCTCCAAAGGTAACCTTCAATTTATCAGTTTTTCCTTTCAATTATGATATATTTTTGAAACCTTAAGTGTTGTGGAAGCTTAAGGAATGTTTAAATATGATTAAAACTAAGAAATGGAATAAATAGAGGGGATTTTATAAAATGGGTTTTTGAGGGATATGTTAAAATAAGAGTGTTTATGGATGTTTACTGGTAAATTTGACTTTTCAAAGAGGTATTTAAGAGATTATAAGCATTGGATTGGATTGATAAAATATTAGGAAAAATGGTTTGATTTTTAGAATTTATTGTTCTTGGAAGATTTTGATGTTTTAATATACTAATTGAAGGAATGTTAGTATAAATAGTTAAGGAAGAGTTTAATAGTATTGAATGGGATAAATATAAAGAAATTTGACCCAATTTGAGCGATTTTCGAGCTGAAAACTGGAATTTCTGGGTGAGGGTATCGGTACTGCTAAGAACAGTACTGTTACTATTGGCAAAAATTAGGCTAAATTATATGAGAGGTATCGATATTGATTCGATCAGTATCGGTACCCAAGTGATGTAGTATCGATACCATGGTAAGGGTATCGATACCAGTAAACATCGAATCTAATTTTGGTATCGATACCTAAGGGGGTATCGGTACCATAGCATAGTGATATCGATACCATAGTGAGGGTATCGATACCAGGCTACGTCAAATTTGGTATTGATACTGGAAGGGGGTATCGATACCATAATGGGGTAGTATCGATACCATAATGGGGTAGTATCGATACCATAGTAGGGGTATCGATACTGAAGGGTCAAAAATTTTAAGTTGGGCTTGATATTATTGTAGAAAGTTAATAATAAATATTTGATTAATATTAAGTTATAATTGTTAGGAAAACACTACCAATTGATATTATGCATGTATGTAATGAATGTGGGTTAGATCAAAATCAAGCTCCCGAGGCAAGTAAGGCGAAAGGCAAGGGTAAAGTTATGGAGTAATCCTCCTTACTTTTGGGCATTTAGCGAGGAAAGCCATGTGAGTGCATTTATTTGTATAATTATATGATGTACTAATCATATATGTATGACTGTTTTAAAAATGTATGTGGTGATTACCAAATAGGCACTAAATGTGCATTTCACGAAATTCATCCTATGTGGATGAATAACCGTTTCGGCACTGAGTGTGCAAAACGCGAAATTCATAATATGTTTATGAATGACGTATGAGCATTGTGTGTACATTATTGGTATGAAAGGATGCCTTAGCTAAAATGTATATGGGTACATTATCAACATAAAAGAATAATGCATATGGGTACATTATTGGCATGAAATGATGTCTTAGCTGAAATGTATATGGGTACATTATCGACATAAAAGAATAATGCATATGGGTGCATTATTGGCATAAAAGAATAATGCATATGGGTGCATTATTGGCATAAAAGGATGCCTTAGCTGAAATTTATATGGGTACATTATCGGCATAAAAGAATAATGCATATGGGTGCATTATTGGCATGAAAAGATGCCTTAGCTGAAATGTATATGGGTGCTTTATTTACATGAAATGATGTCTTAGCTGAAATGTATATGGGTACATTATCGACATAAAAGAATAATGCATATGGGTGCATTATTGGCATGAAATGATGCTAAAGTTGAAATGCATATGGGTGCATTTTCAACATAAAATAATGCTATCATTAAAAGGTATAATGGTATTTGATAAACGTGAATGGACATTATTAATGGAAAAAAATAAGGAATAATGACCAATGGTTATGAAAATTTCAATGTATTATAGTTTAATTAAAAATGATTGAAAATCCTTAAGAATGTACACTTGATGTGAATCAAATAAAATGGCGTACTTATATGTGTATATATAAGGTGAATTGTCGTAATTGTAGTTAATGTGTAATCCATGTAAATTATATAAAAATTTTGCATTATTGCACTAACACTATGGGTATAAATCATAGAATGTATAATGATTGGAAGGGTTAATTGATAATAGGAATGATTATTATAGTAGATACTTCTCTAAAATAAAAGAATAATGGCTTAACTGTGCAATTGACAGAAAGGTGTTAATTATGCCAGTTAAATGAACAACTAAATACTTTTGGGTGGAAGACTAAAGGAATTATAATGTAATGTGATATAAATGGTATATAAGTGATGAGAAGGGATGATATATATATAATGTACAATAATGCATAACTAGTATGAAGGGATATTATAAAGGAAAACATAAACATAAAATAATGGGCATGAAAGGATACCTAAACGAAAATATAAAACAATGTATTAACAGTATTTAAGAGATCACTATAATGTTTATAAAAGATACATGACCAATTAGCACCTTGGTGCAATACATGTATAGTACTTTCATATTTAATGTACTCAGGGTAATAAAGAATAAAGGGAGAAAATATACAGAAGAATAAGTATGATGGATAGACTAAAACAATTTTCATGATGGTATGAAAGAATTATGGTTTAACTAAGAAGGGCTTAACTGTTCTTATGAATGATGAAATTAAATTATTCATTCAGTAGTATAAGATATTGTCGTATAATTGTATTATCATTACAGTATTATGTCTCACTAAGTAAATACTTAACGTGTGTTTATTTCATGCGTAAGTAAAAGAAAAGATTAGTTGTGTAAGGAGTGTAGCAGTAGCATCAACTTTTCATCAATTAAAGGTTGACTCATTAGTAACGTTATGACAATCTTATTTAAGTGGAGAACTTAGTTGGTATGTTGGAATATAATTATGTGATAGTTTTAGTATATTGTTTTCAGAAATGTCATATTTTATAGTTGATCAATATGAAACAAAAATTTTATAGGTTTTCAAATTTACCAAATATTTTTAAAGTGATGTGACATCTGTATCTCGTGTACGGAAGGGTATACGGGAGATGGGTTTTACATACATGTTTTGCATTGGATAGTTTTCTCATGTCGTTTGACTCTGATTTGCAATTTATCAGTGGTCTTTTAGTAGCTTCATCTTCTTTTGTGGTTCATTTACTAATGCAATCAGATTTGTTCATATCTTTATTTTATTCGAGTTTTTTTGTTAGGTTTTTTTAACTTTTTCCTTCTTTGATCCTTAAGTGATCTAGATGGCTAGTTTTTGTCTCAATGGTAATAGGAAAATGTCATAATTATATTTTAGGTTTATGATTATGCTTATAAATCTTCATTACAATTTTGGATACTTTCTATTTTTAATAAAATTATCAGTTTTCTACCAAAAAAAAGTAAATAAAGTTAACATTTTAATCAGTAAATCAATCATAAAAAAATAAAAAAAATAAGTTAAGAAAAAATAATAACAAATAACGAAAAGAATTTAAGAAAAAAACTAATGTAGAAGCTTAAAAAATAAAGAAGAAAAAGATATTTAATAAAACTAAAAAAATGTGAACTTAAAATACAAAAGGTTAAGAACATAAAAGTGAAATTGGAAATTTAATTCAAGAAGGGAAAAAAACTAAAACAAATTTTCAAATAGAATGAAGGAACTATAAAAATAATTATCTCTCACCCTTATGAAAACACGTAGATTCTAAGGATCGAAGACAGGTCTTGGGTCATTTGATTGAATAGTAAATCTATTTTTTTGAAATACTTATCCGTTCAAGATTGATTATCAGTTTTCATCGAGAAAACTCAAGGAATGGTAAATCCATAGAATTTAGATTAAAAAATTATTTCCTCATTTATCGTTTTTCTTTCCTCTAACAAGATTTTCAAGCAAAAGTAAGATCATAATTAACTAAAACAATAACAAATAAAGTAAGAAATAAAAAAAATTGTTGCTTTCATTGAGAAACCTCAAGAAATGCTAGATTTTAAAATCTATTCAATTATATTTTCCTTTTCCTCGATTTTCTCTTATCCGATTGAGTTTTTAAAAAAGAAAAAAAATGCAAAGTTGAAATTGACTGAAGAAAAAAAGAGAACAAAAGAAAAATAAGGCAATGAAAATAATTGAATTACCTTTAAAAAAAAGTTATCTTTTATTGGCAATAATCTCAAATTACAATATTTGTGTGGCTCCCCTTTTCTCCCAAAAAAATATAATGTGTCCTTTACATAGGATGAATGCCTATTTATAGGCTCCCAAAAACCCTAAAAGAGAAAACCTTAGAATCTTTTAATTAATGCTAAGTACACCAATTAAAAGAAAAAAATCCTAAAATAATAAAAATATCATAAACTACCCTAAATACATTATAGAAAGTGTAAAGGTGAATTAGTTACAAATATTCAATAAAATTATTGAAAATTCATAATAAATTAAAATTCTCGTATTGGGCTCGTATCCAATTATCTGTGTCGTAACCGGTTTTTGTCCGGGCACGAATTTTTTACTTGGCGGGAAAAGTGATGTGAATAAATGGTTTTTAAAATAATTTGGGAGTCGCCATCGACCTTTTGGGTCAGGTAGGTCGAATACCTAAAAAAATATCTTTTAAAAGAGTTTTTAAGAAAGCATCAATTAAAAGATAAATTGATCTGCGTTTTAACCAAAAATTCGTTCTTTTTAATAATAAAAAGAGATTCGTGGTCGGTTACGTTTAGGGAAGGTTCAGCACCCCTACAACGCCCAAAATTGGTACTTTTTAATTATAAATTGTCTCTATTATTAGAAATTCAAAAATTCAAAATATATTTAATTTATAATTCTATTATTTCAAAATTATAATTATTAGAAAAAAATAATTTATATATATTTATAAATAAAATATTTATTTATTTAGAAATATCAGAAAATGACTTCTAGGTGTCTTAAGACAGCTCTTTTCTTCGATATTAATAAATATTAATATAATAATTTAAATTATATTATATTTTTTATAATATTTAATTTTGAAATACCAGAATAGGACATCCAGTTGTATTAAGACTGCCCTTTTCTTCGATATTGAAAAATAAATAAATAAATATGATAAAAATAATTTATGTAAAAAAATAATTATTATTTATTATATATATTTATATGACTATATAACAATAATAAAAATAATATTTAAATATATAAACAAGTAAAATTAAAATAAAAATACAATTAGAACTATATATTTAAAAGCAGTAAAATAAATGAAAATATTTAAAATTAGTGACTAAATTATAATAAAATTAAAATTAAATACCTAATTCATAATTAATTATTTAAAATTATAGGGATTAAACATGCTATTTTCCTTATTTATTAATTTGGTGACTAAAATAAAATTAAATAAAATTCGAATATCAGATTAAAATAAATACTCAGGATTAAAATATTATTTATTAAAACTAAAGGACTAAATATGTATTTTATCTAAAATATTTATAATTACGGTTAAGGGCTAAAATATAAATAAATAAAATTTAGAGACCAAATTAAAAGGATTATAAATTTGATTTAGTGACTAAAATGTAAGAATTACAAGTCAAGGGACTGCGGACGGGATTTAACCCTTAGTTAATTACAGAAATAGCCCTCCCCGAAACGACGTCGTTTGGGAAGGGCTATTTAAAGCCCGAAACCGGCTGGCCCGAAGGGCCAGCTCTCATTTCCTTTCTTCCCTCTCTCTCTCTTCTGAGAGAATTCAAAATTCTCTCTCGCTTCTCTCTAAAACAGAGAGAAGCACACCGACCGGCAGCTGTTCGCCGGTGTTGACCCCGCCGCCGGCCACCGAAGGCGGTGGCCGGAAAACTTTTTTTTACACTAAAAAGTAGATCGGACCGTCCTAATGACGGTTCCGGTGTTCTTTTCTTTTAAATAGCTCCCGATCGGAGCAAATCTAAGAAAGTACCTTCGATTTTCGAAGGTTTTTGGTGACGTTTGAAGAGGTCTGGCGGTCGTGGCTTCCTCGGTAAGCTTCTCTCCTTTCTTTTCTTTTGTTTTTGGTTGCTATGTTGTGGTTTTTTTTTGTTTTGTTCTCCGTTCTTCCTCTCTTTGTTGGCAGGGGGCTCGGTGGCTTTTATAGCCACCACCGGTGATAGCTTCGGACCGGTCCAAAAAGGGTTCTTCGGTGAGTCACCGAACTTCCAGTGGTGACTCACCGTTTGGGGGAGACGTGTGCGGCTGGAGTGGTTCTTTTGGAAGCCTTCGAGGAGACGTGGCAGCGGTGGAGATGGTGGGAGCAACTGCGGCGGCCGCGTGGCCTTAGGGTATCATACCCTAGGGTTTGCATCTGGAGGAGTGTGGACCGTTGGATCTCTCAGATCCAACGGCTGAGATTGAGGCGGCGGCTAGAGCTAGGGTTTAGAAACCCTAGCTGAAACCACAAATGTTTAGGGTTTCCTTTTGGGTTTGGGCCGATTCTGGTTGGGCCTGGGATTTGGGTTTGTAACTATTATTATTATTTTATTATTATTTTTTTAATAATTATAATAATAATATATATTATAATAATTATTATAATAATAATAATTATAATAATAATTATTATTAATAAAATAAAAATGGGTAAAAAAGTTAGTATCTTCAGCTGCCCCTCTTTGCTAATTCTTGTGTTAATAAGAATAAGGCAAAGACGAAAAGATAATAATTTTTTTATCCATTTGGCTTCACTTGATTATGATGGAGATGTTGAATAAATTCTTCTCTTTCTTCAGATGAGTTCTTCTCATTATGAACTTTCCGCTGGGGATGATGTTGACCTATTTCCTTCTGTGATAGAGTCATTCAAAAGGTTGAATAAGCTCCTCTGATTATGAACTTTTTCTTTCTTTTTCAGATGAGTTCTTCTCATTATGAACTTTCTCTGGAAAGGTTGATGCTAATATATCTTCTTCTATGATAAAATTATGTAAAAGGTTGAACAAGCTCTTCTCATTGTGAACTTCTTCTTCTTCAGATGAGTTCTTCTCATTATGAACTTTCTCTGGAAAAGCTGATCCATCAAGTGATGGATTTGAGCAAAAGGTTGAACAAATTCTTCTCATTATGAATTTCTTCTTCTTCAGATGACGAGTTCTTCTAATTATGAACTCTACCTGGCATTGTTAATCCATCAAATGATGAATTTAAACAAAAGGTTGAACAAATTCTTCTCATTATGAACTTCTTCTTCCTTCTTCAGATGAGTTCTTCTTATTATGAACTCGAACTGGTAATGCTGATCCATTGAATGATAAATTCAAGCAAAAAGTTGAACAAGTTCTTCTCATTATGAACTTTTTCTGGAAAAGCTGATCCATCAAATGATGGATTTGAGCAAAAGGTTGAACAAATTCTTCTCATTATGAATTTCTTCTTCCTTCTTCAGATGAGTTCTTCTCATTATGAACTTTCTCTGGAAAAGCTGATCCATCAAATGATGGATTTGAGCAAAAGGTTGAACAAATTCTTCTCATTATGAATTTCTTCTTCCTTCTTCAGATGAGTTCTTCTCATTATAAACTCGAACTGGTAATGCTGATCCATTGAATGATGAATTCAAACAAAAAGTTGAACAAGTTCTTCTCATTATGAACTTTTTCTGGAAAAGTCGATCCATCAAATGATGGATTTGAATCTTTGCTAAAATCTTTGAAATTCATGCCAAAATTCAACATGGATGAGAATGAATGAAAATGCACCTATTTTTGCAAATGCCTAAATATGATGCATGAATGTTAAGTTATTTGATTTCAGATTGGTGAACTGAGTATTTCTTCAGTTGTAGAAACCCAATAAATCTTTCTTCTTCAAATCAGAGAATCTATCATCTTTGACAAATGTAGATGTAGATATAATGTCACAAAACCTCTTGAGAATAAAACTCAATAGTATAGGCTCTTGAAAAGCTTGCATTCATGCAACATGTTGATTCTGATAACAACTCATCTGATTATGAAGTGATCTTTCAAGATGATTTCGCAGATATCGATAGTTCTTTTAATACCGAGAAAATCTTGAATTCTGATTCTGATGAGGAGAGTAAACTGTTATACTTGAAAGGAAATGGGATTCTCAGAGGCTGAGGCTTCAATAGCCATGAAGAGATGTGGTTCAGATTCATCAATTACAAAATTGACAGATTTTATATGTGTTGTTCAAATGGCTATGGCTGCTGACGCACTTCTTCCGGTAAAAGATAGGAAGCCATTATGCAATGATCCCAATTACAAGAAAAGGCGAAACTTGGGCTATGATTTTTGGGAAAGGAATAAGCAGAAGAAACTTGAAAAGAAGCTTCTTAATGAAGACGATCATGCAGTTCATCTTTTAATTCCAATGATTGGTTCTGTGGTTCCTACCGAACTAGATCAGATAACTCAAAGAACACTTCCAGAAGATGCTATTGGGTCTTCTTATTTCTACTATGAGCACATTCATCTTTTAAATCCAATAATTGGTTTTTGGGGTTCATACCAAACCAGATCAGATAACTCAAAGAACACTTTCAGAAAATGCTATTGGGTCTTCTTATTTCTACTATGAGCACATTCACTTGCTCCAATTAATGTTTGGACTGGAATATCATAGTACTTATTCGATGTAGAGCCATAATTTGTAGATTCGAAGCATTCTCATGCTACTACACTGAAAAGGGTATATTCATAATTCTGCCAATTGAGAACAGATTTTCTCTTATTTGCTTCCTCCATGTGCTGATGTTTTTCCATTAACAAAGAAATGATGGCCTTCCTTTGAGTGTCCAAAAGTATGTTCTTGATGAGTGCTGAAAATGGAATCTGGTATGGGTTGAAAAGAATAAAATTGTTCCACTTGAATCTGATGAGGTGAAAATGCTTCTAGGTTTCCCTAAAAACCATACACAAGGATCTGTATAGAGACATGTTCCATGGTGGTATCAATGTCCTGTCTCTTTTCTCTGGGATTAATGATGCAGAGGTTGCCTTTTACTGTCTTGGCATACTTTTGAAAATAGATGTGCAAGAACTAAATGATGATCGGTTGGAGCAATTGATGAGTAGTTTTAACGGACTCGACCTTGTTGTCGGTGGCATCCAACGTAACAACCTTACTGGAAGAAATAAACATCATTCATGGGCTTGAAGATTTTTGTTGGTGCATTTACTTGTAATGATTGCTACAACAAACTGTCTCTTCTGCTGTTCCAATATATCCCACTCTTTTCGAATCATGGAATGGTTTAGTTGACAGTAAAACTTGTCATCTTCAACTTTTGGAATACTGTAACCAATGTTACCCTATATAACCAGAGTGCAGATAATGACTTGTTCATGACTTTATGATGGTGATAATTTGCTTACTTTGTATTCCATGCCTTTAAAAGTATTAACATAAAGTGATTTCAGAAATCTTTAACTTATTTCAAAATTATGTTAATCCATTTACAAAATAAAAGAATAAATTGAATTTTCGAAAATAAATTGAATCTCAAATAAATTGAACTTGGAATTTATTAATAAATAGATAGAATTGTATTCAAAGTTATGGCAAGCATAAGAATGATAAAAATTCAAATGACTCAACAAATTATTAGCATAAGTATTTCTAAATTAATCAAATTGACACAATTTAGAGTAATGATGTAAGCTTTTGTCTGGAAGATCTCAAACGTTGTCAAAATGCTTGTAGATGTGAAGTTTCTCCCAAAGCGTCAAAAATCTTAAGAGGGTTCAATTGCCAGATGCCTAATATCAATATGCATTTGAGCCGCCCATTCAGGTTTTCAACTCAAATCCTTCTTTTGGTTACAAGATGCCCTTTGCGGGTTTTCATCTTGACCCCTTTTTTTCTTTTTTTCTTTTTTTTCTTCTTTTTTTTCTTCTTTTTTGTTCTTTTTTGTTCTTTTTTTTCTTCAAGCATAATATTTCTTGACAGAATCCGAGTTTATTGGACTTCTCAGAATTTTTCCATCCATTTCTGCCAAGATCAACGCTCCTCCGGAAAAGGCCTTTTTTACAACGTATGGCCCTTCCCAATTAGGCATCCATTTCCCACGGAAATCTTTATGTATAGGCAAGATTTTTTTAGTACTAGATCACCCTCTTGGAATTCTCTTGGATGTACTTTCTTGTCATGAGACTTCATCATCCGTTTCTGATACATCTGTCCATGGCAAATAGCTTTCAATCTTTTCTCCTCAATAAGGTTCAATTGATCAAATCTAGCTTGGATCCATTCGGATTCATCCAATTTTGTTTCTCTCAAAATTCGAAGCGATGGAATCTCAACTTCAATTGGTAAGACTGCTTCCATCCCGTAGACTAAAGAAAAAGGTGTTGCCCCAGTAGATGTTCGAACAGTAGTTCGGTATGTATATAACGCAAAAGGTAACTTCTCGTGCCAATCTTTGTAAGTTCCAGTGGTCTTTGTAATGATTCTCTCGATGTTCTTATTTGCCGCTTCAACTGCCCCATTCATCTTTGGACGATATGCCACTGAGTTTGCATGTTTGATCTTAAACTGTGCACAAAGTTCGATCATCATTTTGTTGTTCAGGTTTAGAGCATTATCTGTAATGATCCTTTCTGGTAGGCCATACCGGTAAACTATCTCTTTCTTTATGAATTTTCAGACTGTAGACCTTTTAATATTGGCATATGAAGCAGTTTCAACCCATTTGGTAAAATAATCAATTGCCACAAGGATGAAACAATGTCCATTTGATGCTTTTGGTGTGATTGCCCCAATGACGTCTATTCCCCACATAGAAAATGGCCAGGGTGCTGTCATTACATGTAAAGGAGATGGGGGTACATGAATCTTGTCTGCATATATCTGGCATTTATGACATTTCCTTGCATAATCAATGCAATCTGTGTGCATGGTAGCCCAATAGTATCCATATCTCATTATTTTTCTGGCCATGGAAAGACCATTTGCATGTGTTCCACATATTCCACAGTGTACTTCTTCAATGATGCTTCTGGCTTCGCTGGTATTTAAGCATCTCAATAGCATTTGATCATTACTTCTTCTATACATAATCTCGCCATCAAGAAAATATCCAGCAGCCATTCTTCTCAAGGTTCTTTTATCAATTTTAGATGCATTTTGTGGATAACTTTGATTTTTGATATATTGCAGGATATCATGATACCATGGTTTACCATCTACCTCTTCTTCCACACTATAACAATGTGCAGGAATTTCATATACTTGCATTTTGATTGGCATCATATCAACTTTCTTAGTTGCCTGAAACATAGCAGCTAATGTAGCCAAAGCATCTGCCATTTGATTTTCTTCTCGAGGGAGATATTTGAAGGTGACTCTCTCAAATTCTTTCACTAATTTGAGGGTAAAATTTGTATTCCAATAATTTGGGATCTTTTGTTTCCCATTCTCCTCGTAATTGATACACCACTAATGATGAATCTTCATATATTTTGAGACATTTGATTTTTCTTTCTATAGTGCTTTCAATCCCATGACACAAGCTTCGTATTCCGCCATGTTATTGGTGCAAAAGAACTCCAGTCTACTTGTAAAGGGATAATAAATATTTTCTGGAGAAATTAACACTGCCCCGATTCCTCGTCCCAAGACGTTGGATGCTCCGTCAAAGTAAAGCTTCCAAGATGCAGATGTATCATTTGTTCCGACTTCTTCATTCATGGATATGCACAACAAATCTTCATCTGGAAAATTGAAACTCAAAGGCTGATAATCATTCAATACACGACTGGCCAGAAAATCAGCTATGACACTTTCTTTTATCGCTTTTTGGTTGACATATACAATATCAAACTCGGATAATAACATTTGCCATCTAGCCATTCTTCCTGTTAAAGCTGGTGATTCCATTAAGAATTTCAAAGGATCAAGTTTGGATATCAACCAAGTAGTATGATATAACATATATTGTCTAAGTCTTCGAGTAGCCCACACCAGTGCACAACATAATTTTTGTATTGGTGGATATCGAATTTCACAATCAGTAAATTTCTTGCTCAGATAATAAATAGCTTTTTCTTTTCTTCCAGATTTATCATGCTGTCCCAGTACACATCCCATCGAATTTTCAAAGACCGTCAAGTAGAGAATTAATGGTCTATCAGGCATTGGTGATACTAAAATGGGGGCATTGGATAAATATTTCTTAATAATATCCAAAGTTTCTTGACATTCATCATTCCAGACTTCAGGATTGTTCTTTCGAAGTAATTTGAACATTGGATCACATTTGTCAGTTAATTGAGAAATGAACCGAGATATATAATTTAATCTTCCCAAAAAGCCTCGAACTTCTTTTTTTGTATTGGGTGGTGGAAGATCTTGAATTGCTTTTACTTTATCTGGATCAATCTCGATTCCTTTTTTGCTGACCACAAATCCCAAAAGTTTCCCGAAAGTTACCCCAAAAGTGCATTTAGCGGGGTTAAGCTTTAATTGATACTTCCTCAATCTCTGGAAAAGCTTTCTCAGATTTTGAATATGTTCTTCTTCAGTTCGAGATTTGGCAATCATGTCATCTACATATACTTCAATCTCTTTATGCATCATGTCATGAAACAAAGTTACCATGGCTCTTTGATACGTTGCCCCTGCATTTTTCAATCCAAATGGCATCACTTTATAGCAGAATGTGCCCCACATGGTTACAAATGTTGTTTTTTCCATGTCTTCAGGATTCATTTTTATCTGATTATATCCTGAAAAGCCATCCATGAATGAAAACCATGCATGTCCTGCAGTATTGTCTACCAAGGTGTCTATGTGGGGTAATGGAAAGCTATCTTTCGGACTAGCTTTGTTGAGATCTCTGTAATCCATACACATTCGAACTTTCCCATTTTTCTTTGGTACGGGAACAATGTTGGCTACCCATTCTGGGTATTTGGCTGCCTGTAGGAAACCTGCATTAATCTGTTTCATCTCTTCCTTTTTTGATCTGTAACAACATTTCTGGCCTCATTCGCCTAAGCTTTTGTTGGACCGGTTTATATTCTGGATTGATTGGAAGCTTGTGCATTACTATATCTGTACTCAAACCAGGCATATCTTAATAAGACCAGGCGAAGATATCTTTGAACTCTTGAAGAAGATTTATCAATTCTTGTTTTATCTGGATTGTCAGAGTAGTACCAATTTTCACCTCTTTCATTTCTTCATCTGTTCCCAGATTTACAGTTTCAATCTCTTCTTTGTGAGGTAGAATTTGTTTATCTTCTTTTTTTACCAGTCTTAATAATTCAGTAGGAACATCACATTCCAGTTCATCCTCACACCCATTGATTTCTTCCAGACATATGGGCTGCTCTAAATTTATCTCTTGATTAAATTTAGGAATAAACATGCTATTAACATTGTGACACCTGCAAATTTAAGTCGGACATATTTCCGAAAGAATATAGTAAATTTATGAAATAAATAAATGTAAAAATGTAAAAAAAATGTAAAAAATGATTGCCATCTAAAAATTTTAAAGAAAATTTCTTATATTTAATATTAGGTGAACTTAACATAATTTCCTTTACAAGATAACAAAAAGTTTTCATACTTTTGGACTAAACATAAAGATTAGTTCTGAATATTACTCTGCGTTAATATTAAAAACTATAGGAAGGTCTTCAGTGTCCAATTGTTGAGTGTTTCTCCAGGAAAACATGGGTGAATCCTATCCAAGTATTTGCCAGTCTTGTTGTCATTCATGATCATGTTGATAAATAATTCATTCATAGCTTCTTCAACTATGCTTTGATCTTTCATCAACTTTTCTTCTTTAAAGGCCTCAACAAGCTGTTGTTCTACATTAATTGTTCCTCCTGATCTGAATGTGGTCTTCAACTGTGGGAAAAACATGTGTTCACAAAGGATTTCTTTTCCTTTCAACCTTGCCTTTCTGTCTTCACACCTTCTTTTCATCTCTTTGTTCTTTTGCTGAAAATTGGGCTTAAATCCAAGCCCAAAACGATCTTTCTTCATCTTTATACTTACAGGAGCTGAAATCCCTTGAAGATTCTTTCCTAAACCTTTCCCAGCTTTAGCTCCGATGCCTAAAGTTTGTCGTACCGTCATCTTGGTGCAATCAGATAATCTGGGATATGGAATTTTGCTTCCTTCTGTAATAAAGGTTGCATTGACAAATTCAAGAGCTCGAAAAGAGCATTCAAGAGCATCATCATTGGTTTCAATATATGGAACATCACTTGTTATAGACGCAATGATTTCTTCTTCAGCTCCTACGCATATTAGTTGTCCATCAACAACAAATTTCAATTTCTGATGTAATGAAGAAGGAACGGCTCCTACTGAATGAATCCATGGCCTCCCTAATAAACAATTATATGTAGAGTGGATGTCCATCACCACAAAGTCAATATTGTACACGACTGGTCCGATTAACAACGGTATTTCCATTTTCCCAAGCACCTCTTTTTGAGTACCATCAAAGGCTCGTACTATATTCTGATAACTCTTCATGTGTGATTTATCCACAGGCATTCTTTGAAGTGTGACTAGAGGCATCAAGTTGAGAGTGGATCCATTGTCAATCAATACTCCTGGCAAAACATGACCATGACAATGTGTAGTGATATTCAAAGCTTTTACTGACCCCATTCCGCCTTCAGGTATTTCATCATCCGTGAACGTTATGTAATTGTCAGCGGCTATATGTCCCATAATTCTGTCAAGTTTATTGAGGGAATATCTTCAGGGATAAAGGTTTTATTAAGCATTCTCATCAAAGCATTTCTATGTGCTTCTGAATTCATCAATAGATCAAGAATAGAAATTCTCGCTTGTTGTTTGTGTAGTTGTTCAACCACACTATACTCACTATGTTTCAAGAATTTCAAAAATTCTTGCGCTTGTTTTTCTGTTACAGGCTCATTGAATGTTGGAGGGGATTCATCATCAAATACCTTTTGGGGTATTACCATGGTTTTACCTTTTGGGGTATTACCATGGTTTTTCCTTTTGCTTTCACTTGTTCCGAGGCATTGGATGTTTCGGGAGAGTAACATCTCCCACTTCTTGTAAAGAATCCGACTTCACTCACTGCTTCAGATGTCGAACCCAGACTCTGTATTTTCTCTTCTATTTTTTCTAGAGAAACAGATCCTCCTACCATTGAAATATTGGTAGTATAATTCCAAGGTACTCTGTGGGTATCCTTGTATGGAAATGGTAGGGAGTGGTGATAACTACTTTCGGCTTTATTGGTGCAGGAATTACTGTAGATGATTTCACATTAATGATCACAGGATCATTTGTTCTTTGACTAGGTTTAGAATCCTCTGATGAGCAAACATCATCTTCTTTTTTCCTTGGTTCTTCTTCAAAGAATTTATCTCTCTGTTATTCATCAATTTTTGCACCAAATCCTTAAACTCAGGACATAGTTGAATTTCATGCCCCTTCTCTTGATGATATTCACAATAATTCTTGCCTTCATTATGCTTTGGCCTGAATTGTTGTGGAATTATACCGGCTAAAGAGAGTTGTTGAAATACCCAAACAAAAGGAGATTTAATTTCAGAAATGTCAGTTTTTGCTTTCTTTCTGTTCTCTTCCTAAATTGCATTCACGTTTTTATCTCCATGATTTGGCAATGGATGATTTGATGTAGATGGTGAATTGAATTCCAACTTTCCAGTGTTGATCAAATTTTGAACCACCCTTTTGAATGCCAAACAGTTTTCAATAGAATGACCCGTAATTCCTTCATGGTAAACATAGTGTGCCTTTACATCATACCATGAAGGGAATGGTGGTTGCATGGGAACCAAAGGATAGGGCCGTATGACATCTGCTTTTATCAACGAATCATAGATCTCTGCATAGGGTACTGGTAAAGGTGTAAAAGACAACCTTTCATTTTCCTTTCGAGATCCTCTGGACTCTGCTCGATTAGTGTTTGTTTCCTCTTTTTTAACCCTTGGCTGGGTTATTGTAACACTTTTCGATGAATCCTTGTTGTAAGAGTTTGCATTGTTGATTTCATTCTCTTTTTTCCGGTACATAGGTCTTTTGGAACTAGACCCTTCATTTGATTCAATTTTGCCACTTTTCAAGATATTTTCAATGAGTTCTCCAGAAATGACCAAATCTGAAAAATTTCTGGTTGCATTCCCCATTAGATGATTTAAATAAGGAGCTTTCAATGTATGGACAAATATTATTGTGGTCTCTTTTTCTGACAAAGGTGGTTGAACTTGGGCTGCTGTGTCACGCCATCTCTGAGCATACTGTCTGAACGTTTCGTTATTATTTTTCTCCAAATTTTGGAGAGTCCATCTATCAGGGACCATGTCTGTTACGTGGCGGTACTTCTCTAGGAATGCTTTAGCCAGATCTTTCCAAGCTCTAATGTTGGCTTTGGTCAATTGAGTATACCATTTTAAGGCTGGTCCTGTCAAACTATCTTGAAAGCAGTGAATTAACAATTTCTCATCTTTCACATATCCTGTCATTCTACGACAAAACATAGTAATGTGGGATGAAGGGCATGTGGTACCGTCATATCTATCAAATTCGGGAGCTTTGAACTTGATGGGAGGATTAGGTCTGGAACCAAACTCAACTCACTAGCGTCAAACCCATAGAATGATTCAGTTATTTCCATGGATTTCATTCGTTCTTCTAAGCTCTTGATATGTCTGGTCAATTCTTCATTTACTTTTTCTTTCTCATTCAGTTCATTCAAATCTGGGATTAGATGCTCAACATTAAAATCCCCTATTTTCACATCTGATATAAGTGGATTTTTGCTTGAAGATGCAGGATCCACTTGTCGATTTTCATGTGGTTTGGTTTCTTGAAATGCTGATGTGCGGGCATTGATTTGTATAGGTGTAGTACCAGAATGATAAATTGGTTCTGGTGGAAAACCTAAAGGATACATAGGTTCTTGGTCGAAAGATATAGGATTTTCATGCATTTTTCCAATGATAGCCTGCCTTTTAAACATGTCTTCTATTTTCTGCATCATGCTGTCTTGTGAGTTTGCAATACTGGCTTCAATTTTCTCTAGCTTCATTCTCATCTCTGCTTGTTCTTTATTATGTTGTTCCTCAATACGTTGTATTTTATCCTCCATAATTCTCTTAGTAGCTTGTCTAGTATCGTAGTGATGTTGTATTTCTCTTTTGGCCAGAATAACTGCGATTGAAAAATCTTTTGATATTATTATATTTTCAAATTTTAATTAATGAATTTTATCTTAATAATAAAAATTATACATAAAGAAAATCATGAAATGAATAATGAATGTATGCAAAATGTATGTATGCAAAATGTATGTATGCAAAAAAGGTATTGATCCCAAAAAGTTAACTGTCATAGAACAACTTTCATCGGCATACAAAAGTTTCTTTATAATAGTTCATAACTACAGATAAGGCGTAGCTTTCCTATTAAGCTCTATAATTTCTTTCATTAACCATGACACCTTCTTTCCGAACTTAGAAACTGGATCAACGTGATGCTCAATTATTTTAGCTTCAACAGCTAGTTCCCCAACATATCTAGCAACTTCGCTCATTTGTACCATGGCCTCGAATACCATATTACTTCTTTCTTCACTTCTTTCTACATAGAAATCAGTTGACTTCTTCCATTGTTCATTAGTTCCTTCAAGAGTTTGCTCCAATTCAGTGATTCTGACTTGATAATTGTGCAGAGTTTTTTCAAGATCTCTAATGCGTCTTCGCAGTGAAGCACTTTCCTCATTACTTTCTTTGAGATCATTAGGTCCTAGACGAACCTTTTCTTGAAATAATGACTCTTCAAGTTACAAAATGTAAATGTTAAACTCTGAGTTTTTGTTTCTAGACTGATCCAGATCTTCTTCCAGTTTTGTTCGTGCTTCTTGCGTTCTTTAATTAAGCTTCTGGATTTGAACATTCTTGTTTCTGCATCTTTGCATCCAATTGCTAGCCATTTCTTGCTCTACCTCAAGTTTGGTGTTGAAATTCTTTCTTTCCAGCTCCCATTTTTCTTTTTCAATATTGAACTCTTCAATCTTTTGGCCTCTGACTTCAAGTTCGGCAATCAGCTGGTTCATTTCAGATTCAAATCCCTTGAACATGATATTTTTCTCACCCTCAAATTTATCAAAGATGTCATTCTTCATTTCCTCTAAATCTTTGGCTCGATCCCTTTCTCTTTGCATTTCATTCATGATCTCGCGATGTTCAGCTTTGTGTTTTATAATTCGCTCTCTTCTGTCAACCTCAAAATCTTCCATTTTTTGCTTTCCTTTCTCAAGGCTTTTGAGTAGACGGCTATTCTTTCCTTTCAGATCTTCAACTCGACTTTTCTCGATGTTCAATTCTCTGGTCATCTGTACTGTTGATCGGCTTGGTCCTGATGCTTTCCGGGATTTATATAACTTCTGGTAATTTTTCTTTAATGCTCTGAATTCACCATCAACTTTTTCTTTGTTTTCTCTCAACATTGCACATTGTGATGAATGAAAGTCATTGTCAACACCCAACATAGCTTTATCTCGTCTCATTTGCTCTAATTCTCTTGACCAATCTTCTCTTTCTGCTTCAAACTCAGCTCTCAGAATTTCAATCTCTGATGGAAACACCTTAATGCGATCTTCCATAGAGATATCCTCAGTTTGGTCTGGTAGAGGAATATTTTCATTTTTCCTGATAGATCTCCATTCCTCATAATCAGGAGTTAACATTTCTTTTGCTGCTTTAGCTCGGATACAAAAAGTTGTTTTCCAAGCTGTAAAGGCTTCCATGATATTTCTTTTATAATTTTTGCTGTGGAATGCGAACTCAGATGAATGTAATCCAGCAGTGACAGGTACAAATTGACGACCTTCATACTGTCTTATGACCAGAAGTGGTGCATATCCAATTCCTCCCCACAATCCAAGCAGCATTATCCAGTTGCAATCACCACATTTGTAAAAGAATTCCCTTTGGATTTGCCACGGGGCTCGCCAAACAATGACATTGCTTTGTAAATTTTGAAAGGCATTAATCACATATCTTTCTTAATTTCTTTCGGCCATTCTTGCTCCAGAAATTCTTTTAATGGTGAATAGTCCGTATTAAAGCGCCGGTATGAAACCTTTTATGTCCTCCAGAAATGGCTACGGATCCAAACATATAACAATTGGGTACACCCTGAGAATCGTCCACCTCCTAGCTTTCTACAAGCATTTAACGATCTGAAAGTCTCTGCTAGAATTGCAGAAGCATGATTAATCTTTTTTGGTAGCTGCTCAAACAAATCTACTACTGCAACTTCAATATATCCCAATACTTTTGGGAAGATGACCATACCATACATACCCAGAGCAAATAGATCTAATCGTACTTTAGTGTCTGGATGACTCTGAATAAGTTCTTTAATGTTGGTCCAAGCAATGCCTTCTCTTTCGCCTTTTTGTTTTGTACGGGATGCCACCCATTCTTCTCGTACCCCGGCAATCTTTGCTAATTTAACTCGAAAGGGTTGAGTTTTAATTGACTTTGAATAGATTCGATTCTCCAAAGCCCCTTCTATATGTAGCAAAGTTGTGTACTCTTCAATAGTAGGGACCAAGTCCTCCTTATTGAGAGTGAAGCAATTGTACCCGGGATTCCAGAATTGAATTAGGGCTCGAAGTAAGTCATCATCAACTTCGACATAGAGCAAATATGGGATGTCTCCATAAGTCTGATAAAACTACAACTTTTTGTTTGAGTCCCAACTTTCCCAAATGCTTCGTAAATCTTGCATGTCATTTCTTTTTAGCGAAACTGGAGCATAACTGGCTAAGTCAGATACATAGTCATCTTGCAGACTGTCTCCTCCTTGTCTTTGTAAGTCCTCAGCCCATTGTCTTACTTCTGAGTTTAGAATTATTTGATTTGAACACTTTTTATCCATGGATGAAGGCTTTCCAATGAGACAATTAACACGAGGATCAATGCCTTTTATCCTGTATGATGCTATGCAAACAGAAGAAATAAAGAACACACAAAAAGAAATGAATTAGTTTACATAATAAAGAAATTTAATAATAATATCTACCTAAATATCCTTATTTAAACATGCTTTTTTCATAATTTAAATAATTTAAATTCACATGTAATTTAATCAGTAAGAAAATAAATAAATAAATTAAAAGGAAAGTTAGAATTCATTTCTCCTGTGTGTACACCTATTTTGGACAAAATTTCGGCATGGCTTCAGATCGGAAGAGTTTCTAGGGTTTATTATATGCAGGGTTTCAGATCTAAGAATAAAGGTACCCGAACTGTCCTTGTTGATGCCCCCTTGGGCTATCAAACCCTCAATCCTAGTCCATTACAGACTTTAAACGGATCGAGTTCAATTCGAGGGGACACATTTCTCTATGCCTGACACGGAGAATAAATTCTCACGAAGACATAGAGCATATGAACCCCGAAAGTTACTTGCTAGGTCTGACACGGAGAATAAATTCTCACGAAGACGTCGCTTTCACTCCAACTTAAAAGGGACAAACTCAATTATAGAGCTTTATGTTATGCAATGCAAGTGTTGTGTGTGAGGAGAAATGTTCAAACCTCTGACAGAAAAAATAAATAATGAAATAAAATCCTTGTAAATAAAATGAAATATAAATAAGAAAATATATAAATGCTATGAAAATAATAAGTATATATAAAAAAAATTTGAAAAGAAAGAATTATAAATCAAATATATGAATTTTTAATTTATAATTAATAGAGACAATTTATAATTGATTTTAAAAGTTTGACAGTCCCCAGCGGAGTCACCAAGCTGTCGTAACCGGTTTTTGTCCGGGCACGAATTTTTTACTTGGCGGGAAAAGTGATGTGAATAAATGGTTTTTAAAATAATTTGGGAGTCGCCATCGACCTTTTGGGTCAGGTAGGTCGAATACCTAAAAAAATATCTTTTAAAAGAGTTTTTAAGAAAGCATCAATTAAAAGATAAACTGATCTGCGTTTTAACCAAAAATTCGTTCTTTTTAATAATAAAAAGGGATTCGTGGTCGGTTACGTTTAGGGAAGGTTTAGCACCCCTACAACGCCCAAAATTTGTACTTTTTAATTATAAATTGTCTCTATTATTAGAAATTCAAAAATTCAAAATATATTTAATTTATAATTCTATTATTTCAAAATTATAATTATTAGAAAAAAATAATTTATATATATTTATAAATAAAATATTTATTTATTTAGAAATATCAGAAAAGGACTTCTAGGTGTCTTTAAGACAGCTCTTTTCTTCGATATTAATAAATATTAATATAATAATTTAAATTAAATTATAATTTTTTATAATATTTAATTTTGAAATACCAGAATAGGACATCCAGTTGTATTAAGACTGCACTTTTCTTCGATATTGAAAAATAAATAAATAAATAAATATGATAAAAATAATTTATGTAAAAAATAAATTATTATTTATTATATATATATTTATATGACTATATAACAATAATAAAAATAATATTTAAATATATAAACAAGTAAAAATAAAATTAAAATACAATTAGAACTATATATTTAAAAGCAGTAAAATAAATGAAAATATTTAAAATTAGTGACTAAATTATAATAAAATTAAAATTAAATACCTAATTCATAATTAATTATTTAAAATTATAGGGATTAAACATGCTATTTTCCTTATTTATTAATTTGGTGACTAAAATAAAATTATATAAAATTTGAATATCATATTAAAATAAATACTCAGGATTAAAATATTATTTATTAAAACTAAAGGACTAAATACGTATTTTATCTAAAATATTTATAATTACGGTTAAGAGCCAAATATAAATAAATAAAATTTAGAGACCAAATTAAAAGGATTATAAATTTGATTTAGTGACTAAAATGTAAGAATTACAAGTCAAGGGATTGCGGACGGGATTTAACCCTTAGTTAATTACACAAATAGCCCTCCTCGAAACGACGTCGTTTGGGAAGGGCTATTTAAAGCCCGAAACCGGCTGGCCCGAAGGGCCAGCTCTCATTTCCTTTCTTCTCTCTCTCTCTCTTCTGAGAGAATTCAAAATTCTCTCTCGCTTCTCTCTAAAACAGAGAGAAGCATACCGATCGGCAGCCGTTCGCCGGTGTTGACCCCGCCGCCGGCCATCGCCTTCGGTGGCCGAAAAACTTTTTTTACACTAAAAAGTAGATCGGACCGTCCTAATGACGGTTCCGGTGTTCTTTTCTTTTAAATAGCTCCCGATCGGAGCAAATCTAAGAAAGTACCTTCGATTTTCGAAGGTTTTTGGTGACGTTTGAAGAGGTCCGGCGGTCGTGGCTTCCTCGGTAAGCTTCTCTCCTTTCTTTTCTTTTGTTTTTGGTTGTTGTGTTGTGGTTTTTTTTTGTTTTGTTCTCCGTTCTTCCTCTCTTTGTTGGCAGGGGGCTCGGTGGCTTTTATAGCCACCACCGGTGATAGCTTCGGACCGGTCCAAAAGGGGTTCTTCGGTGAGTCACCGGACTTCCAGTGGTGACTCACCGTTTGGGGGAGACGTGTGCGGCTGGAGTGGTTCTTCTGGAAGCCTTCGACGAGACGTGGCAGCGGTGGAGATGGTGGGAGCAGCTGCGGCGGTCGCGTGGCCCTAGGGTATCATACCCTAGGGTTTGCATCTGGAGGAGTGTGGACCGTTGGATCTCTCAGATCCAACGGCTAAGATTGAGGCGGCGGCTAGAGCTAGGGTTTAGAAACCCTAGCTAAAACCACAAATGCTTAGGGTTTCCTTTTGGGTTTGGGCCGGTTTTGGTTGGGCTTGGGATTTGGGTTTGTAACTATTATTATTATTTTATTATTATTTTTTTTTTATTTTTTTAATAATAATAATAATAATATATATTATAATAATTATAATTATAATTATATTATAATAATTATAATAATAAAATAAAAATGGGTAAAAAAGTTAGTATCTTCAATCTGCATGCGTTGTCTTCACTAAAATAAATATATATTGAGTTCTCGTCATCCGATTGAGGCATTTCAAATGCGTTGATAGATGACTGAAAGCCCGCCATCATATCTCAAGAGACATCATGCCCTAGAAATGCACGAATCTTGCTTGAAAATTTGTTTCAAGTTGGCTGATGTCCCGAACTACAAAATCAGCTTCAATAAAATGTTTGGGCCTTGGAAAAAAAACTAGACATGACGAAAATTGGGTATTACAATGGAAAGGGTGACGATTGATCAATGGGTGAGTGGCGACGGTTGGGTGACCTTTCGGCGATGATGATTATGGTTGGAGATAGCCAACGACGTATAATATCCCAAATTTTGGGTTAGTGACCAAAACATAAATTTTGAAAGTTTAGTGGCCAAAGTTTAAATTGGAGAAAAGTTTGAGGAACTAAGTGTTAATTTTCCCAAAAAGAATATTATCCCATTAATTGATAGTTTACTCTTGAATGTGATGTTTTATGGAAATCAAATTCTTGATCCGAAAATCATATTAAAAACTAGAAATGGGTTAAAATCATGTAAAAATTCAGTAAATCGAATCGAATAGAAAATTTGAATGTGATAAATTAGGCTTAAAAATACTATTTCCACATTTTAAATGATGTAAAATCATATAATCCATTGGATTTGAAGATTTTTTTCCATGTTTAATTTGGACCATTGGATTTAAGTGGCAAGATTGAAATTTTTGGAAAGATGTTTGGTTAAATTGGAAAAGGGAAAATTAATTTGTTCATCTTTGACTTTTGGAAGATGATAAGGTTGATGTGGCTTGGTTTTATGGTAAATATGAGGTTTCATTAAGGGTAAATTGGTCTTTTCCCAATTAAATAAATTTAATATTCATTTAAGCTTAAATTACAGATAAATTAGCATGAAATTAATCTAAAGTTTCATGTAAACTTTTTTCATCTTTCTCTCCAAGCTCTGAACACCTCCATAGGTAAGATAAAATTTCTTTTCAATTTTTGAGCAATTTCTTCTGGATTTTGGATCATTAAATGAAAAAGAAAACTGTTCTACACGAAAAACGCTATATTTTGGTACCATTTATGTTTGCTAATCTTTATTGATTTCAAAGATCCCAAATTCTAGGGTTTATGAAATTAAAGATGAAACTTGATGTTTTGGAGGTTGTAGATTCATTTCCAAGTTTGTTTGATGATTAAAACATGTTCAATCCTCCTAGAAATATTTCCATTAATTTCGGTCTAACCCTAAAATTTTGGAGAAGTTGTGTTTTGAATTAAGGTTAATTTCATGCTTGAAATTGAGGATTTAACTGTAGAGGTTTTATAAGGTTGAATTGAGGTTAATTTCATGCTTGAATTGAATCAAAATCGATCAAAATCATGAAAACCCTAGTCTTGAAACTTTGAAGTATTCAGCTTTGATCTTATGGGGTGAGAAAAATTATGGAAAATTATGTAGGGGCTGGAAATGATGTAAGAAGTATTTTAAATTCTTAGAAAATTTAGGGGCCAATTTGGTAAATTTAAAAACTTATGGGGTTGTTGTGTAATTGTTAAATAACTTATATACTATGTTGGAAATTACTAATTGTGAATTGAAATTTATGTTAGAATGTGAAATAGGATTATTTAAGAAGCTTGGAAAGTTTGGTATTTTATATGCAATATTCGAATAGTTTGGGTGCTTTAAGATAATTATGCATTTTATATGGACTTGGATGGAAATTATTTCAATGATGAGATTTTAGTATTGAAATTTAAGTAGGTGAAATGGTGAAGGGCCATTTTACATAAATTAGAAAAGTTGGTGCCAAAATTGAAAGAATTCATAAATATGAAGTAATTTGTTATCGAATAAGTTTCGAATATATTGTTAAGGATTGTTATTATTGGATTTTATTTATATTAGTACACTACTAACATAAGCTTCGATATGTAACGGTTATTTTGTACAAATTGTGACTGACTTTATCCTCGAAGCTAAATGATTATAAAAAGGAACAAGTTGGAAGCTTAGTGGGGCTAATATTTTACTATATATATATATATAATGCATTTATGACATTATACATGGATGTTTCCTACATCATTGGGAAGACTTGCGATGAGTCTACATTGTTCATATCAGCATGTTATTTATGTTATGCATTATATTATTGATATATCCTTAAAATGTCAAGATTGAAAATATAATGCATTGATCACTAATATTATTCATGATGATATGCCATGGATGATATTTCGGGTATGAACTGCCCAATGATAAAACCATATTGATATACATTGCCATGGATGAATTAATTCAAAATTATATGCCTAAGTATGTTATTGTGGTTCAGTAGTATTAAAGGCATACAATAGAGTCCAGCAGTTGCATATTAGGTAGCACTAGAGTGTCTAGAGAAGGCACATAATGCATGCCTCATATGTGTTTAGCGAAGGCACATGGTACAAAACATTAGAGTGTTTATACAAGACACTTAGTGTATAAGGTGGGTACGATCCGACCTCATGTGAAAGCACTATGGTGCTATAGTTAACTCCTATACAAGGTTCCTCATGGATTGATATTTTGGGCTATGGTTTATTGGAAATATTTTATAATTATTATTATGTTCTTATGGCAATATGAGGGAAATGCATGTAAAAGTGATCATATCACGTTGTTGGTGACATTTATTTTATGCATGTGATGTATTCCACGGTTTAATATTTTAAATTGCCTCACAAAGTATATACTTAGCGTGTGATGATTTTCATGCGTAGGTAAAAAGCAGGAGTAGGAGTAAGGAGTACTGAGCATCCCCAAACATCGAGGAGTATATTACAGTATTGGTAAGACATCCTTCGATGTGATTTTGACTTAGTTAGTGGCATGTATTATATAAATGTCCTAGTTTCCCTATTCAATCATTTTGGAACCAGTTTGTAATGGCTAAACTAAAATTGCTTTACTATGGTTAGTATTATCTAATACTACTACTATGATAGGACGTATTTTATATTAAAATATGTTTAAATATTATGTGACGGTTTTATGTGACTTAATATTTTATAATAATAACTACAATTTGGAAAATTAAAAAGAAAAAAATTTAATCATTTTTTAGTTGGAAAATATTTTGAGTAACTAATGTGATATCTATAACTTGTATTGGTATTAGTATGCAAGTCGTAGGTGTCACACGATGGTTGGAAACGGGGTTGAAACGAGAGATTTTAGTTTTTAAATTTTTTTATAATTTCATTGGATTTTATAAGTAAATTAAGTTTCTTTTTAAAATAATTTTATTATTGAAAAATGAAAAAGTTTAAAAATATAACATTAAGTACCTAAAAGTGTAACTAAAAAAAGGTTATGCATCTATTTTTCAAGAAAAATTCTTTAAGTACTAAAATATTTTTCGAGACATAATTTAGACATTTATTTTTTGTACTAAGCCTTAAGATAAAGTACACAATTTCAAAAACTATAGTTAACATAAAAAAAGAAAAATGAGATTACTCCAATAAAAAAATTAAAAAAAAATTAAAAGACTATTTAAAATTTTTATTGAATCAAACTACATGCACTTTCAAAATTAATATCAGAAGATAACGTTGATCAATAATTACACCAATCAGAGCGAATACATATGACTCCACGTGGGGCAAATGCATACCTATTGTTTTATATTAGATATTAAATATTATTCAATATATTAAGAAAAAAAAAGAAATTTCACATATACATTATATTGAGAAAAATATTAAAATTTTTATACCTTCATTCTTAAATTTTTGAATCCATAACGACTGACAAAATAAAAACAAATTTACTTATTTTCGCCGGTCAAAGCTTTTAACAATATATTAACTTTTATTTTTTTCATCATTTTAATTTGGTTTAATATAAAAATAAGTGTTTAAATTATACTCGAAATTGATTTTTGGTGCCTAAAGAATTTTTCTTTAAAACTATACGCCTAATATTTTTTTCATTATACTTTTAGGTGTCTATTGTTATATTTTTTTTAAAAATAAAAATATGATTTTAAAAAATTTAAAAATCAACCCCATGTGTCATCCTCTCTCCTTCCTATCCTTCCACTTATGATGACAATTAGTCATCGCCCGTTGGAATTTGTTCAAAGCAAGGCGAGGAAGTCAATGACGGTGGCCATTTAATGCGCGTATAACTTGAGTTGTCAGAATCACCGAAAAATAGAAAAGTATTCAACGACCTTTCGCGATATTTTCCACAACGATTAATGTGATTTCATGGTGGATAGACTAGGTTTTGATCGCCGCGGCGAGACGGTTTTTATGATGTTAACTGGGACAGTCACGTATCGGCGGTGAATGATCGATAGTGAAGGAAATAAATTTTGAGTTTTTTTTGTTTTTTAAATAGTAATATTAACTTTTTAATAAAAAAATTTAAAATTTTATATAGGACACGTGTTATGTAATGATTAAATTTAACAGCGATTACGATCTAGACATCTAAAAATGTATTATTAAAAACTCTAGATATATATATTTAATGAATAATTCTTTAAACATTAAAAGTTAATTTAAGGTATAACTTCACTAATTTTTGTATTAAGACATTTTTTAAATCTAATATTACCAGACGGTTTTTCGAAGTAGACTTGACCAGGGATAAAACGACGACGATGCGACAAGTAATTCCAAAAGAACCGGTTTTGTAATAATAGCGGCTTTTAGTGAGCAAAAGATTCCAACTCGGTCTCGCGTGGCAATCCAATCACTGGTTCGATATTTTCCACTCAGTCTAGAAATGCCAAATAGAGAGATCATCCACGTGTCAGTTAATCATCCGCTTAAGATAAAGCTATATCCGACGTGTGAGAATAAGGTGTAAAGCTCCGAAAACAAATCCAAAATTAACACGTGTTAGTCAAATGTTTAACCAGGACTATTTTAATGGTGGAGACGGATGCAAGTTATGCTGACCAATAAAATTGAAAATAGGAGAAAGCCGACGCCGTTTTCTTTAAGATAAAGCTAGTTACGGGTGATGCGCCGCAGCTGCAGACGATAATTACTCGAATCGGTATGTTTAAACTTATTTGGCTTATTATAAAAATAAGTCAGTTATACTTTTTTTTATGTGTTTAAATTATTTTTCAATCCATTCAAGTTTTCAATCAATTCAAGTTTTTAATGTTACAAATATTATTATTTTATATATTTTAACTATAACGGTTGTTAAAAAATAGCTTAATATTAAAATAAATGCTCAAACTATATCGTTTTTCTCAAATAAGTCCATAAACTATTTTTTTACTCATCCAGTAGTCTAACGTTACAAATGTTATCTATTTAGATGCTAAGGCTGTCAACGGTATTAATTTTCTCATTAAGTGACACATGTCACACTCAGATAAATTTAAATTTTTTATTTAAAATTAAAAAATAAAATTATATATTTTAAAAAAAGAAAACACATTTTGAAATAAACCTGAAACTTTGAAAACCTTCATTTAACCCTTAAACCAACACCGGCCACGACCTTGTTCCATCGACGAAGCTCCATTAAATCTCCTCTCCTCCCGCCGACCAAAACCCCTATAAAATCGTGATCGATCGACGATCAATCGACAGTGAATTGACGTTTTATACTCTGCAAACCCTATGTTAAAAATTTCAATCACACGCGATTTCGATGACCAATCGGTGGTAACTATGATGGCATATGACTAGGAGGATGGTAGGGGCTATATCGGCAGGCGTTGTTGTGGTAGAAAAAGGTGACGACTGTAAGTTAAGGTTTGGATTTAGGGGTTTTAGGGATTTTTGGGTTATTTTATAATTTAAGAGAAATTAGGTTTTTTTATATAAATATAATAATATTTTTAATATATTTTTAAAAAAATAAAATTCAAAATCACTGGATTATAAAACATGTCACTTAATTGTGGAAATTAACGTCGTTGATGACACAATCGCCTAAATGAATAACTTTTGTAACGTTAGACATCTGGATGAGTCAAAAAATATAGTTTAGACACCTATTTAAGAAAAACAATATAGTTTGGGAACTCATTTTGATATTATGCCTTAAGTAATATCTTTCGTTTTTATACTTTTCAAAAAAATATTTTTTATTTTTCAAAATAAAAATATTATTTTTCTAAAACATATTTATTTTTCTAAAAAATATTTATTTAAGAAAGACATTTCCCCACCCTATATGTGCCCCCTCCCCCACACGTCCCCCTTCTCCCCTGCAGTAAACCTCTCCCAAATGCTCACCGAGAACAGGGCAAAAGTGAATGGTGGATCAAACGACCGACCGGCAACCAGAACTGTTACTGTTTCAAAATTCAAACAGTCGGCTAAAGGGATTTAATGAATTTTTGGGATTTGAATATTTAAGGTTTTAAGGAGTTGAATTTAGAAATTTAGGGGATTGGATAGAAGGTCAGTCACTAGTTAGTGATGATGGTTGGAGTGGTTGTTCGTTGATGATAGCGATCAGGGAATTAACGGTAGTAACGATGGTGGCAACTATTGAAGTTTAGGTTTTTTATATTTAAGAAACATTTAGAGTTTTTTGGATTTGGGAAAAGTTTTAGGGTTTTTAATTTTATTTTATTTTTTAATTTTAAATAAAAATTTTAAAATTATATAAATGTGATATATGTCACTTAACAAAATATTTTAACAGTCGAGACACTTAAAATAGTAATTTTGTAACGTTAGACACCTAGATCAGGGATGGGCATAGGTCAGGTTAAGTCAGGTTTTCGATCGAATCCGACTTGCCCTGAAAATTATACAACCTCCACCCTATCCGAAATAAAATATTTATTACATATTACTTTTATTTAATAAAAATAGAGATTTAATTGAAAACAATATATAGATGGTCTTGTTGCAAATATCTCTAAATATATAAGATAAAATTATATTTTTTCGGGATCAGGTTGGATATTTTTCACCCTAAATCCGAACCTGACCCGAATCGAACATAATCTATGAAAAATCTAATTTGACCTGAATCGAACCCCTTTTTTGTAAAAAAATTAGACCTAATAGAGTCGGGTTTGATCGAAACTCTTCGGTTTCGGGTCTCATGCCCATCCCTAACTTGAATTGATCGAAAAATATTTATACACCTAAATGAAATATATATATATATATATAGTTTAAGCAATTTTTTTCTTGTATTAAGCCAACTTATTTTATTGTCAATTTTGATTGAAGGCGTGAACCAAATGGCATCGGTGATAAATGAATTGTTGTTGTTCCTTGAAGTCTCGGGTTTGAGTACCATGAATGCAATGGGTATTATAGTTAAGAGTTATCTTTGAACATATATAGTCAAACGGTTGAGAGTTAAAAATACAAAATAAAAATTATAGTGAGCTTAACGAGCAACTAGTCAAGCAACAAATTTTCTTAACGAGCACGAGTCGAGCAAAATTTTAACGAGCTTAACAAGAAACAAGTCAAGTCGAGCACCAAATTTTTTAATGAGCACGAGTCGAGCACTGTGTAACTCGCGATCGACTTGCTCGATAAGCATCCCTAGCCTTGTACTTACCCCCAGAATAATAAAAAAAAGTCGATTGACAACAAGCACACTCAAACACCTCTATTTCTAAACACTGATGCTCAAACTTTGGACCTCTAGAGGCAACAATCATTCCTTTATCATTGAGGTAACTTGGTTCATACTTAAAAAATCTAGATTTTATTTAAAAGGATAAACTAGATAATATTATTTAAATTAGTATTTAATAATTATATAGTTATTAAAAGGCTTAATTCAAAAATAAATCCCCTGTAATTTTTATTAATTTTAGTTATCTAAAGTTTTTTTTCTTTTAAATTAAGATAGATACTTAATGTTTTTCTCCGTTATTATTTTAAATGTACAGTCTGTCACGACCATTAAAACAATTCATCAACCACTCAAAACATGGCACGAAACAGGTTTAAAGTATATAATTTAAGCAATTTTTTTCTTGTATTAAGCCAACTTATTTTATTATCAAATTTGATTGAAGGTACAAACCAAATGACCTCGGTGGTAAAGGAATTGTTGTTGTTCCTTAGGATCCCGGGTTCGAGCACCATGAATGACATGGATGTGAGCATTCAATGTCAAATGGTTAAGAGTTATCTTTGAACATATATTGCCTTGTATAGGAGTGCTTAATGAGTTGAGTAGCTCGAATTCGTCTCGATCAAAATTCGATAAAAGCTCGACTCGACCTCGACTCAAGACCTTAACGAGCTGAGTCGAGCAAAGTCCAACTTGACTCAATAAGTTCGCGAGTAACTCGTTAGTTTTTTTATAACTTATTAGTAATTATCTTTAAAAAATTATAATAAAAAAGATGATAATTACTAATCTATTAATTTTTTAATAAATAATCAAAAATACTAAATTATTAATCAATAATTATTATTTTACTACAACCGAAAATCAAACCCTAATTATTATTTTAATGTATTTATGGATTGTTGTTTTGGTGTTTATACTTTAAATTTGTTTCATACACTCTTTTGATCATTTATTTATTAAATTTATTAATTTATGTATATATTACTCTTATATGGTATTAGTAGATTTTACTTATAGTTAAAAATATAAAATAAAAATTTTAGTCAGCTTAACGAGTAACGAGTCAAGCAACATATTTTCTTAACGAGCATGAGTCGAGCAAAATTTTAATGAGCTTAACAAGCAACGAGTGGAGTCGAGAAAAAGCAATTTTAACGAGCACGAGTTGAACACTGCCTAACTCGCGATCGACTCGCTCGATAAGCACCCTAGCCTTGTAGTTGTACTAGATTAATAAAAAAGTCAATTAACAATGAGCACGCTCAAACACCTCTGTTTGCAAACACCAATGCTCAAACTTGAGACCTCTAGAAGGAACAACAATCCCTTTATCACTGAGATAACTTAGTTCGTACTTAATTGAAGAATCTATATTTGTTTAAAAGGATGCACTAGATAATATTACTTTAAATTAGTATTTAATAATTATATAGTTATTGAAAGGCTTAATTCAAAAATAAATCCCCGTAATTTTTATTCATTTTAGGTATCTAAATTTTTTTCTTTTAAATTAAGATAGATGTTTTAAATTAAGATAGATACTTGACGTTTTTCTCTATTATTATTTAAGTGTATAATCTGTCACGATCATTAAAAAAATCCGTCAACACTCAAAACATGGCATGAAATGGGTTTAAAGTTTTTTTAAGATTTATTTCATAAGTATCGAAAGTATACTGTTTTTTCATCTAGGTATTTAAAATAATTTTTATCAAAATAAATACTTAAAATTATTTTTTAATCAAAATAGATACATAAAGAGTAGCTCTAGGCAAGTGTTATTGTGAACTGAATCTGCAATGGGTTCCAAACCCGTCGGTGTTTAAGCCACACAGGTGATGATAAATAAGGCAACTTTGGGCAATTCCATATCTTCAGATGCCCAAGTATAGATCATGTTAATACCATCACTGTAAATTCACACAATCTTTGAAAAGTTGGTGAACTTTCCTACTCAATTGAAATGCTACTTGCATTTGTTTATTTCCTTTGTCTTCTGTGTCGGCTTTATTTACTCTCATTTTATCGTGGCTCCCACAAATATAAGAGGTAGATGAAAGTGACACAATATAAAATAAATCAATGACAACTTACAATTTATAGATAATTTAGGAAAAAGATTATAATTTATAGAAAACAATTTTAAAAAAATGTTTTTAGAAGTTAGTAATTTATAAGTAAAAAAATAACAAAAATAAGTCGCTTCTTCCTCCTCATTTGTGTCAATTTTATTAATCAATCTAACTTTTTCTTCTTTAATTTTGTTTACCAGCATCACCAGTTTTGATGTTGATTGCCGTCCACCGGTTATCTTTTTCTTAAGTTTTTTTAATAAGAATATTTATGTATTTGTGACATGCTATCTACCTTTATGAATTGTTTATCTCTGTCTTTGTGGCATGTTTTTCTCTGTCTTTTGGTAGCTTACGGTTTTTTGCCGTTGTTTTCGTTTATCTTTTTTTCTCAGGGTTGAAATTGACATCGCCACGACTGATCAAGATGGCGCTTATTTATTATCATGATGATCTTCCTTGTTTTAGACCCTAGGATTGATTTGGATACGTGTTTTGCGTTTTTTGATAGTTTTTTCACGTTGCTTGACCATGATTTGTGATTTGTCGGTGGCTTTCAGTAGCTTCATCCTCTTTTGTGGTTCGTTTATCGATGTAGTTAAATTTGTTCATATCTTTATTTTGTTCGATATTTTTGGTTAGATTTTTTTAACTTTTTCCTTATAATTGGTCTTTGTGTGATCTAGGTGACTAGTTTTTGTGTAAGTTGTTATAGGAAAATATCCTAATTATAATTTTGTTTACGTTTACGTTATATTTGTAAATCTTCATTGTAATTCTTTATATTTTCTATTTTTAATAAAATTAGTGAGTTTCTATCAAAAAATAACCAAAATAATATGAACATAATATAAGGCATACAAGAGGAGAGAGATTTAACGTGGTTGATGTTATTTACCTCCACGGATGAGAAGAACAATAACTAACTATAAAATTCAGAAATAACGAAAAGTACAAATATATGATATTGTATGTATTTTAAAATTTGGTATCTAAACCGAAACCATAATTACATCTCTCTAATATAATTCTTTCATATATATTTTCAAGGCTAAGAGATATTCTTTATATATATAGTAAAATATGTGGTCATCAAGAATTTTTATTTTATAAGATTTTTATCTAAAATAAATATTTACTTATTAAATAAATTTAATTTTCAAATAACATTCAACCATTAGCATCATAATAAAATCTAATTTAATTATCAATTAATATTGTTACCAAAATATAATATCATATACGATTCAAAATTCGGAGGGCATTACCATCCAGCTCAGTTGGTAGAGCACAAGGTTCTTAACCTTGAGATCGTGGGATCGAGTCCCACGGAGGGCATTTCATAATTCGGAGGTCTCCTACGGAAGCTGCTCTCAACATGTTGGGGGCAGCCTACTATCTTACCTCCCCTTACCCCATTACATATGGGAACAAGGGTTAGCCATTCAAAATGATTTTCATCAAGAAAAAATCATAACAAATAATAATATTTTTATCAAAATAAAGGTAAGAATGTTATTTTCATAATTAAATTAGACAATAATATCCTTAGAATAACGAGTTTCTTTATATTAATAAATGTATTATATATTTTTAATTAAATAAAAAATTATTTAAGATGTAAATTTATTAAATATTTTATTTACTTTTTATGTATAATCATCAGTATCTGATTTATTGATCGATTAATTCGAATTGAATATGTAGAGGTAAGAGCAACCATTCCAACCTAGTTTGCTCTATTTATATGCACCAAGATTTGTATAATATTAAACTTAAGAGATCTAATGTCTATCTTACTAGACCAACTTATTATTAGTATTAAATATTTTAATTATATATTAGTATAATATTAAACTTAAAATATTAACTTAATTAAATTTAGGCTTAAATATCAAAAAGGTGCACAATGTATGCCTTTGGTTATAGTTTGGTGCGTAACGTTTTTTTCGTTTCAGTTTGGTGTCTAATGTTTCATTCTGTAACTCAGTTTGGGTCAGGTTGTGACGAACCGTTAATTTATGTCGTTAAGAAACACGTGTAACCTAGTAATTTTAAAAATTTTATTTAAAATTAAAAAAATAAATTATATATATATATTTAAAAAGAAAACAAAAATTTTGAAATAAACTCAACTTTGAAAACCTTTATTTCAACCCCTGAACCCACGCTGGCCACCGCCTTTTGCCATCGACAAAGCTCCACCCGACCCCCTCCCCTTAACAACCAAAACCCCTATAAAATCATGATCCGATCGATGGTCGATCGATGACGAATCAACGTTTTATACCCTGCAAACCCTAGGATGAAAATCACAATCCCACGTGATTTCGACAGTCGATCGATCACGATTTCATGGGGGTTTTGGTCGTCGAGGGGAGAGGAGGTCAGGTGGAGCTTCATCGACGGCAAAAGGTGACAACCAACGTGGGTTTAGGGGTTGAAATGAAGATTTTCAAAGTTTTGGGTTTATTTCAAATTTTGTGTTTTCTTTTTAGAAATATACATATATAATTTTAATTTTTTAATTTTAAATAAAAATTTTAAAATTACCAGATTGTGACATGTGTCACATAATGGCTGAAATTAACGATCCATCATGGCCTAACCCAAACTCAGTTACGGAATTAACTGTTAGACACCAAACTAGAACAAAAAAACATTACGTACCAAATTGAAACCAAAGGTATACGTTGGGCATTTTTCATATTTAAGCCTTAAATTTAAACTTAATATAAACTTGATTTAGATTTAAAACTTTATTTTTTTTATTCGAGAGACTCTTACAAGAATCTTAGAAAGTGGTAAACTTCTGCTATTACAAAATATGGTGAAAAGGGATTCAACCATAGCATCTGATGGGATCAGTGCAGCCTTTGGTAGCAGATTGTTTAGCTCCAAAGGTCCACCTTTCTCCGGGTGTTTTGACACAAAAATCACCCTAAAAATAAAAGGGTTAATTATCCCATTCATACATGAATTATATCCGATTCTCAGTTTCATACATAAAGTTTAAAAATTCTCGATTAACTACATAATGTTTTCTGCCGTTAACGGATTCACCCATTTCCGTCAACGAAATTGACGTGAAACCCTATAACAATGACATGTGGCACATTAAAAACATGTTTTTTTAATTGTTTAGGTAAATTACACTATTCATCACTCCACTATCTTCTCACTCTTATTTTAGTCACTAAAGTTTAATTTTTTTTAATTTAATTATTAAACTATAGAATTGCTCTTATTTTAATAACTCAACTTTATTTTATTAATTTTTTATAACATGACATCAATTAATAACTCAAATTTATTTTATTAATAACTTAAATTTATTTTATTAATATTTTAATAACTCAAATGTATTTTATTAATATTTTAATAACTCAAATGTATTTTATTAATATTTTATTAATAACTCTCCTTGAACATACCCTTCAACGACATTGAAATCCCTCCGAGGAAACTCCAACAATGTTCCTATGCCGTCTTGAACAAACTTCATGAACAAGACGATTGCGCCAGGGTGATGATCCTTACGGCGATGACCATTTCCGCATGTACGAGTTCAAGGTGAGGAAATATACTACGAGTCGGAGTCACGATTGGACCGACTGCCCTTCATTCATCCTGGAGAGAAGGCACGCCGTCGCGACCCGAGACGATACCGTTACTCCTCCACCATTCGCTCCAACTTTCGCCGAGGCAGCGGATGGCCTCGCAGGGACGACTGCGAGTTCGCTCACGTGGTGTTTGAGTGTTTGCTCCACCCTACACGTTACAGAACCGAAGCTTACAAAGATGGAAAGAACTGTAAGCGTAAGGTTTTCTTTTTCGCTTACTCTTCACGTGAGTGTCGTCTCTTGCCGGATCCGCCATTGCCGAAGTACAAAAATGAAAAATATCATTTTAGATTCGTCTCTTGCCGGATCGTTATCCAAGGCGGAGGCGCCTGGACTCACCCTTTCGTCGATAGAGAAACTCAGCATTTTTTCTAAAGCCGAAGAGCTGGGGCTGCTTAGCTTGTTGGAGAAGGGTCATCACTGCCTCTCATTCAAGTTGTAGCCACACATTTTCGTCCGACCCCATTACACAATATGTTATTTATATTATATAATATAAACGTTTTTATTATATGGTATAACATGCATATCATGTATTATGAAAATTGTATGGTTTTTTAATACATATCATATTATATTATACATATCACTGTTATAATGTTTTCATTTTGGGTTAGGTTTTACGTGTAGGCCCAAGTCAACCCTACCAAGCCCATACGTGCAAACAAGGTTAGGGTTTCGTAGCTTCCCCCTTAGCGTCGTACGACCAACATTTGAAGGGTAAACCGACGGTCAAACGGAGGACTCCTGGAGAGTTCTCACTCTAGCAACAACAAACTCTCCTTCCACATTTTCCGACGTATCGTGGGCTGCGTGTAACAACAATATAGTGTTTTAGTCTAACTAGAACTCTAATCCACCCAAAAATAAGGGGTACCTTAGGCTATAAATTGATGTAAATCGAAAAGAAAAACACACAAGAATTAAGCAAAAAAAGTCACTTGTAAACAGAACAAAGATCGGAGAAGAAAGGCAAGGAATTTTTTGTAATTTTCGAAAAGGAAGTGCAAAATAAGAAAGGTATTTTACCTTGCTCAGTTTCTTCAAACTTGCATATGTTTTGTTTGTGTGATTTCCTTTTGTGTTTGGCTCTAAAAAAATCCAAGCGGCAAATGATCGGAAGAGAAGGGCATTCGAGAAGTCTCTCTCAGATCTAGCCCTCCTCGAGACCTTTTTGCAAAAACTAACGTGATATTTAAAAAGAGTATATGAAAAGCTTTCGAAAAGTAAAAAAAAAAAACTTCGCCGCTGATGAACGACGGTCGGCGAGGTGGCAGTGGCCTAAATATGGTTTCCTATGAACCCAAACGGCTGTGTTCTTTATCTGGGAAGAACACTAAGAACATTTTGAGAGATTTTTTTTAGGATCGGTTTGATCTATTTTGGCTAGGGAAAATGAATTTTGTTTCTAAAAAGTGGTATTTATAGTGAACTAATTGACTGTGGGTTGACTCGTGACCCGATCCATCTCTCTTAGGATCCATGTGTTTTTAGAAAAAGGGGTTAATCGCATTATCAGACCCTCGTTTTCTTTTTGAAATTCATTTTGCCCCCTAAAATTCAATTTTAGTCAGATTCCCTTTCAAATTTACTTCTATTTTATTTTTCTTGCAATTTAGTCATTTTTTAATTCACGTTTAATCTTTTGTTCCTTATTTTTATTTATTTAAATATTACATATCATTGTATATATTTAAATACTACATTTTTTATTTTTTCGATTTCGATTATGTTTTTTAATTATTTATTTTATTTTTCTTTATTTTATTTTGTCCTATTTTCTATTTTTTTAGGTTATTTATTTATCCTTTTTTTCCTCTTTTACTTTGTTTTATTTATTTTATTATTTTATTTTATTTTTTTCTTGGTTATTTCTTTAGGTTTTTTATGTTTTTATTTTATTTTATTTCTTTATTTTTTTGTTTAATCTTGCAATTAGTGTTTTACTTTTATAATTTAGTAGACTTTTTTCCTTGCATTATTTTTTGCTATGTGTTTTAATACGAGCCCTTTATTTTTATTTCTGTTAATTCCTCAGCATGTGTATTTTTTACATAAAACATTATAATTTAACCTTTCTTCTTTCTTGTTAGATTCAACATGTTCCTTTACCAATCTACATTTTTTGACTTTTTAAGGGCATGCTTTTTAATTGATCAGAGGTAAGTAATTTGGATCAAACTTTACTTTTTAATTTAACTTACAATTTTCTCAATTAAGATAACTAGAAATTAATTAGTACCGAAAGGGTAGTTCAAGGGTACTAACCCTTCCTTGACTGTAATCGACTCCCAAATCCGACATGTCTTTGGTAAGATGCAGATCATGTAAGAAATTGAGGTATCCAATCAACCCATTTGTTCTTAAAATAAATGATCGGTGGCAACTCTAACCATTTTATTCAAGTCGAAGTCCAATTTTGGGTCCACCCGAAAGACGGCTACGACAACTTGGCGACTTTGCTGGGGACAGGTAAGTGAGTCAGGCTAAGGGTAATTTCCAGTTGTCTTCTTAAGTGAAAAGTGTAAGTTTAAATTTTATGTTAATTTTTTGATCCTTATTACTTACCTTTGATTATCTTTTCAATTAAATAGTTGTACTGACGTTTTCCTTCAATGGTTTCAACCTGTTAAACTTTTCCATCTAAGGCTTTATACCCGAGCTCCGAGCCCTTTTAAGTGGGGGTGAAAGCGATGACTTTGTGAGAATTTATTCTCCGTGCGGGCCTAGCAAGTAGCCTTCGAGATTCGTATACCTTATGTCTTCGTGAGAATTTATTCTCTGTACGGGCATAAGGGAATGTATCCTCTCGAGTTTAACTTAGTCCACATGAGCTTGTAATGGGCTTAGGACTAAGGGTCTGGCAAGCCCAATGAGGCACCAGCAAGGAGGACTCGGTACCTTTTTTCGAACCTAAATCGGGAGACTACATGGAATTAGAACCTACCCCGAAACTCCATTTCCAAATCTAGGATGTTTTTACCTTAATCATGTAGTTTGTTATTTTTTTTCTTTTTTACTTTCATCATTATTATTTTCATCTTACTAACATTTTTCTTTCTTTTATGTTTGTCTTTTAACCATTTGCATCATAAAAAAGGTCATTGATCCATGAAAAGGTGTTTGTTGCACACAAATAATATGCATTAATAGACAAAGGGGTTGTAATGCAAGAAGTAAAAAACACCGAGGTGCGAGTATGGTCAAAAAAGACTCAGAAAGAAAAAGGAGACAATCTTCAAAGAAGCTGTGTTAGAACTGGTTAGCTATACCTCTGTCATCCTAAACAGAATGATGTTCAAGAGCTACGGAGCACTTGAGACAGTTAGAAGAGTGACCGGAAATGGAAGTTCAACCACCGGTATGGTGATATCGTACTCTTACTTTATGTCAAGACCGATGAAGAGCCTTGGTACAATTCTGGATTCCAGGGTACAGTTGTTTCACCTTTAACCAGGAGGACATGGTGCCCACTATTGAAGACTATACAACACTGCTGCATTACAAGGGCATCAGAATGGAGCGGGTCTATCAAGCACATCAAAAGTCAACCTTTCAAGAACAGACTGACAAAGGTTACAGGGGTAGATGAAAAATGGGTAACTAACCAGCACCGACACCGACACAAGGGTAACGGGGAATGAATTGAATGGATCCATATCAAGCAACTGATGATAAACCACCCCAATGAATGGAAATCAATAGATCTTTTTGCACTGGGACTTTACGGTTTGATTATCTTCCCAAAGAATTTGGGGTGCATTGATGTAATTGTGATAGAACTGTTTGAACAACTCCCGAGGTGAGTAAATCCAGCACCAGCAATCTTAGTTGAGACCTTTCGCTCTCTCAACCACTATAGGAAGACTGACGGAGAAAGATTCATAGGGTGTGCCGAGCTTCTCCAAGTTTGGATTCATAGCCACTTCTGGAAGACTAACGGGATTGCTTACCACCGGTTCAACACTACTTATTCACCTCTGGGGAAATTCCTTACTATGAAATGGCAAGAAGGAGCATTAAAAGAAAAATGGATGAAAGTATTCACACACCTTTAAGATAGGGATATTGCATGGAGAGCTCCTTGGTTAACCCATAGAGACATTCTATTCTGATATGGGGATTCAGATACTATGACACTACTTGGACTATGGGGAAGAGTCAGATATTCTTCGCTTTTAGTACTCTGACAGTTTGGGGCATGCCAGTTTGTCCCAGCAATATATGGAATATCTGGATCAGAATTTTCATATCATGGGAACAACTACAAGAAAATGGTTAAGGAAGTAGCTGAGTCATGGAAGAATGTGTTCCGGATAGATGTCGTGGCTACCAAGAACATGTTTACTCTAGACTATTTGTAATGGCGGAGGATAAGGAAAAATGACAACATCCCCATGCCAGATCATGAGGACACCCGGACCATGGAAGAACATCTTAAGTCTGTTCTTTTCGAGCTGGAGTTAGGAAGGGAAGAATTTGAAGATGTAAAGAACAAACTGAAATAAATGGTAAGGGAACTTGAGGCTGAAAGATACCAGTGGAAATTAGATGTCGATACTTAGAAGGATCGGCAGACAAGTTAGAGAATGAACAGAAGAAAATTCGTTTTGAGCTCGATGACTTGAAAAAAGGGTACCAAGAACAAGTTCAGGGCATTTCCAATCTGAAAATGTCTTTTGAGTACTGGATAGGTGAAGCTAGCGAAGTTTGACGGGCATGAATAAAAAGAGACTTTGAAAGAACAACTAAAGACTACTCAGAGGCATTTGATAGACAGTCAGCTAAGCGTTTGAGAATCCAGGTAGCTGATTTAGAGAAGTCTCTTCAGAAACAGAAAGAACGGGATAACAAAACTATAGCTAAGTTAGAAGCCATTGTGGACGGATTCAAGAAATAATCAAGCAAGTTTCAGATAGTTCCCTTTGATGGAGGATTGCAGTGGCATTTTCATTGGGAACATGCACAACAAAGGGTGAAAGCTCGAGATGCAATCATCCGAGATTTCTTGGAGCAAGTACAGAAGGAAACTCGTCATTTGCATGGTCTAGCAAGAGAGGTCGGAGTGGTTCGACAAGGCATTCAACCAGTGACAGATGAAGGGAGAAGACTTGTTAACCTATTAGAAGTTGTTTGAGGTCTATAGGATTTAGTCCAGATTTACCTTTGATATATTTTTTCTCTTAAAAGATAAAACATTTTTGTCTCAATAAGGATTATTTATAATGACAGACACATTTCTGGATCAATGCCTCTAAATCTCATACATCATGTATTTCATACTTTGCATTTTTATTTTTTATTTTATTTTCTATTTTTCATGTTTTTACATTCATATTTACTAACAGAAAATGTCTCATCAGAAGAAAGAACAAGCACCAAGTTTACCTCCACAAGCTCTGGACAAGCATTATTCTCACAACACTGGCACAAAGAAAAGACAATTTAAAGCCAAAATCACTCAACTCGAGGAGAACATGTTGAAGTCGCAGAGGGAGTTAGAAGAAAAGATAAACCAGAACAATCAGAGTACTCTAGATACAATCACGAAGAGCCAAGATTCCTTGGTCGATTAGATTGTGGCCAAGTTATTTGGTTTACATCAAGCAAGTGCACCAGGGACAAGTTTGTATGACGGGGTAACTATACCACCGACCCCACAGGTGGTTATCTCTCCTATAATCTTACCCGGACTACAAGGGGACTCATTTGTCGTAAAGGCAAAAACCTCATATGCTATAAAGATACAAACTTCTGTATCCAACTCTGACAATAATATGGATGATTACCACATACCTAATTTTGATGAGGAAGACAAGGCGAAATAGATGGAAGAGAAAATTAAGCTGCTGGAAGACCAAATGAAGGTGGTCAAAGGGGACCATGATTATTACAGAGTTGAATCATTGAAACTAAGCATGGTCTCAGATTTGGTATTTCCACCAAAGTTTAAAGTCCTCGAGTTCAAGAAATTCGATAGAAATAGTTTCCCCTCAGGCCACATCACCATGTTCTGTCGAAAAATGACCGAATATGTAGGAAATGATCAACTCTTGATTCATTACTTCCAGGAGAGCTTGTCTGGTTAGCCATCCGTTGGTACAATCAGCTGAACCAATCTCATATCAAGACCTAGAAGATCTAGTCAAGTCTTTCTTGGAACAATTCAAACACATAAACAATATGAGACCAGATCGAGTTATGCTACAAAGCATGAAGAAGAAGCATAATGAAAGTTTCTGACAGTATACAAAGAAATGGAGGGATTTGGTGTGCAAGTTCATCCACTATTGGAAGAAAAGGAAACCAGGAAGCTCTTTGGCAGACTCTAAGGGCTCCTTACTTCGAGCACCTGGTCGCAATCACATTAAGAAATTTCTCAGATTTAGTTATGGTCGAAGAGATTATTGAAATGGCCATAAAACAAGGCAAAATCGAGAGAGGGGAATCAAGCAAGAAACCTCCCATAAAGAATAAGGATAGAGAGATTAAAAATGTCAACACCTACAATGCCAATAAAAGTGTTACAATCTCTAACACAAAAATAACTGCAATTGTACCGTCGGGTACTTCTATGTAAAGTCTGAGGGAACCTAGGAAAGAAAGAGAGAATGAGCAATTTGATCCTATTCCCATGCCATACAAGGAATTATATCAACATCTCTTTGACACTCATGTAGTGTCATCATACCTTATGGAACCAATAAAGCCCCATACCCCAAGTGATATGATGAAAACGCTCACTGTGAATACCATAGTGGTGTGCCAGGGCACACTATTGAAAATTGCCTCGTATTCAAGAGGATTGTACAAAGAATGTGCAACAAGAATTGGATCTACTTTAACTCAGGAGCACCAAATCTTTTACCTAATCATTAGGAGACTGGGATTAACGCAATCACTATCGAGAAAGGTTGGAAAGTTAGAACTGGTGTTTCTGAAATAAAGTCTCCTTTGGGTGGGTATGGAGCCAGACAGTGAAATGAGGGCTTCTCACACCACATTCAAATAATCGATGAGCGGATATGGTAACCACTATTGTTACCACAATGAAGGGGCATGAGGTGCAAGATTACCCATAATTTAAAGCTTTGATCTGACTCATGATGGATAGAAGGGAACTAGAATTCTATGAAGAGGTTCAAGATTCTTTGGAAGCAGATGTTTGCGCTATCGGATAGTCATCTGAAAGAAGATACGGTAGGGGTAGTCCTTTGATAATTATCCCTAAGGTGAAGATAGCAGAACAAACACAAGCGAATGTGGTGATCACAACACCCCCGACCTTTTTACTACAAGGACAGTTGACAAGTGCCATGGAAATACGAATGCCAAGAGAGCACTCCAAAAGAAGATGATAGTGAAGTGGGGTAGGCTATAGGGAAACGCTACTTCCAAGAGGCTAAGTCTCCCCAGAGACCACTTGTACCCTTCAAGGAAGATGTGCTGGCAATCAACGAGCCCATAAAGGATGAAGAAGCTAGAAAGTTTCTCAAATGTTTGAAGCACAATGAATACAGCATCGTAGAACAACTGCATAGCCTGCTGACACGTATTTCAATGTTGTACTGCTGTTAAGCTTAGAGGCACACAAAGAGGCACTTTTGAAGATCCTGAATCATATATTTGTGATAAGGCATACCAGTCAGCAAGTTGGATCGACTGGTTAACAACATTCAAGCTGATAATTTCATCTCATTTTCAGATGATGAGATTATGTATGAGGAAAGAGGTCGAGCTAAGGCATTAAACATCACCACTTATTGTAAGGGGTATGCCTTACCGAGTGTGTTAATCGAAAATGGTTAAGCCCTCAATGTAATACCTCTAGTTATATTGAAAAGATTGCCAATGGATACCTCTCACATAAGAACCTGCCAAAGCATGGTCCGAGCATTTGATGGGACCAAGAGGGAGGTAATTGGCAAGATTGAGGAGCCTTTAACTATCGGACCTGCCACCTACAATATTGAGTTCTTAGTCATGGATATCATGCCTTCCTACAACTGTCTTTTGGGAAGGCATTGGATTCAACAAGCTGGTGCAGTACCATCCACGTTGTACCAAAAAGTCAAGTTTGTTATTGATGGAGCTCTGGAAATTATTAATATCGAAGAAGACATTGTGGTGAGTGTGAAAACAGATGCTTCATACATTGATATAGATGAGGAGGCGGTATAATGTTCTTTCCTCTCCTTAGAATCTGTGATTGCCACATTCATGGCTGAATGATGAAAGATATCTAAACCCCGATTTTTCGAGTGCACCAAGATGGAGATAAAGTATACCTTGAGAAGAGGTGCCAAGACAGAAAGAGGATTTGGGAAGCGGATGCAAAGAAGAATTAATCACGTCATTCCTGTACCAAAGTAAGATCAGTTTGGGCTTGGTTTTCAGCCCAATCAGTAACAAAAGAGGAGGGAAATTCAGAAGAACCGGGAAAGATTAATGGATAGGTTAACTGGAAATGAGTTCCAATGGGAACCCATAGTGTTCCCACCTCTTTACAACACATTCGAGTCAGAGGGTTATGTGTTTGAAGCCACCTTGCCAAATTTCGAAATGGCTCTGAAAGACTTGAGAATCAATGACGTAATCAAAGAGAATGCTGAAGATGCAGATAGATCCAGGATCCGCCCACTGCCACCTGGGTTTGTGCTTAGCAATTGGTCGGTGGAAGAACTACCTGTGATTTTCAAAGTTTTTTCAGAGTAATATTCAAACTATCCCTATTTTCCTATACCCGGGCAATAGGTGATCTTTTGTAAGGGTGAATAAACACGTTGTTTTAAATTCAATAAAAGATGCAATTTCTTTCATGACAAACACTTTCTTATTTCATTTCTTTCGAATTCAATTTTCTTTCATTCAGTACTCCATTTTATTCTCTTTCAAATTTAATTTTCAGTCATTCCTTGTGGGATATTTTTCTCTCATAAATACACATTTCTTTTTTCCTCAGGTCCCAAGATAACAATAATGCAGGCACGAATGATCCTAATATGGAGGTGGATTTTGAATCATCTATTTGTCTTAGGGAAATTGATGTATGCGACAATGAAGAGGAGTGCAACTTACCTACCGAATTGTTGAGAATGGTAGAAAGAGAAGACAAACAAATACTACCACGTGAAGAGAAAATTGAAATCTTGAATCTGGGCACCGAAGAGGAAAGAAAGAATGTCAAAATTGGCACAACTCTTCCAGCCGAAGCAAGACAAAACTTGATAGTCTTACTTCAAGAATACAGAGATGTGTTTGCGTGGTCGTATCAAGACATGCCAAGACTAGACACATATATGGTAGTCAACAAACTGCCTATTAAACCAGAATACAAACACGTGCAACAAAATATAAGGAGAATGCGACCTGAAATGATCCTTAAGATCAAAGAAGATGTCAAGAAGCAATTCGATGTTGGTTTCCTTCAAGTGGCCAAGTATCCGAAATGGGTGGCCAACATAGTGTCGGTTTCAGAGAAAGACGAGAAGGTGCGCATGTGTGTCGATTATCGGGACCTTAACAAGGTAAGCCTCAGAGATAATTTTCCTCTGCCATACATAGACACTTTGGTAGATAATACAGTCGGGAACACTTTCTTCTCGTTCATAGACGGATTTTCAGGATATAATCAGATTAAGATGCATCCTGAAGACATGGAAAAGACCAAATTCATCACAATATAGGGAACTTTTTTATACAAGGTGATGCCCTTCGGATTGAAGAATGTTGGGAAACATATCAGAGAACAATGGTGACCCTGTTCCATGACGTGATGCACAAAGAAATCGAAGTTTATGTCGACAACATGATTATCAAGGCACAAACCGAGAATGAACATGTCGAGAATCTGAGAAAGCTCTTCTAGAGATTAAGAAAGTTCCAGCTGAGACTGAACCCTAGCAAGTGCACCTTCGGAGTAACATATGGGAAGTTGTTAGGCTTTGTGGTCAGCAGGAAAGACATTGAAGTTGATCCCGATAAAGATAAGGCTATCCAGAATCTACCTCCCCCACAAACACAAAAAGAAGTATGAGGTTTTTTGGGCAGATTGAATTACATAGCGCGGTTCATATCTCAGCTAACCGATAAATACAACCCAATCTTTCGCCTTCTCCGAAAGAACAACCCTGGAACATAGGATGAGAACTGTCAGAATGCATTTGAGAAAGTAAAAGAATATTTGTCTCACACTCCTATCATGATGTTCCTCATCCCGGGCAAACCTCTATTCTTGTATTTGTCCATATTCGAGAATTCAATGGTGTGTGTCCTGGGTCAACATGATGAATCCAGAAGGAAGGAAATGGTCATCTACTACTTGAGCAAGAAGTTCACCAACTGCAAATTCAGATATCCTCCCATCGAAAAGGTTTGTTGTGCTTTAGTCTGGGCTACGCGAAGACTTGATAATACATGTTGTATCACACCACTTGGTTGATTTCTATGTTATATCCATTAAAGTAAATGATGGGTGTAACTGCTCTCTCTGGAAGGCTAACCTGATGGCAAATATTGTTATCCAAATTTGACATCAAGTATGTGAGCCAAAAAACCATAAAGGGAAATGTCATATCAAATTTCTTGGCAAGTATAACTGCTAAAAATTAAGAGCCGCTGGACTTTGACTTTCCAGATGAAGACTTGATAGTCATATTCTTAGAAGAAGCAAGTACTTCCACAGGCAATTCCTGGAAAATGCATTTTAATGGTGCATCAAATGCATTAGGACATGGCATCGGGGCCATACTGGTCTCCCAAGAAGGGAATCATTACCTTTTTCACTAGCAGACTAAATTTCGATTGCACCAACAACATGATAGAATATGAGGCTTGTGTTTTGGGGATTCGAGCTGCAATAGGGCAAAATATAAAGACCTTGTGAGTATATGAGGATTTGGTCCTAGTGATCTACCAGCTCCGTGGGAAATGGGAAACCAAGGATGTAAAGCTGGTGGAGTACCGGAAGCTAATACTGGATTTACTTGAAGAGTTCGATGAAGTCACCTTCCATTATGTGCCTAGAGAATAAAATCAAATGGCTGATGCTTTAGCTACCTTGGTAGCCGCATTCAAGGCTGGCAGGGAGTCTAATATGATGTCAATTGACATACAGTCGTACGAGTACCCAGCTCATTATTACCAAATTGAGTAAGTGAAAAACACTAAGCCCTAGTACCACGACGTTCTGCAATACATCAAGAATTGAAGTTATCCAGAGGAAGCCACCAAAACTGATAAAAGAACCATTAGAAGGATGACAGGTGGATATGTCATTGATGGGGAGGTCTTATACAAGAAAAGTCACGATCAAGTCATGCTGAGATGTGTAGATGCATAAGAGGCAAACATTATAGTAGAAGAAGTACATGACAGAGTTTGTGGAACGCATGCGAATGAACATATGATGCCGAGGTAAATAATGAGATGTGGATATTTTTTGTCCACATTGGAAAGTGACTGCATCAATTATGCTAGAAGATTTTATAAATGTCAAATCTACGGGGATAGAATAAATGTTCCACCTCAACCTCTTCATGTGATGACATCACCATGACCTTTCTCTATGTGGGGGCATGGATGTTATCGGGAAAATCCATCTGAAGGCTTTAAATGGACATCGGTTCATTCTTGTGGTAATCGACTATTTCAAAAAATGGGTAGAGGTTGCATCATATGCAAGTGTCACTCAATCCACTATATGTAAGTTCTTGAAGAAAGAGATCATATGTCGTTATTGTTTACCAGAAAGAATTATTACTGATAATACTACAAACTTGAACACTAAGATAATAGATGTTGCTCGTGAGCAGTTCAACATAAAATATCACAACTCTACTACTTATAGACCGAAGATAAATGGAGCAGTAGAAGCAGAAAACAAAAACATCAAGAAGATAGTGGAGAAAACAACTAAGACCTACAAGGATTAGCACAAGAAATTTCCTTTTACTTTGTTTTCTTACCGAACGTCGGTACAAACCTCAACTGGGACAACCTCTTTATCATTATCATATGAGATAAAGGCAATACTATCTATTGGGGTAGAAATCCCGTAACTTCGGGTGTTATCAGAAGTCAAACTCGATGATGCATAATGGGTCCAAGCTCGATATGACCAGTTGAACCTAATAGAGAAAAAGAGATTGAAAGCCATTCATCATGGTCAACTCTACCAGAGGCGAATGATTCGAGCACATAATAAGAAGGTGCGCCCAAGAGTATTCTGTGAAGGAGATCTTGTGCTTAAGAGAATTTGGCCAGATCAAAAGGACTTCAGAGGAAAATGGATACCAAATTGGGAGGGACCTTATATCGTGAAAAAGGCCTTCTCCGGAGGAGCACTTATCCTGGCTGAAATGGACAGGTCGGAACTGCCAAATCCCGTTAATTTTGATGCAGTCAAAAAATATTTCGCTTAGGATGAAAACCCAATAGGGCGTCCTAAGTCAAAAAATAAAAAACATTTAGGGTGAAAACCCAAAAGGGCGTCCTAAATTGAAAAAATGAAACACGGAAAAATAAAAAAGAAAAGAAAATAAGGTGGGTCCAAGAGGAAAACCCGAAAAGGGCGTCTTGAAACCAATGATGGGTCCAAGTTGAAAACCTGAAAGGGAAATTTGGATAATGATTCAAAAAAGGTCCCTAATCCAAACAATGAAGCGTCACGTCCTCCGAATCTTCTACAGACTTAACGAGTTGGAGAAAGGTTGTGCTCTCTTGAACATTATTGCATCTTCGAAGATCCCTTGACAAAGTTTGCGTTCAAAGTCATCTAACGGCGTATCAGTTCCGAAGCGCCCGCATTATTGTGATCTAAGACATACGTTCATACTTCATTTATGTATTCACTTTTTAGAATGTTTGTCATGTACTGTTTGTTTACTTTTTAGAATGTTTGTCATGTACTGTTTGTTTTTCTTTTTTCCCGTATGAATAAAGATGACCATTTCTCTAAATCAATTCCTTTTAAGCATCTTGGGTTGAATTTTATCCTAGTGATTTATTCACTTCTGAAAAAATAATTGCATATTACTATCCAAAGATTTTTTGAAAAGTACAGATGCTCAGAAGTTGATCGAAGCTTAGGCACTATACTTAAGATGGTTGAAAGGCATTTTGTACATCGAATTTAAGCATGTTGAAGAATCCAAGATTGAAAATCAGAAAATTTGGATTCTAGAGTCAAGATTCATCAAGACTGACAACCGGAGATTGAGATTTCTCTCCAGATCCTAAGATAACATATTTCACATATGCATTTTAAGCACACCTAAGAGCATTGCATCCATAGCATCGCATATATGCATAATTTTGTAGATTCTTGTTAGAGTCAATTTCAACTTCACAGCGAAGAATATTGAACTCGAAGTGATCAATTTACAAGATGGGATTTCAACTTCACAACGAAGGATATCCAATTCAAAGCTCAACTTCGCAACGAATGAGTCATCCACAATTTCAACTTAACGAAGGAGGATATCATGCCCAACGGATCGACTTAATTTCACAGCGAATGAGTCATCTGCAACAACAGGGGGTTACCTCCCAACCTAGTATAGTATAGCTCAAGGCGAGAAGGGTTATATATCAACAAGAGATTTTGAGTTCGATCTCATTCAGCTCGAGATTAACATTAAGGAACTACTTTCCAGTCAAATTTTCATACCAAGGTCTTTAAGATTGGCAACAAGAAGCCACTTTTCGATTCGAAGCTCAACTTCACAACGAATGAGCCACCTACAATTTCGACTTCACAACGAAGGATATTGTACCCAAAAGAGCAACCCAACTTCATGAAGAATGAGTCATCTATAACATAACATCGAAAAACCTGTTTCATACCAAAATCTTCTGGTCAAATTTTAGCTTCACGACGAAGTATATTGGGCTAGAAAATGATCCATGCGATACTTTCCAATGCTTTGATCTCGGTTTTCAACTTCGCGACGAAGGATATCGTGCTCAAAATTTTCCAGTTCAACTCAACTTTACGGTGAGAGAGTCATTTCGTGATTCAATCCAAATTAACAAACCAATCATAATGTCATATTTCAACTCTACGAAGGAGGATATTCGATAAGATGGGGATAGATCCCTATAGTAAAGGATGTTAAACTCGGTGATACATTCGTGATAGACAAAAATTGTGTCTCGTAATCTTTTCCCTATTCCCGTTACATGACTATGGGCAAAGAGGGGGCAGATGTAGCCACACATTTTTTTCTGACCCCATTACACAATATGTTATTTATATTATATAATATAAACATTTTTATTATATGGTATAACATGTATATCATGTATTATGAAATCGTATGGTTTTTTTAATACATATCATATTATATTATACATATCACTGTTATAATGTTTTCATTTTGAGTTAGGTTTTATGTGTAGGCCCAAGTCAACCCTGCCAAGCCCACACGTGCAAACAAGGTTAGGGCTTCATAGCTTCCCCCCCTAACGCCACATGACTAGTATTTGAAGGGTAAGTCAGCTGTCAAACGGAGGACTCCTGGAGAGTTCTCACTCCAGTAGTAACAAACTCTCCTTCCACATTTTCTGACGTATTGTGGACTGCGTACAACAATAATATAGTGTTTTAGTTTAACTAGAACTCTAAATCCACCCAAAATAGGGGGTACCTTAGGCTATAAATTGATGTAAATTGAAAAGAAAAACACACAAGAATCAAGCAAAAAACTCACTTGTAAACACAACAAAGATCGGAGAAGAAAGACAAGGAATTTTTTATAACTTTTGAAAAGAAAGTGTGAAATAAGAAAGGTATTTTACCTTGCTCAGTTTCTTCAAACTTGCATGCATTTTGTTTGTGTTATTTTCATTTGTGTTTGGCTTGAAAAAAATCTAAGCGACCGATGATCGGAGGATGAGGGCATCCGAGAAGTCTCCCTTAGATATAGCCATCCTCGAGGCCTTTTTCCAAAAACTAACGTGATATTTAAAAAGAGTATATGAAAAGCTTTCGAAAAGTTAAAAAAAATCACAACCGATGAACAACAACCGATGAGGCAGCGATGGCCGGAATCTGGGTTCCTTTGAACCTAGACGGTTGTGTTCTTCATCTGGGAAGAACACCAAGAACATTTTGAGAGTTTTTTAGGGCTCGGTTTGATCCATTTTGGATAGGAAAAATGAATTTTGTTTCTAAAAGGTGGTATTTATAGTGACCCGATTGACCCTTGGGTTGACCCGTGACCCGATCCATCTCCCCCTAGGATCTGCGTGTTTTTTTATAGAAAAAGGGGTTAATCGCATTTTTGGTCCCTTATTTTCTTTTTGAAATTCATTTTACCCCCTAAAATTCAATTTACCCCGATTTCCTTTTAAAATTTACCTTCTATTTTTTCTTACAATTTAGTCCTTTTTTTCAATTTACGTTTAATATTTTTTCCTTATTTTTATTTATTTAAATATTACATATCAATATATATTTAAATGTTTTTTCAGTTCTGTTTTTTTTTCATTATTTTTTTTGTCTTATTTTCTATTTTTTTAGGTTATTTATTTATCCTTTTTTTCCTCTATACTTTGTTTTATTTATTTTATTTATTTATTTATTTTCTTTTCTTTTTTTGGGTTATTTTTTAAGGTTTTTATGTTTTTATTTTATTTTATTTCTTTATTTTTTTGTTTAATCTTGCAATTAGTGTTTTACTTTTATAATTTAGTAGACTTTTTTCCTTGAATTATATTTTACTATGTGTTTTAATACGAGCCCTTTGTTTTTATTTCTGTTAATTCCTCAACATGTGTATTTTTTACTTAAAACATTATAATTTAACCTTTATTATTTCTTTTTGGATTCAGCATATTCCTTTACCAATCTAACATTTTTTGACTTTTTAAGAGCATGTTTTTTAAATTGATCGGAGGTAAGTAATTTGGATCAAACTTAACTTTTTAATTTAACTTACAATTTTCTCATTTAAGACAACTGGAAATTAATTAGTACCGAAAGGGCAATTCTAGGGTGCTAACCCTTCCTTGACTATAATCAACTCCCGAATCCGACATGTCTTTGGTAAGATGCAGATCAGGTAAGAAATTGAGGTATCTGATCAACCCATTTGTTCTTAAAATAAATGATCGGTGGCAACTCTAACCATTTTATTCAAGTCGAAGCCCAATTCTGGGCCCACCCAAAATATGGCTGCGACACAAGTAAACCAACCCTTTGAGGGTTTTAGATCACTAAGGTCATTATTGTCAAGGGTGGGACGAAAGCTATCAAGCTCACCACGAGATCTTCTACAGCTACCCATCGTTTTCGCCCAGGTACGAATTTTTACTTGGCAAGAAGGTATATGAATAAATAAATGGTTTTTATTGAAATATTTTAGGAGTCACCATCGGCCTTTTGGGTTAGGTTACATTTAGGGAAAGATTAGCACCCCCAAACGCCCAAAATTGGTCTCTGTAAATTATAAATTGCCTCTAATATTAGAATTTAAGAATTCAAATATAAATTTAATTTATGATCCTCTTATTTCAGATTCAATCGAATAATTCTAAAAGAAAGATATATTAAAATAATTTTTATGAAACTAAAGTAAAAATATATACTTAGGGTTTTATAAATAGGATATATTAGAAAATGACATCTAGTTACTTTAATACATCCATTTTCTTCAATATAATATAAAAAAAGAATAAATAACAATAAAATAATTTGATTAAAACAACTATATATATATATTTTTATTTTTATAAATAATGTATTTATTTATTGAAAAATGTCATAATAGGACCTCTAGTTAATTTAATACAGTCTTTCTTTGATATTAAAAAATAAATAATAATAATAATATGATAATAAATAATTTAAATAAAAATGAAGTAAATATATATATATATATATATATATATATATATATTATAAGCATGATATTTATTTATTTTAAAATACCAGAATATGACATCTAGTTATTTTAAGACAACACTTTCTTGATATTTTAAAAATAAATAAATATTATTATTTAATCAAATATATATATATATAAAATAACAATTAAATTACTAATTTAAACATATTGGAATTTAAAGGATAATAATAAAAATTAAATTAAAATATAACTAAACAATGACTAAAACAAATAAAATTAAAACGACAGGAATAAAATGTAAAATATCTAAATTAATGGACATAATTCAAATTATTATAAAAATATAGTTACTAATAGTGTAATTAACACTTAATTATTAATCGGTGATTTAAATAATAATTATTAAAACCTAAGGGACTAAACAAGATATTTACCCTAAAATATATAATTACGGGTAATGACTAAAATATAAAGAAAATAAAATTTGAAGACAAAATTAGAATATCCCAAACTTGATTTCAGTTACCAACTTGTAAAGTTACAGAATTGGAGAGACTGCGAAAAGGGTTTTTCCATGTTGGAAATTAAACGGGCACCCCTCCCCCAAAACGACGTCGTTCGAGGAGGGGTATAAAAACCCTTTAATCGACCAAGAAAAGGCCTAAACCCTTATTTTTTTCTCTTCTATTTCTCTCTCTAACGAGAGAACCTCTCCATTCTCTCTACAAATTTCCCACCAGTCGGTGCGGCACCAATGCCGATCTCACCGCCGGTCACCATTCACGGTGGCCAAAATTTGTGAAAATAAACCCCAAATTTCCCTTTTTTAACCCTAAGGTCGAATATGGCCTCCTTTTTTCCTAAAACTCTCTAGATTTCCCTAGATCTAAAAGAAACCGTATGTATTACTTCGGTTTTACAACGATTCCAGCGAGCGGGGTAAGAGTGAAGTTCGGTGAGTCACCGAACTATGGTGGTGCTCACCCTATAGTCACGACGTGGGTGACCATCTGGCCTTCTGGAGGCTTCGGTTGTTACGAAGCAATATCTAGCTAAGGCGTCGGCGTCGGCAGGGGAGTATGGACGTGGAGGCGGCAACCGCGTGGCCCTAGGGTTATGACACCCTAGGGTTTTTGCTGGGACCATATGAACCTTTGGATCAAAGCCAAATCCAATGGTGGAGAAGAAAGGCGGCTAGGAGCTGAGGATGAAAACCCTAGAAGGGTTCTGTTGGGCCTGGACCGGGTTTGGCCCGGAATTATAATCGGGCTCCGAGTTTGTATCTCTTTGGGCTTCAGGATTTATAAATGGGCCTGTAAATAAATAAAATTATTTAATAATAATAATAATAATAAATGGAAAAAATGGGCAAATAACTAGTGTCTACAGCTGCCCCTCTTTGCTCATTCTTGTGTTAACAAGAATAAGGAAAAGACGAAAAAGACAATAAGTTTTTTGTCCATTTGACTTTTCTTGATTATGATGGAAATGTTGAACAAGTTTTTCTTATTATGAATTTCTTCTTCCTCTTTGAGGCTAGTTCTTCTCATTATGAACTCTTCCACTGGGTATGACAATCTATCTCTTTCTGTGATGAAATCTAGCAAAAGGTTGAACAAGTTCTTCTCATTATGAACTTTTTCTTTCTCATCAGATGAGTTCTTCTCATTATGAACTCCTTCTGGAAATGTTGATCCTAAAAAAATTTGTCGTTGATTCAACTTCATATGTGATGAATTAATGCAAGGTTGAACAAGTTCTTCTCATTATGAACTTCTTCTTCCTCTTCATATGAGTTCTTCTCATTATGAACTTCCTATGAAAATATTGACCCTCAAGTGAGGTTCTTCTTTCATTCAACTCCATAGATGATGAATCAAGTTAAGGTCGAACAAGTTCTTCTCATTATGAACTTCTTCTTCCTCTCCAGATGAGTTCTTCTCATTATGAACTCTTTCCGAAAATGTTGGTGTTGATCTATTTCTTTCTATGATAGAGTCAAGCCAAAGGTTGAACAAGTTCTTCTCATTATGAACTTCTTCTTCCTTTTCAGATGAGTTCTTCACATTATAAACTCTACCTGGAAATGTTGATGATGATCTATCTCCTTCTGTGATAGAATTGAGCAAAAGGTTGAACAAGTTCTTCTCATTATGAATTTCTTCTTTCTCTTCAGATGAGTTCTTCTCATTATGAACTCTTTCTGGAAATATTGATGTTGATCTATCTCCTTCTATGATAGAATCGAGAAAAAGGTTGAACAAGTTCTTCTCATTATAAACTTCTTTTTCCTCTTCAGATAGATGAGTTCTTCTCATTATGAACTCTACCTAGAAATATTGATCCATCGAGTGATGGATTCGAATCTTTGCTGAAATCTTTGAAATTCCTATCAAATATTCAACATGGATAAAATGAAGGAAAATGCCCCTATTTTTACAAATGCCTAAATATGATGCAGGATATAAGTTCATCTTTATTTGAATTCAAAGTGGCAAACTCAGTCTTCCTTCACTTAGTCAAAATGTTATTTCAAGCTGGCATTTTTTTAAAGAGAAAACTTTATATCTTCTTTGCTTCATTTGCATTAAAGTCTCAGAAGAAATGTTTTATTTATGGAACTCTTGCTGCAGTCAGAATTATGACCTTGTTAACCCATTTTGTCCTTGATAACACCAGTTTTCTTTGCTTGGACTTGTGTAGAAATCCAATAAAGCTTTCATCTTTGAAAAGAGAATTTATCATCTTTGGATAGTGTAGATGTAGATATATCAAACTTAGAAGAGATTAATTAGGATAGTAACGTCTATTCTGATTTGACTCTTGAAACACATCATAAGGAGGATTTATCCTAATTCCTTTCATGTCTCCACATCTAATTGGATCTCGAACAAAGCCATTCAGACCATATCATGTTGAGATGTTTAACAACAACCTATCATTCAACCTTAGCTGGCTCCACTAGTTTCTTGTTGTTAAAATTTCATCTTCCCTTCTCACGAAAAGAAATCTTTATCATTTCTTACTTCTAACCTTGAGGTTGAAGAAGACAAACTTCATCTTGGATCAATAAATGGAAACACCATATGATCGCAACATTAGTTCAGCACCATAATTATTGGTTTGTAAAACATTTGACAACACATTCATCATTTCCTGTGGCTTCTGCCCAGATTTTCGTAAAACATTTGGTAACACATTCATTCTTTCATGTGGCTTCTGCCCAGATTTCTCAATCATCAAACTCTTGGCATAATGTTCAGAGCTTTTGTAGGATATCACAAGGACACTTAAGAACAAAACTTAGTGTGAATACAAGTGGGATGCTTTGGCTTGCCAGCATAATCACCAGAATAATACAACTGTATGATGAACAAAGCAGTTATATATAATCAGCTCGATGTTAGTGTTTCACTATTTTCATTCTTCATATCTTTTTATCTTATTAGAAATAGTTTCTCAAATCAATGAACTTTTCATAAGATGATATAGGCGCTTAACATGCCCCAACATTTGTTGATGTGAACGTTCAAAATGTGTCAATTCCTATTTTTAATTGAAATAGCTTTCAGCATGCCCCAACATTTACTTCTTGTTGATGTGAGCTTTCAAAATATCTCAATATTCTATTTTTGGTTGAAATGGGCTTTCAGCATGCCCCAACATTTGTTGATATGAACGTTCAAAATACATTCAAAATTATTTTCTTGCTGATATGAGCCTTCAAAATGCCCCAACTTTTTATACTGATGTGATCTTTCAAGATGTCCCATCATTCTAAACCATAAGGCTTACTCTCAATGTTCATTGATTTGAATCTCATGATCCCTATGAGGTCCAATTTTTCCAATGCACTATTATGGGTACTTGTGGCTTTATTTATGCCCAATCTGTTAATCTTGAATGCTCTCATTCTGGTGTCACTAAACAGTGGTGTTATTAAGTAACTTGAAGGATTCTCTTCATGTTGTCACAAACTTAACAAGTAATCAATCATTATGACGGAAATGTCTGAGATATGTGCCTCTTCTGAATGAGGTGCCCATTTTTTGGATCTGGAGGGATCTAGTCGGAAAGAGTGGTATAAATAGCTTGGTAATCCATTCTAATCTGAAACAATGACTTATCATTTTTCGATCTTAAGAGACATGTTCCCCAGTGGTATCAATGTTCTGTCTCTTTTCTCTGGGATCGGTGGTGCAGAGGTTGCCCTCTACCGGCTCGACATACCTTTGAAAGCAGATTTGCAAGAACTAAATGATGATCGGTTGAGCAATTGAAGAGTAGATTTGGCGGATTCGACCTTGTTGTCGGTGGCATCCCGTGTAACAACCTTACTGGAAGAAATAAACATCATTGAGATGAACTCGAAGATTTTTGTTGGTGCCTTTTCTTGTAATGGTTGTTACAGCGACTGTTTTTCTGTTTCTCCAAAATACGCACTACCATATCCCACTCTTCCCGAACCATGGAAAAAATTGGTTATCTCTACTTTTGGAATCCTGTAACCAATTTTACCCAATATGAAATGTCTATAAGTTTTAAATCTGTTCCAATATCTTATTATGTGTCTATAAGTTCTCAAATTCAAGTTCAACAATCTTCTGAAGGACATAAGGGATATAATCCTGACAAAGAAAATGATCGACATGGAAGAGGCAGCAATGATGTATCAAGACTTGAGCTAGTATCATAGTATAACCAGAGTGCAGGTGATGGATTTGTTCATTCCTATAATACACCTAATGGGACTATAGCTCTGTGATTGGAGGATCTTCTAGGGGACAAGGATTGGTGGCTGAGGAAAGTAATTTGTCTGATGATACTTATCACCATCAGTATGAGATAAGTGTCCCTTTTAAATAGGATAATATTTCTTGTTGAGTTGCTAATAATGTCATAGGAGATCGTTACAAGTTCAATTCTCCAGACTTTCTGGCTTCTTGGACCACTTGCTTTCAAGAATGCTTCATCATTCTGGCCTTGCTTATTCTTTTTCTACAATAAAGGTAGAATAGGCAACAATTTGCTTCAATGACCTTCCTTATTTGAGATTGTCCTATTTGAAAATGTTTTTTCTCATTTCTTTATCAAAGAATGAAAGAATTTTGTAAAGTATTGTTTCTTACAGGTTCATAATAGAATCAAATCATAAGCATGAGTTCAAAGAATATCAAAAGAATCAACAACTCTTTAATGTTTTAGAATTATAACTCTTTGACAAGTATCAAAATTTGGTTTCGTTTCAGGATGGCTTTCCTATTTTCTATGGTTACATCTATTTAAGATGTCACTCTTCTCTCGCTCTTTGTGAACTTTTCCACACGCCTCACTTTAAGAACTTGGTATTTTAACCAGACACGTACAAAATGACGCAACTTGTGTAACCAATTAATATAATACTTTTATTTCAATTCTCTGAAATCTTCCATTTGTATAAAAACTTTAGCAAAAGCAGTGCACAAATATCGGTCTAAAAATGAAATTTCTGAGTGCTCGTGTGAGGTTAACTATAACAGGTGTTCCATAAGCCCCTTTGTTCATCCTTATGTAGTAACTTTTTGCCATTTTGGCTAGCTGAATTCAGCTTTATTGTATATAATAATATAATCACCTTTATCAAGCTAGTTGAAACTTATCCATAAAGCTAGGGCGATTAACCAATTGCTCTAGAGGGACAGTTTTATTGCATATAATAGTATAACAGGCTAGCTGAATATTATCCATAAAGTCGGGGCTATTAACCAATTGCTTTAGGGGGACAACTCAAGCATAACAGGCTAGCTAAATATTTATCCATAAAGCTGGGGCTATTAACCAATTGCTTTAGGGGGACAACTCAAGCTTTACTGTATATATAATATAATATGAGTATAAGGCACCAGCTTGTTAAGGAGAATCTGTTATAGTCTAGGTGTTTTGAAGGAAATCAGAAAAAAAATCTCTTCGTTAGATTTTAATTCCCAAGCAACTGACTTAAACTAGATTTACTTTTGTGAAGACTACGTTCATCATCGAACTTCATCAATAGAAAAATACTCTAGTCGGTTTTGTAATGTAATACACCAACGACAATGCCCCATGTCGTACGCTCCTATATATAAATACCAAGCCTTTTTATAATTCCTTTTAATAGGAGAAGACTATCTCATATTTGTAATAGGATAATGTTTGGGTATATTTCATCTGAGGTAATGTCAAGGGTCCTTGTTTTTTCAGTTTTCAATCCTGATATTTTGTCAAAGATTATAACTCTAATCATTAAGAGTTTTTAATCCAATTGATATTCAATGAACTGCAAGATTACAAAATTGATTCAATGCTTATAACCTTAAAAGAAACATGAATTTATTTATTGCACAAAAGGCGGATAAATGAACAAAAACAAGTTCAAACAAGCTGCTGAAAATAGAAAGTACTACAGTGGTAGATAACAACTTTCACTTGTTTTATTTAGCTTGCTCTATCCTGCCTCGAATGTTGGGTGTGTACATGGCCCAGGATTTTTATCCTTATTTTCCCCCTATTTCTTGATCATTTCTTGTGTCAAGACTCTCTTGTCAAGGAGCGTCTCTATTTCTTTTAACAGTGGCCAATATTTCCCTGTTGAATGCCCTGATACCCCCAAGTGAAAATTACATAAGCTATTTTGATCATAGCAATGGGCATAAGGCTTTGGTGACACTTTCACCAATCTTGGTGTAATGTATTGACCTTTAACCAAATGAGGGTACAGATCTGAGATAGATTCTTGAAACACCTTCAGAGTTTTTCTCGATCGAGAGACTTTCACTTTCTGTGATCGTTCTGAACGACTAATTGCTCTTTTGCGATTGAAGAGGTTCTGGATGTGACAATCATTCATATCATCAACTTTCGCTTCTTGATTGATTGGTCTTTTGTTGATTGCTTTTCCAATTAATTATCCACTTATATTCAGGAAATATGATATAGGTGTCTTTTGGATTACATCTGCCCCATTCCTTTTTAAACATATGGGCCACTCTCGAATTACCTCTCCTTTCACTTCTTTATTATTTATAATCAGAGAGGTATTGAGAGTTGAATCTTTTATCTTTGGCTCAAATCCTCTGTTTTCCTTATCCTATGAGACATGTACTTCACTCGTTTTGTACTATCAACTCTATTTTGGGGTTTGATTCCTAATTGTTTAATCCAAACAGACTGATTGTTAACATCTATTTCTATAATTCCCTTAACCAAAAGGTATTGAACTCGTCGTTTGAAAGCCACAATTCTCGATGGAGTGCACTCGTGCTCCAACATGATAGTCACAAGAGAGTTTCTCATTATATCAACTCGGGTATGGAAGCAATATAGGCTTAGCTCGACATGGAGCAATAATATGGGCTTGGAGCAACTTGTAATATAACTTGTTGCACAAAACTGAAGGAAAATTGGGTAGAAATTCTTTTGACCTAATTTTTTCCTTGCCATCATCTTGAAAACCTTGTGAAAGATTGTCTAGATTTTTGCTTTGTTTAGCTTTCTTTAATGGCACTTGAACTTCTTCCTGGTTTCTCTTCACCTTGATCTTTGTCACATTTTCCGAGATCATACCCGATTTTTGGAGACTTATTGGATTTCCACATTCCCTGACAAGTTCCTGGTAATTTGTTTTCATCGCATCGCTACACCAATAGCATTCATCATATCATCCAAATCTGTTACAACAGGATCTTCTAAAGGATTCTCTCCATAGATCATATCAGTCATTATATGCATCAATTTAGACATCTGTTCTCTTGACTCGTCATGGAATTTATTTTCTTGGTCCATTTGTTCATTTGAATCACCCTGGAACTTTTTTACTTGATCAAGCATCTCTTGTTGAGTCTTTATGAGATGTTCTTGGAATTTCTCGATTCTACCAACCCTTGCTAAAATCTCATTCAAGGTTCTTATCTTTCTCTAAGAAGACCAAGTTAGCTCCAATTTGATTTCAGAAATTCTGTCATGGAATTCTTCACGAATTATTCTCATATTTTCATGATTTAATGCATGTAATATAATTTGAAACTAACAAAATTGCAAGTTCATGATGTAAGATTGAAACTATAAATGTAACTATACAAAGATGCAAATGTAAATGAAAATGTAATGAAATGAAATGAAATGTAAAATGAAAATGCAAAGATGCAATATGAAAAAGGTATTACTCAAGAGTGATCATCTTAAAACATCCTTCATTAAACACAAAAGTTTCGGTACATCAAAAAAAACTTTACATATAGGGATAGGTTTCACTTATAACTTCAATAAAACTTTACATATAGGGGATGACTTTCACTCTTAACTTATCTAAAGCCAAGTTAGTTTTCATTCATGCTCAGAAGTTGAGTTATCAATCTGCTTCAATTCCTTGTAAAGTCGGCTAAGTCTATCAGCTTATGAGCCATATTGCTTGTCTGGACAGCAGCTTCTTCCATGACATTGTCTTTTTTCTTCATCTTCTGTGTCAACTCTCGGAGTTGTAGGAAATGATGTTCATTCTCCCTTGTGAGGGAATCTTTATGGTTACAGAGTTCTTGGACAAGATCTTCATAATCCTCTACCATCTTCATCAATGAATTGTTCTTGGCTTCAGTGTCTTTTAATTCAGTATCAATCTAATGATAATGGATCTGATATGAGGCTTCTTTATTGGCTATGAGCCTTCTTAACATTTGATTTTCATCTTTATATTTTTCCAAATTGATGATGGTTGTACTGTGTATTTCTTCTGCAATTCGTAAACCATGAGAAAACTTATTGGCTCGACCTTTATGTATGTTGCAGTTGTTTTTTAGTTTGGTGACCTCTGTTATCCACTCTTCTAGGGTATTTCCTATGCCAGCATTTTGAAAGGCTTGACTGATCTTTTGGAAATCCTCACACATGGTGTTCATCTTTGTATTTAATTTCTTATTTTCATTCATCCAAAAACGTGTTTGAGCTTCATAAAAACTTCCTCCCTTATGAATGCTTCTATTGATACTTTTACTATAAAATGCTTTTGGTATCAATCTAACAGGATCTTTGTGCGCATAGCTCTCCTCTATCCTCAGAGTTCCCTCAAGATGCCATTCCTTGGCTGCGTCATAGTTGGCTTGATCATAAAACTTTTTTTTCCATTTATGAAAACTTTTCAATTTGATGTCCACTCTCGAATCAACACCTTCTAACCATGTCATGATTATGCAATGCAAACAAAAGAAATCAATATAAACAAGTTAGAGTAAAACAAAATGCATATACAAAATAATAGGGAAAATGGTTAGTACCAATTAATAGAAAGAAAAGATTGTATCTACCATGGTATCTATATATAAATCCTAACCTCATACTTTCTAGTTCCATGCTTTGTTTGGAAAATTAACCTAACCGCATGATCTCTAGTTCGAATGCATTTATTCAGGAAAAAGAAAAAAATCAAATAAATTAAAAGCTAGAGCTTATTTATCCTTTGTGTACACCTACAGATAGAGTTTCAGCATTATCTTAGATCAGGTGAATTTCTAGGGTTTATTATATGCAGGGTTTCAGTTCTAAGAGTAAAGGTATTCGAATTGTCCTTGTTGGTGCCCCTTGGGCAGCCAAACCCTCAACCCTAGTCCATTACAGATTTACGCGGATCAAGTTCAATTCGAGGGGACATATTTCCCTATGTCTAACATGGAGAATAAATTCTCACGAAGACTTAGAGCATATGAACCCTAAAAACTTACTAGGTCTAACACTGAGAATAAATTCTCATAAAGACGTCACTTTCACTTCACTTAAATGGGAAAAGTGCTCAAGTATAGAGCTTATGTTATGCAATGTAAGTGTTGTGTGTGAGGAGAAATTTTCACACAAAAATTAATATCTAAAAAGCAATTAAATACAAACATAAATATACAAGGGTATAAAAATAAATTGAAAGAAATCAAAAGAATCATAAATTAAATAAAATTGAATTCTTAATTTCTAAATATTGAGACAATAAATAATCTTAGGTTTGACCAGGTATCCCTAACAGATTCGCCAAGCTGTCGTAACCAGTTTTCGCCCGGGTACGAATTTTTACTTGGCGGGAAAGTATGTGAATAAATAAATGGTTTTTATTGAAATGTTTTGGGAGTCGCCATCGACCTTTTGGGTTAGGTAGGTCGAATACCTAAAAAATCATCTTTTAAAAGAGTTTCTAAGAAAACATCAGTTAAAAGATAAATCGGTCTGCGTTTAACCAAAAATTCGTTCTTTTTAATATTAAAAAGGGATTTGTGGTCGGTTATATTTGGGGAAGGATAAGCACCCCCACAACGCCCAAAATTGGTCCCTGTAAATTATAAATTGTCTATAATAATAGAATTTAAGAATTCAAATATAAATTTAATTTATGATCCTCTTATTTCATATTCAATCGAATAATTCTAAAAGAAAGATATATTAAAATAATTTTTATGAAACTAAAGTAAAAATATATACTTAGGGTTTTATAAATAGGATATATTAGAAAATGACATCTAGTTACTTTAAGATAGCCCTTTTCTTCAATATAATATAAAAAAATGAATAAATAAGAATAAGATAATTTTGATTAAAACAACTATATATATATTTTTATTTTTATAAATAATGTATTTATTTATTTAAAAATATCAGAATAGGACCTCTAGTTAATTTAAGACAGCCCTTTCTTTAATATTAAAAAATAAATAAATATTAATAATAATATGATAATAAATAATTTAAATACAAATGAAGTATATATATATATTATAAGCATGATATTTATTTATTTTTAAAATATCAGAATATGACATCTAGTTATTTTAAGACAACCATTTCTTGATATTTAAAAAATAAATAAATATTATTATTTAATCAAATATATATATTTATAAAATAATAATTAAAGTACTAATTTAAACATATTGGAATTTAAAGGATAATAATAAAAATTAAATTAAAATATAACTAAACAGTGACTAAAACAAATAAAATTAAAACGACATGAATAAAATGTAAAATATCTAAATTAATGGACATAATTCGAATTATTATAAAAATATAATTACTAATAGTGTAATTAACTCTTAATTATTAATCGATGATTTAAATAATAATTATTAAAACCTAAGGGACTAAATAATATATTTACCCTAAAATATATAATTACGGGTAAGGACTAAAATATAAAGAAAATAAAATTTGAAGACAAAATTAGAATATCCTGAAACTTGATTTCAGTGACCAACTTATAAAGTTACAGAATTGGAGGGACTGCGAAAAAGGTTTTTCCATGTTGGAAATTACATAGGCACCTTCCCCCAAAATGACGTCGTTCGGGAAGGGATATATAAACCCTTTAATCAGCCCAAAAAAGGCCTAAACCCTCATTTATTCTCTTCTATTTCTCTCTAACGAGAGAACCTTTCCCTCATCTCTAAAAATTTCCCACCGGCCGGTGCAGCGCCGATGCCAATCACCGCCACCAGCCACCGTGAACGGTAGCCAGAATTCGTGAAAATAAACCCCAAAATTCCCTTTATTAACCCTAAGGCCGAATATGGCCTTCTTTTTTCCTAAAACTCTCTAGATTTCCCTATATCTAAAAGAAACCGTAGGTATTACTTTTGGTTTTACAGCGATTCCGGCAAGCGGGGTAAGTTTTCTTCTATATTTCTCTTGTTTTTGGTTTTTTTGCTGGTTGTTTTTTGGTTTGGTGTTGTTGTGCTATTTCCCTTCTTGCTTAGTCTTTTGTTTCTCGGTGGCTGTTCGTTTTCCTCCATGCTTTGTGTTTTCTCCTCTTTGCAGGTTCGGTGATGGCTTTATAGGCCTCGATGAGGCTCTCGTCAGACCCTATAGTCACGACGTGGGCGACCATCTGGCCTTCTGGAGGCTTCGGTTGATACGTGGCAACAGTTGGCTAAGGCGGCGGCCGCGTGGCCCTAGGGTTATTATACCCTAGGGTTTTCTGCTGGGGGCATCTGGACCGTTGGATCAAGGCTAGATCCAACGGTAGAGAAGAAAGGCGGCTAGGAGCTGAGCATGAAAACCCTAGAAGGATTCTGTTGGGCCTAGAATTGTAATCGGGCTCCGAGTTTGTATCTCTTTGGGCTTCAGGATTTGTGAATGGGCCTGTAAATAAATAAAATTATTTAATAATAATAATAATAATATAATAATAATAATAAAATAATAATAAAAGGAAAAAATGGGCAAAAAACTAGTGTCTACACTCATCATGAGAGAGAATCTTATTAAAATTACCTCTCATCACCTAGGGGAGTCTCGAGTTTCCTTTGATCCTTTTTATAAGGGCCCAAGTCTTAGCTTTCCTCCTTGGTCGCTAAACCCATAAATTTTAGTAAAATGAAACAATTCTTGCTTGAATCTGATTTCAACGTCAATATGATTATTTGCAAATGAAATAAGGGAAACATCAACATCCTCCTTCCACATCTTGCATAAACCCGTACAATCAGCACCCGAATCAACAACAAAATTTCCAGACATACCAAGACGCCTTTTCATAATATCCGCTTGATTTCGTCTGATTCTAGTCTCACATAGGAAGACCATAGAGGGATCTTTGGCACCAACTAATCGCCTCAGAGCCTGAAATGTCCGAGGGTTCCCAAGCCACCGACAGTTCCAATATAGGATAATTATTGTTCCCGGCGTGACTGGGAACCAGCAGCCTCTGCCAGTATCAAAAGGGTTGTAGGAATACCTCCAACCTCCAAAGAAACTTTACGTATTTTCTAAAGCCGAGGAGCTGGGGCTGCTATGCTTGTTGGAGAATGTGGCTGTTGCTGTAGTGATTCTATAGTTTAATAATTAAATTAAAAAAATTTAAACTTTAGTGACTAAAATAAGAATGAGAAGATATTTGAATGATGAATGATGTAATTTACCTAAAAAAATAAAAACATGTTTTTAAGTGCCATATGTCAGTTTGTTATAGGTTATAGGGTTTCACGTCACTTTACGTGACGGAAATGGGTGAATCCGGTAACAGCAAAAAACATTATATAGTTAATTGAGAATTTTTAAACTATATGTATGAAACTGAGAATCGGGTATAGTTCATGTATGAATGGGGTAATTAACCCAAAATAAAATAATTCTAATAAATTACATTTTTTCAAAAGTTTCCCGATAAGTCACCTTTTTGGAGGAGATAGAAGAAAGAGCATTTGGTGAAAAGCGTCTTAGGAGGAGAGAAAATATAATTATCAGATTTCCCCTTGAAAACGCATCACTTGGGGAGAGTTTTACACATACTTTGATCTCCTGAAAGGCGCATCCCCTGGGACGCGCCTTCCCTATTTTTTTATTATTTTATTAAGTACATTTTTATTCAATATTTTTATTATTTTTGTTTAATTATATAAAGACAATTAAATAAAAAAATAAAAAAAATGTACGTACCTGTCAACACACATTTTTCGTCCTACTAGGATTCAAACTCCTAAAAATAGGATATAATTTTAGGATTCAAACTCCTAAAGATATGATAGAATTTTGCTAGGATTCAAAAAATAGGATAGAATTTTATGATTTAAACTCCTAAAGATATGATCCACAAGCACTATAAATAGCCATTGTAACTCACCATTGAAGACACGATTTAGACACAAAACATAGAGGAAAGCACGAGAAGATACAAAGGCAAAGCTATTGTAAAGGATTCGAAAAGGAAATAAAAGGTAGCATTTTCTTTTTTCTTTCTTCTGCATGTGCACTTTATTTTTCTTAAAATTTGGTTCGAATAACCCAAAACGTGAGTTGCGCCGATGACCAAAATGGGTGGGGTTTCGATGTTTCGAACCTAGATCTACCCCAAGGCTTATTTTTAAAAACCGATTTGATTTTCGGTTAAAGGAGGGGAAGAGTTTTTAAAAATCTATATTAGTACCTTTATTATATGGATATTTTATTTTTTTTTTATTATTCATGTTATTATTATATTATATATATATATATAAAATTTTTCATTTGATTTTTTACTATATTTTATTATTATTATATATATATTCTTTAATATTTTACTTATAAGTCTAATATTACTATATATATATTGTAATTATCTTTATCTAGTCGTATGTATTTTTATACTTTTAATATTTATTTATATATTATTAAAATATATATTCTTAATTATTTTATTTGATTATTTCTTTATTTAGTAATATATCTTATAACTTTATATATTTATATTTTTTTATTATTTTCGTTTTTTTCATTCATTATTATATATTATTTTTTAAAAAAAAACCTTGTGTCTTTATCATTATTATTATTAAACATTATATTATATACTACTAACCTAGAGGCCCATTTTTTGTCTTATTTCTTACTAAAGCCCCACTTTCGGTGAATTGGGAGGGTAACTTTTCTATTTTTAAGTATTTGGTGTACATATATAGCTTATTTTTTTATTAATACTTTGATATATATATATATATATATATTATATTTTTTCCTTTTTTCAAATATTACTATATATAATTATTACTTTACTATTTTTTTCTTATCTTACTTATTATTTTATTTATTTTATTTTTCTCTTGTATCTTATTTGTTTTCTTTACCTTGTTTATCTAACACATTTCTCGATTTTTTTTTCAAATCAATCAAGGGTAAGTAATTAGGATCGAAACTTTACCTTTTAATTTAACTTGTTATTTTTCTTAATTAAGACAACTGGAAATTACGTAGTACCGAAAGGGCGGTTCAAGGGTGCTAATCCTTCCTTGACCGTAACCAACTCCCGAGCCCGACATATTTATGGTAAGACGCAGATCAGGTAAGAAATAGGGTATCCGATCAACCCATTTATTTTTAAATAAATGATCGGTGGCGACTCCAATCCACATTTTTCAAGTCGAAACCCAATTCCGGGGCCCAACTGAAAGACGGTTGCGACAGCTTGGCGACTCTGCTGGGGAAGCAGGTAAGCGAGTCAAGCTAAGGTAATTTCCAGTTGTCTTTTTAACGAAAAGGGTAAGTTTGAATTTTAAGGCAACATTTCGATCCTTATTACTTAATTTTGGTTATATTTTTTTTCGAGTAAATAGTTGGACTGACCGTTTTCTAATGATTTCAGCTTTCCAAACTTTTTCATCCAAAGGCTCTATACCCGAGCTCCGAACCCTTTTAAGTGGGGGTGAAAGCGACACCTTCGTGTGAATTTATTCACCGTGTGGGCCTAGCAAGTAGCCTTCGGGATACATATACCTTATGCCTTCGTGTGAATTTATTCTCCGTGTGGGCATAAGGGAATGTTTCCTCTCGAGTTTAACTTAGTCCATACAAGCTTGTGATGGGTTTAGGACTAAGGGTCTGGTAAGCCCAAGGGGCACCAACAAGGAGAACTCGGGTACCATTTTTTTTAGAACCTAAACCGGGAGATGATGGAGAATTAGAGCCCACCCCAAAACCTCATTTCAAACCCTAGGATGCCGGAATTATTTCCTGCTTTACTTTCTGTTTAAAGCATGCGAACTAGACAAATATGCGGTTAGGATTTGTGTGAAATTAGCATGCGGGATAGAGATCATGTCCGGGTAGGAATTAAAGCATGCGGGGTAGATATCATGTGGGGTAGAATTTTTCATTTTTATTATTGTTTTGATTTATCTCACTAACTCTATTTTACTTTTGTTCTCTTTTATTTTGTTTTCATTATTTGCATCATTTAAAAGAGGTGTTGATCCACCAAAAACTTGTTTGTTAAAACATGAATAATCTGCATTAATGGACAAAGGGGTTGTAATACAAGAGATAAGAAAGCAGGGGTCCGATTATGGTCTGAAAAGGGCTCAGAAAGAAAATGAGGATAATTTGCAAGACAATTATGTGTCACATTCATGGTGCCCACAATCAAGTACATCAAAAGTTAACTTTTCAAAAATGGGTTGAAAAAGGTGACAGGGGCAAGACGAGAAAAAGGTTACTGACCTCGAGAGTCCATTCAAAGACAACAAGAACAAGATGGCAAGTCACTATCGACAAATTCAAGAAACAAGCAAATGAACTTCGAATAATCCCTTTGATGGAGGATTTCAATGGAATTTCCGATTCAGCAAAGGATGAAAGCCAGAGATGAAGTCATTCGACACTTTGTGGGAACCAATACAAAAAAAAACTCAACATTTTCACGGTTCATCCAGACAGGTCGGAGCGGTTCGACAGGTTATTCAACCGGTGAAAGACGAAGGCAAATGACTAGTCAACCGGTTCCGGGCCTAGAGGATTTAGTCCGGATGTACCTTTAAATATGTTTATTGTCTCTTAAAAGATAAAACACTTTTGTCCCAATAAAGGTTATTTACAATAACATACATGTTTTTGGATTAATGCCTCGAACATTTCATGCATTTTTGCATTTTGCATATACATTTCATTTTTTAAGTATTTTCATAAACATGAAATCTCTTCATGGAGAATTCGATGAAGTGGTTTTAACCACATGACACCACATGGAAGCAAGATTGTAATATCATAAAAAAACTATCACAACGAATGAGCCCAATCAGCGGGTTGTACGACTAAACCTGCCAAGATGATCTAGAAAAAAGTCCACATATCCTAAGGGCTACAATGTTGAAGCTATTTGTAGTTGCCACATAGGATGCTCCAAACATTCCTCTGAGAACTATAAGGTGCTGAAGCACAAGATCCAAAACCTGATGGATTCAGGGGCATTGACAGTCGAAGAAGGGGGCATGGCATATACCATTTGCACTTAGAGGATTGTTTTGTTTGAACACGTCACTGATATTTCATGTTTGCTTAATATTTTAAACGATTGAATTTATGCTACTTTCTAAGGTGGAGCAATTGAACAAATTTTAATCTTTAGTTCTTCGAATATTAAATGAATTAAGGATTCTTTTAACTCTTCAAGAATTATAGATTTTTGACATATGACAAGATTAGACCTTTCTTATCATGTCTCAAACCCCAAAATGAAATACCTTGATCATTACCAAAAAGACCAAATTTTGACATAACTTCCCTCTGAAATTCTTGAACATTGTCTTTATCTTTTTGATACACCCATACCTTTCTTTGAGTCAAATAAAGTCACACCATTGTCTTTTTAGACTCAAAATTGACATTTTAATACCCAAGGCATTGAGTTATTCATTTGAACATGAGCATTCTTCTAAGACACAATTTAGGGCATCTCGCCGGGAGCCTGAACATTGAGATATGTTGGGAGCAAGGAGCAAAAAAACAATTCATTTGAAATAATTCTATCACGCATTAACTACACTGTTTTCATGTGAATGAAATTAATCCTGAAAATCTATCCCCCTGGGGATACCTCTTCTGTGAGGACTTCCATGTATGAAATGATGAACGGCTTTCTTTCTTTATCCCTTTACAACAGGAGAAAATATATATCCCTTGTGTCCCCTTTTGAGCCTGTAGTATTTTTCTTCTGATTCAACCCTAAGCAAGGATCACCCTCCACATTGGGGGGCAAGGTGGAAGAAATCTGCTCACATGAGTGAAGACATCAATCAAAATGAGACACCAAAAGGTGGACCAAATGGCAAGTGCGAAGATCCAATCAAGAACAAAAAAAAAAGAAGCAAAAAAGTAAAAAAAAAAACAAAGAAAAAGAGAAACAAGAACAAAAGGAAAAAAGAGCAAAAATCAAAAAGAAAAAGGGATAGAAAGCACATGCAAAGATTCCCTAAAGACAAATGCACATCAAGCTTCAAACTATGAGATTGATCAAGCACAATCATTCCCGAATCTCTGAATCACTTCACTCGAAGATCATGGAACATCCAGAGAAACACATATGAGCAGATCCAAATTGAGCAAGACAGGATTGAAGGCATCAGAATGAATTGATCCTTGGTTCAACACCCTGAAACACTTGTTTGGGCCTATTTATCCTTTTCTTTCATAACCATGAGCCTTGGCCTACATTACGTGCCTTAAAAGTCCCTTCTAATCATACATGGATTTCTAAACAGAAGAGACTATCTTTAGATTTCATCCCGCCCATCAGGATTAATCTTTGTTTGCAAAAAAACAATGTAATTAATGCATGGTAGAAAAATAACAAAGGGGGGTTCAAGACGTAAATCCTGAATAACGTCTTGAAACCAAAGAGGGTTCGAGTTGAAAACCTGAAAAGGCGGCTCGAATATAAAAATTGTGCAACTGAGGCGATCACGTAAATTCCTTGATAAGGCATCGCACAATCCGAGTGTGACAACAAAGGTTGGGAGTTAGGGAACACTTCCAGCAGAGGAGCATGCAAGCTACCCCATCAATCTTTTGAGCATCCAATGTCAAACCTTTGAGCATCAAATGCCAAACCTTTGACCAAACACAATAACCTGAGACTTTTTATCCTTTCCTTACTTGACTATCTCCCAAAGATAGCTTGGATCTTGGCAGTTGTCAAATAGCTATAATTTATTGAAGGATTAACATTGTAATTAATTCTTTGATATCCGATGAACTCTAGTTTTATGATTCGTCTCAATTGTAAAACCATGATAGGGGCAATATTTTTAAAACTTGAGATTAAACATTTTTTGAAACTCTTTTAATTGATATTTTCATGACTTTGAAAATAAAAGAGAAAGAAAAACATTTTTTTCAAACAAGACAGTCTCTCTAGAGTGGATCTTGGTAAATGACATGTGACTCTCAAACACAAAGCTCATGCTTAGAATCAATGATGAAGTAAGAAATGAGAAACATTTGGGGTATCTTTAAAGATTCAACATCAAATATTGGGGCATTTTTGGATATTGAGGCATCTTTAGGGATTCAACATCCTAATGCGAATTATCAGACCTTTTTCAGGAGATAAAATATAACCAATTCATGTTACATGCATCTTATGCATACATTTTAGAGCGTCATATCTATCATTTTCTTTCCACGTACATAATTTTTACAGCTTTAGAGTCAAGTTCGACTTCAAGACGAAGGATACTCGATTCAAAAGCACCTTTACAGATTGATGTCTGTTGCTTAGCTCAGCAGCAAGAAGCTACACTTCAACCAACTCGACAGATAGAAAGATCGACATTCATTTTCAGATTCGACATTTCCAATATAAATTCTGTCTCGCTTGAGACAGTCTCATTTAATGCAGATGATTATCTCACTTGAGATTGCTTTTTTAAAACAGACTTTGTCTCACTTGGGACTGTTTTACTCGAAAGAAGATTTATTTCACTCATGATTGTTTTTCTTAAAACAAGATTTGTCTCGCTTGAGACCGTTTTCACTAGAAGAGTTTTGTCTCTCTTGAGACAGTTTCCCTTGAAACAAATTTTGTCTCTCTTGAGACAGTTTCTCTTGAAACAAATTTCGTCTATCTTGAGACAGTTTCCCTTGAAATAAATTTTTTCTCTCTTGAGACAGTTTCCCTTGAAACAAAATATTTGAATATGTTTTCTTTGAAACAAATTCCGTCTCCCTTGAGACAGTTTCTTTTGGAACTAAGTTTTGTCTCTCTTGAGACAGTTTCTCTTGAAACAATTTTCGTCTATCTTGAGACAGTTTCCCTTGAAACAAAACCTTTGAATTTATTTCCCCTAAAACAAATTTTGTCTCCCTTGAGACAGTTACTCTTGAAACACAAAATCTTCAAATTTATTTCCCTTAAAACATAATTTTGTTTCCCTTGAGACCGTTTCTCATGAAACAACAAATATCTTTGAGATCATTTCCCTTAAAACGAATTCTATCTCTTTCAAGACAACTTCTTTTGAAGCATCATATGAACCGTTACACTCAGCTCAGGCACATACTTGAGATGGTCGAGAAGCTTTTCTCAAATCAAAAATAGAATGTGCACATCAGATTTGAACATTTGAAGAATTCAAGATCAGGGATCAAAATTTGAAGATTCAATAATCAAGATTCCAGACAGGCAACTGGAGATCGAGATTTCTCTCCAGAGCCCCAAGATAACATATGTTGCATATGCATTTTAGGCACACCTAAGAGCATTGCATCCATAGCATCACATATATGCATAACTTTTTCAGGTTTTAGCTAGAGTCAATTTCAACTTCGCGGCGAAGGATATTGAACTCAAAGCGACACAATTTGCTCGAGAGTGGATTTCAACTTCACGACGAAGGATATCTAGCTCGAAGCCAAACTTCATAATAAAGGGGTCTCCACGGTTTCAACTTCACGGGGAATTGTGTCCACCCGCAACATACAATACTTGGATTTCAACTTCACGACGAAGGATATTCAAGTCAAGGCTCAACTTCACAACGAAGGGGCCATCTGCGATTTCAACTCCACGAAGGAGGATATCGTGGCACTCGAGGCAACACAAGTTCAACTTCACAACGAAGGGACGGCTTGTTGTCAACAAACAACTTCTAAATTTCAGAGCCAATTTCAACTTCACAACGAAGGATATTGGACTCCAGACAACGCAAGTTCAACTTCACGACGAAGGGACCGCTGTCTGTCAACAACAACTTCTCAATTTCAGAGCCAATTTCAACTTCACAATGAAAGATATTGGACTTCAGACAACGCAAGTTCAACTTCACGACGAAGGGACCGCTGCTTGTCAACAACAACTTCTCAATTTCATAGCCAATTTCAACTTCACAACGAAGGATATTCGACTCCAAACAACGCAAGTTCAACTTCACGACGAAGGGACCGCTGCTTGTCAACAATAACTTCTCAATTTCAGAGCCAATTTCAACTTCACAACGAAGGATATTGGACTTCAGACAACGCAAGTTCAACTTCACGACGAAGGGACCGCCGCTTGTCAACAACAACTTCCCAATCTCAGAGCCAATGTCAACTTCACAACGAAGGATATTAGACTCCAGACAATGCAAGTTCAACTTCACGACGAAGGGACCGCTGCTTGTCAACAACAACTTCCCAATCTCAGAGCCAATTTCAACTTCACAACGAAGGATATTGGACTCCAGACAATGCAAGTTCAACTTCATGACGAAGGGACCGCTGCTTGTCAACAAAATTTCATTCAGATTCAATTTCAACTTCACAACGAAGGATATTGGACTCGAGACAACACAAGTTCAACTTCACAACGAAGGGACGGCTGGTTGTCAACAAACAATTTCCCGGTTCCAGAGCCAATTTCAACTTCACGACGGAGGATATTGGACTTGGAACAATGCTACTTACTTGGATTTCAACTTCACGACGAAGGATATCCAACTCGATGACACATCAATCGCACTACTGAGACATCAATGACACATCAATCGCACTACTTTCCGGTTGCAGTCGAGGTTTTCAAGTCGAGAAGAGGACCTGGGTTAGCCGTGCCTTAGTGACAAGCAACCATTTTCAAACAGCATAGCTTAAGTCAAGAAAAAGCTATCTGTCAATGAAGATTTCTGAGTTCGATTCCGATCCAAGGTCTTTAAACTGAGAAGAAGACCGAAGGGTAACAGGAAGCCACGTGCCGATTTAAATTCCGAACTACGGCTTTAATTTCATATCATTTCAAGATGAACTCGACTTCACGATGGAGGAGTCATCCGTAACTCAATTCGACAGGGAGTTATTGAAACATCAGAGTTAATTTTCAACTCCACTGAACGAAAAGTGTGTCTTTTAATCTTTTCCCTATCCCCGTTACACGACTATGGGCAAAGAAGGGCAGCTGTCAACACACATTTTTCGTCCTACTAGGATTCAAACTCCTAAAAATAGGATAGAATTTTTGGATTCAAACTCCTAAAGATATGATAGAATTTTGCTAGGATTCAAAAAATAGGATAGAATTTTATGATTTAAACTCCTAAAGATAGGATCCACAAGCACTATAAATAGCCATTGTAACTCACCATTGAAGACACGATTTAGACACAAAACATAGAGGAAAGCACGAGAAGATACAAAGGCAAAGCTATTGTAAAGGATTCGAAAAGGAAATAAAAGGTAGCATTTTCTTTTTTTCTTTCTTCTGCATGTGCACGTTATTTTTCTTAAAATTTGGTTCGAATAACCCAAAACGTGAGTTGCGCCGATGACCAAAATGGGTGGGGTTTCGATGTTTCGAACCTAGATCTACCCCAAGGCTTATTTTTAAAAACCGATTTGATTTTCGGTTAAAGGAGGGGAAGAGTTTTTTAAAAATCTATATTAGTCCCTTTATTTATTATATGGATATTTTATTTATTTTTTTATTATTCATGTTATTATTATTATTTATATATATATATTAAATTATTTTCATTTGATTTTTACTATATTTTATTATTATATATATATTTCTTTAATATTTTACTTATAAGTCTAATATTACTATATATATATTGTAATTATCTTTATCTAGTCGTATGTATTTTTTATACTTTTAATAGTTTATTTATATACATATTATTAATATATATATTCTTAATTATTTTATTTGATTATTTCTTTATTTAAGTAATATATCTTATAACTATATTTTTATATTATTTTTTATTATTTTTATTTTTTTATTCATTATATTTATTTTTTTAAAAAAAAAACATTGTGTTTTTATATTATTATATTAAACTTATTTATACTACTAACCTAGAAGGCCCATTTTTTGTCTTATTTCTTACCAAAGCCCCCACTTTCGGTGAATTAGGAGGGTAACTTTTCTATTTTAAGTATTTGGTGTACATATATAGCTTATTTATTTTATTAATACTTTGATATATATATATATATATATATATATATATTTTTTTTCCTTTTTTCAAATATTACTATATATAATTATTACTTTACTATTTTTTTCTTATCTTACTTATTATTTTATTTATTTTATTTTTCTCTTGTATCTTATTTGTTTTCTTTACCTTGTTTATCTAACACATTTCTCGATTTTTTTTTCAAATCAATCAAGGGTAAGTAATTAGGATCGAAACTTTACCTTTTAATTTAACTTGTTATTTTTCTTAATTAAGACAACTGGAAATTACGTAGTACCGAAAGGGCGGTTCAAGGGTGCTAATCCTTCCTTGATCGTAACCAACTCCCGAGCCCGACATATTTCTGGTAAGACGCAGATCAGGTAAGAAATAGGGTATCCGATCAACCCATTTATTTTTAAATAAATGATCGGTGGCGACTCCAATCCACATTTTTCAAGTCGAAGCCCAATTCCGGGGCCCAACCGAAAGACGGTTGCGATAGTACCTCTACATCAACTTTCTAATAAACGAGTAATTGAATATCTTGTAATTATAATAAATAAATTCTAGTAATTTAAATAATATATAATCGATTTATTAATATTTTAAAATTAAAAAAAAATATTATTTTATATTTCATATTTTTACTGTATTGACAAAATAACTTAAAATATAATCAGCATCCAATCACAACATTTCTCCTACTATTTTTTAAATGCAAATAATAAATATAAAATAAATAAATTTACAATTGAATAATCAAAAAAGTATTGAATACAAAAATTAATTAATCAAAAATAATACAAAATTTATTAAATAAAAAAATTAATTAATAAAATAATAAAAATAGGGAAGACAACCTCAAGGATGCGCCTTTCAAAAAATCTAAAACTTAAGTAAAACTCTCACTAAGTGATGTGCGGGAAAATCTTCTCTTTTCTAAAGATGTTAGATTAAAATATATTTGAGAAATAGTAACTGATAGGGGTGTTCATTCGGTTAATTCGATGATCGAGCCGATCGAATTATCATTTTCGAATTAACCGATTTTTTTTCTTTAACCGTTAATAGAACCGAACTTTTTTTTCGAAAATATTAACCGAACCGAATAAATTTTGATTAATTTTCGAATTAACCAAATTTTTTTAAAATTTTCTAATTTATATAAAAAATTAAATATTTTTTAATTAAAAAAATAGTTTATAATTAATTTAAATAATATATAATTATAAAATAAAAAATTTATATAAATTTTTTAATTAATTAATATTGATTTAGGTTTAAAAGTTATTGATCTTAAATTATTAATTGGGTTTTAAATAGTTAGGGCTGAACCCATATGTTATATATAATATTTTTTAATTCAGAAAAACAGTTTACAATTAATTTAAATAATATATAATTATAAAATAAAATTTTATATAAATTTTTTAATTAATTAATATTGATTTATGTTTAAAATTTATTAAATCTTAAATTATTAATTGAATTTTAAATGGTTTGGGCTAAACCCATAGGTTATATATAATATATTTAATATTTAAAATTTTATTTCGGTTAATTCAATTAATTAACCGATTTCGAACCGAATTAACCGTTAACCGAATATTTAAAAAATCTTAACCGTTCTTCGACCGAACTAATTCGGTGACCGACCGAATTAATCGAATTAATTCGATTCGGTCTGTTAATTCGGTTAAAACCGAATTTTAAACATCCTATAAAACCTTTTCGCCGGCAGAATCTCCGTCACGATTTTCTTATCTCCCAACTCCGATTGCTTGGCCTCCAGTGACTCCCTTGCCAAACGAGCCTGGTTCTCGTAGTAGTAGTAAATCCCAGATCTATACTGTGCTCCCACATCTCCACCCTGACAAAAAAGTTAGAAAAGGAGTAAAGGACCCATTTAGGAAAAAAAAACACAAACACCTGGTGTGCAATATAAGCCAGAGTCAACATACCCGTCGATTGAGAGTGGTTGGATTGTGGCGGTTCCAGAAAACGGAGAGGAGAGTGGTGTACGGGCAGATTTCAGGGTCGACTGGATCCGAATCACCTCGACGTGGTTGTTGGAACCGGTGCATACCAACTCGTAATTCGGGTCGCGGGTATGACCCTGTGAGTAGCCGACCTCTGTTTTAACTAAACCTTCGACTCGCTGGAACGCCAACTCAACCCCCCAGAAACACCCGGCTCCGAACTGAGCGAACTCGTGAGCTGGGTTACTTGGGCTGCCCTCGTCGGCGTCGAAAGCAGGGTTGTTGTCGCTGCTGCCGGCGGTGGCGGTCATTGTTCAGCTCCCCAAGCAAATTTCTGCAAATACGGAGTACCAAGTAAAATATTCCTAAGCCTAGGTGTTTTATGGGAGTTCTGTTGACTTTTAAGAGGATGAATCTAACCCATTTTGCCGGCCAAATTAACGCTACAAACCTTCATAGGAAATATCTAATAATATATATGATATTCGTTAGTTCATTGGTCAATTTAGATCAGCTTTGTGCATAATATGGCAAGAAGACATTTCATACACTCAAAGTTTTTTTTTTCCTGTATGTGATCCTTTAATTCAAAAAATCAATTTAATGTAATTTTTTATCAATATTTTTAGATTGTCACAGTGTTGATTTGTAGTTTACAGTGCTGACAAGATGATTTACGATATATATGTAACCGTTCGCTGTGGCTAGTTGTGTGACAAATGACATAGCAGATAAGTAAAATTAATTTTTTTTGTTTTACTCGAGGATTAAATTGGTTTTTTTTAAAGTTCAAGAGTTTATTTAATTTTTTAAAAAAAAGTTATTTTAAATTTTAAATATAAAATATTGAAATATTAAAAAAAATTAAATATAAAAATGCTAAAAATAAAAATTAAATTACTGAAAAAAATAAATATACACATTAAAAATACTAAAACTATTGTAACAAAAAAATTTAAATTTTTTTAATATATATCATAAATTATAAACTGATAACGTATAAATTATTAAAATAAAAAAATGTTTTTGAATATATATATATATATATATTTCCAATACTTATACAAATCACTCTTACTGGATTAATTGAGTCTTTCAAAATTTAAATTAGTTAAGATTTAAAAATTTTAAATTAGTCAAATTTACTATCTTTTTTAATTATCTTTTATTTCGAAACTTATTTTATAATTATTTTTTAAATTATCCGAGACTTACTAAAAGATAATTAGAAAACATAATATTTTTTTATTAATCTAAATATTATAAATCTCGACTAATTTAAATTTTATAATTATCTTTTAATCAAGTAAGAATACTTTGTATAAGTGTTTATGATATGTCTATATGTTACATATATATGTTATGAAAAATATTTTTATAAAAAATATTTTAATATTTTATAAATAATTATCTTATAACCTTATATATATATATATATATATATATATTTTTTAGAATTTTTTAGAATAGTTTTAGTATTTTAATATGTATATTCAAATTTTTAATAATTTGATTTTAATTTTTAGTATTTTTTATATTTAAAATTTTTGAATTTTTGAATAGTTTTATATTTATAATTTAAAATAATTTTTATTTAAAAAAACTAACAAGACCTTGAACTTTAAAAAAATAATTTGACCATCAACAAAATCCGAAAATTAATTTAGTTCATCTACCATGTTACTCATCACATCATCAGTTACTATGGACTATCACATTAACATAGTGGACTATCACATTAACATAGTGGACCGCTATGTCAACATTATAAATTACTACTTCAACACCATAACAGTCAACAACGAAAAATGTTGATCAAAGAAACATATTAAGATTATTCTTTTTTAATTATAGGATCACATTAAGAAAAAATAATACAAAAATCATATTAAAAGTTATCAGGGGAGCAACCAGAGCACTTGCTCGAGGCCCCTTTTAAATTGCTCAACGAGGGCCCCCATTTTTTGTAAATATTAGTTCTCAAGAGTAATTGTGATATTATCAGGGGGCCACATCATAATTGCACATTTAGTTTCACTCCCAGAAGTCCAAAACTTAAAAGTGTACGTGCAATATATATATATATATATATATATATATATAAATCCATATATAACTGATGGACCCATTTTTAATTTTAACAGTTGGTGACTATTTCTCAAATTCAAATTTTAATTTTCAAAATCTCATTAACTTACCACACAACTCAAAGTTTAACGGTAAAATAATTAAATATTTTTAATTTCTCATAATTAGATTTTTTTCTCATTGAATTCCAATTTCCCATAACTAGATGATTCGAGTTTAAACCTTATTATTGTCATTTTAACTTCGAAAAACATATTTTGGCCTTTGCAATTGTCACAAGAATGATTAACAATATTCTATATGCAATAATTGCATTAGAAAATCAATCAACAAGCTTTAACTCCACGTATAAGTCATATCCATGAATATCACATTTATCATCATTCTTAAGAGTATAAGAAAAATTTAATGGACTAACTCTGGTGGCAATTGAGAATGGTATTTTAGATAAAGTTACTTATGAAGATTTGATTGATGAATTTGTTTCAAAAAATTCTCGGAGGATGAGATTTTTCAAGTAACAAACTTGTAAGTTAATGAATAACCCTTATTATTTTAATTGTATTTTCTTAATAAATTAATGAAAATTATGTATTTGATAAATTTAATTATTTTTATGATTTATTAATAAAATATTAAATTAATTATTTAAATTAATGATACTTTAATTCTATAAACCTTATTATTAAATTTTTACTGAGTCGCTCAGTACTCGAAAATTTCTGAGACGGCTCTGAATGTTCTAAAATTACAAGACCTCTTGTGCCGAAAGACTATAATATATGATGAATTTTTACATATATCATGTGGATTTTATATTTTCCAAGTTACATTATTGATGGAATATTTAACTTGTAGAAGATATAATAAAGCTATAGTGAATATAATATAATAATCGATGAAAGAAATTCTCAATATATGGTAATATTACAGAGAATTAGGGTGAAATTACATATTATAAGTTAAATATGTTTTAGAAAATTAAAATTCTCAATAATTATGTTCTCTTATAATTATATTTTGGGTAAAGTACACAAATGATCTCCCGACGATAGGGTGCTACATTGTTTGGTCATCTGACTATTAAAAGTTATAAAATGGTCCTTAACTATAGGATATTATTTTATTGAGTCCTTCAACTATTAAAAGTTATAAAATGATCACACGACTATTTATTATTCTAAACTCATCATTTTTTGTTAAAAATATTGGCGGCATTTGAATTGAACGTTAATTTACTGACTATGATATAATAAATTTGATCCAAGAATCTCAAACGACTATGTAACTAAAACGATTTTGGGATCAAATTGTATCATATCTCATTCAATAGGTTAACATTCAGCTCATGCAATCGTAAATCTTTTAACAAAAAAGGAAGAGTATGAAATACATCATTTTATAACTATCAATAGTGGATGGACTCAACAAAGCAACATCATATAATTAAGAGATTATTTTGTAACTTTTAATAGTTGAAGGACTGAATAAAACAATACCTTATAGTCAGGACCATTTGTGCACTTTACCCTTATATTTTCATGCAACTACATCGTGAAGTAATAGTTGTTATGTAGCTTTTGAGTTTCGCACAACAGAAACGGGCCGGTCCCATTCTTTCATTGAAGATCAAAGCGAACAAATCTCAAGAAAATTACAAGAAATTCTACAATCCACACTGTTAACCTGCAACTTTGAAGAACAACTCACAAATTCTAAAACAATTATTAAGTTATTAGCGAAAACCAACTCCCCCTCCATTTGAACAAGCTTGATGAGCAGGACAAAAAAACCTTCTAAACTGCTCGGATTCTATCTAACCAATCAACACTTTTCCTTGCTTTTTCGAGCCGTTGAACGTTGCTACTGCTACTCGGTTTTTCGTGGTATTCAACACTTCTCCGTGGTTGGTCCATTCTTTCCATCTGTTCTAATGATAATCTAAGCTTTTCTAGTTGGTCAATGTTGTTAAATTTCATAAATTCATGAAACTTCTGTCTTTCGGGCCTATCGGTGCTTCTCCTCATCTTGTCCCGGGCATCTGAGCTTCTCCGGGGCTTGTTCCTTTGATCCGTACTACTCCTTGGAGGCTCGAAATGGTCGATGCTTTGCCTCGAGTGTTCAATACCATCCGTGCTTCTCCGAGAACCGATTCTTTGTGAAGGTGTTTTTTCGACCGAGGATATAAATTTCTTGACATGCCTAATGTACTCGGGATAGAGTTCCAAATCACAGTGGTTCCCTCCTTTGACCCATAATGGTTCATATTTTTCTTGGCAAAGTTCCCATAGTTGCTTCCCGTGAGAGCAGTTGACAACATCGTCATTAGTTCCCTGGATTCCGAGCCCGGAAAAGAGTCGCAGAACTTAATAATAGTCATTGCTGATATTGTTGCATGCATTAATAGCTTCAAAATATCAAATTCAGAAGCTTACATGAATTATCAGCACAGGAGACTTAACCAGTGAGATTTTGTCAATGTTCTGCGAAAACCATGTAAATCGAGTTCAGACAAATGGTGAAGCCAAACATACACACACTTTGAACATCAGACACGATAGAACAGAACCAATTAGAGAGCAAAATGTCGAACCTTGTAGATGTCGAACCAGTAAGTGCGCTTTACGGGATACATGACTCTTAAACCTGATAGAATAGGACTATGAAGAACAACAGCTCTTAGTCGAGGTAGACGAGCAGCGAGATTTACAGTAGGACCACTTCCCACAGACTGACCATAGAGGATGATGTTTTCTTGCCAGGCACCATAGCTCTCTTTGAGACACTTGTACGCAGCTTCGATGTCGGCGTAGGTGTTACGTTCACTAGGCTGAAGAAAGCCATATATGTAGTTCAGACCGATCAATAGGATTCAGTTAGTTCAGTCATGTAGTAAGAGTACACGATTCAAGCTACGATTACCTTTCCGGTTGATTGTCCATAGCCTGAGTAATCATACCTGCAAAGCTTTAACACATTATTTTCAAGATGTAATACTAGTAGAGAAAAAACACTAGTTTCACACATTGATCTTATAAATAGATGTCGGAAATCGCAGATATCGACTATGATCAGGCATTTCGTCGAGGCTGAAGCAACATCACCGGTTTAACACAAAAATGAAAGATCCGTTTTCTCCTACATTGCAGATCATATATAAAGAAGGTAATGCCTAGATTTCCACTTCCATAGAAATCCTTTGTTGTAAATCAATCCTTGTACATGACAATCACAACCACCGCATTCTGCGATAATCGTTGTATGCAGGGACGAAACTAAAGAAGGGGTGGGAGGGGGTCATGTTTGGATTCTCCGGATGTTTAATTATGGTTCCGTCCCCGATTATATGGATCCTTATTTGACAACATTGTTGTACCCCACTAAAGATCCTTGAAACATATCATTCTTGCACCTCACAACCAACAGAGCACCTCTGAACCTCCGACTCTACTGAAGACATAAAGGGGTGTCTTCGGAAAAAGGGTCTCGAAGAGCTAAATCTCAAAAAATGGCGACTAGTAGATGTAACTTCTGGCAGGCCTACATGACCAACCAGAACCAAATCATTGCCTCATGATCATATCTGCCTAAACTGTTGGTCTTAGCTATTATAATTCTACAGCTGACACACGCACTAAAGACCGCTATAAAACTTCCCGAATGTAACAGAGAGACAGGACGTAACCTCAATGAATATGTTATCAGGGGACTTGAAGGCGCGTTCACGGGGGCGCGCCTTCCATTATTTTGTCAGAGAATATGTTATCATTGCCCTATTATGTCACTAATGTCCCTCGGGGTCACTGTTCATATCAGTACCTATTATTTCTCAGGGGACTTGAAGGCGCGTTCCCGGGGGCGCGTCTTCCATTATTTTGTCAGAGAATATGTTGCATTGCCCTATTATGCACTCACCCTCGGGGACACTATCATAGAGGACTTAAGGCGCGTTCCCGGGGGCGCGCCTTCCATTATTTTGTCAGAGAATATGTTATCATTGTCCTATTATGTCACTCATGTCCCTCGGGACACTAGATGGATTGTGAAATCAGTAATTTATAACCAAATTTAACTTCTTTTAAAAGTTCAGCAAGTTAAGAATAAATTATACATATAGATTAATTTAAGTTCATAACTTAAATTAAAACGTTATGTGAAGTTTGAATAAATTAGATAAAATGTTATGGTTAATTGAATAAATGTGAAGTGATAAGTTGATTGTGACATTGAAATTGTATGGAATGAGCATCGAGATGTTTTTACGAATAAATGTGAAGTGATAAGTTGATTTTAATGTATATGTTTTATTATATATGTTAATGATAAAATCGTATGTATGGATAAATTTAATTTCAATTTAAGTATTGTGAACTATAATTGGAATATAACTTTTAATTTCGAATACAATTGAAATATTAAGTTGAAATTTAATGTTAAATTTCGAATACTAATTTATATTTTAATTTTAAATTTCGAATATATTATTTTTTTTTTATTTTAAATTTTGAATAATATATTTGTATTTTAAAAATATTATCAAACATTTAATGTTAAATGTGAATAAAAAATAACATTAAAAATATGTATGTAACAACCATGAACATTAAATAACATAACCAAATTACATAAAATTCTGAAATATAACTATTTAATAACATTAAAATACAACTGGATCACCGATGTCGTCTTCTCGAATGAGTTCCACATGGCGTGGTTGTCTATTTCGTGGAAGATTTCTTCGTAGAACTTGTTCTTCAGTCCTCTCTTCCTATCATCATCAGCAACATTTCTTCATTTGGTGAGATGACGCTGAAAGGGGTGAAGACCTGTAGTAAAATAACGACCCTGGAGGACTTGAATATAACCACCAGCCAAATAATGCATAGATGCTGGTAAACATAGTCGTATTGCACCTCCATATGGTATAAAACCCTGCGGGCTAGACATGTAACTTGGCGGGTTAGGAATGTAACCCTGCGGGCTCGGAATGTAACCTGGCGGGCTAGGAATGTAACCCTGCGGTCTCGGAATGTAACCCTGCGGAGATGGCATATGAACTGGTGGGCTTGGCATATTAAGTGGAGGGCTGGGCATGTACCCCTGCGGCATCGACGGATAAGGATGTTGTGGTTGGACTGATGCAGAACCGGTAGCGCCTTCTCTCCGTCCACACGTCGGGGGACGATGATATTGAGACGGTTGACATCTTTCTCGGTGCCTAGGAATGTTAACCCCTCGTGCTTCCGCCGAAAGTAGAAACGACTTCCCATTTTCATTAAACCAGTCCATATAGTTATCCGTAACCATATGACCAGTTTCAGCGTAATATTGTCGAGGGGCCAACAGTGTATATCGGTTCTCCCAAAGAACAATCTAATCTCTGTGTCTCACCACCTAGTTAACCTCTTTCTTTCCTCGTCTCTATGTTATGCACGTCGCTAAATTCCTAGGTGCTCCAGAATATATTGCGTACAACCATACTGACGGAGCACGCGATCAACTGGATGCCACTCAATAATAGCATAACATATAAGAGGTATAACTGATATCCATACCTCTAATGACCCACTAAGGTGGGGTGGGATGCAATCCTTCACTTCATCGCTCGCATAAGGTATCCACTGAAACTGAAATATAAATATACAATTCAAATAAATAAAATATTCTAATTATATCTAGCATTTTAAATTAAAATATTAATATTTAAACAGATTTAAAAACATACCTCAGACCCAGCTTTCGTATCAATAAGTAAATGAATTTCCTCTAACCCAGTAGGTATACTTTTATGGTTCTTTCTTTTCATCGACCACCTATGAAATAATATAAACTAAATATCACCTATTTAATTAAAAATATTTAAATCAAAATTTAGTTCGAAAATTACCTCAACAATAAGGGGAATACGTATGGTTCATTCACAATCGGGCATAAGAAAGGCATGCGGAACCACGCCCATGATTGTAGAAGCAAGAGACATCCACCGATAGCAGTTTTCTTATAATTCGTCGCCCAACACATTTCTCTAAAGAGAAATGCCAAAACTGCAGCGCCCCAACTATATCTTCCAGCTTTATCAAAACCGATCAGATGCCGCAACCACATACAATGCACCTGGTTGCGAGATTTGTCGGGCATCAATATTCCTCCAATTATTCGTAGAATATATGCCTGAGCACATGCCTTTGCTTGATCATCTGAAGCATTTTCATTTAAAACCTCAAAATTAGCTTTCAACCAAGATAAAGCTATTCTACCTCCATTAAACTCTGGCGGAGTAGCTCCAAGATAATCAATGCACATTGACTGCCAATCACTATCCGCCATACCACACATCATATTTCCGTCGACGGGAAACCCCAGATGCATAGAGACATCCTCCAATGTAATTGTGGCCTCTCCACATGGAAGGTGAAAAGTGTGTGTCTCGGGCCTCCACCTCTCAATCAGTGCAGAAATTAGGACAAGTTCGAGTTTGCAACTGCCAATAATTATTGCAATATACCCGAACCCGGCAGAAGCCAAATATGGCAAAATACGTTCCGGTGTCGGTATACGTGGATTTTTAATAAAAGTCTCTAAAATACGATCAGTATCCTAAATAATATATATTATAAAAAATTAAAATTAATATAAATTCATAATAACTTTAAAATAAAAATAAATTTAAATATTAACATTAATTATAAAAATATTACCATATCGCTAAAATGTCTGGAGATACGATCAATATCCAATCGCAGCAGCATTTCGTTTTCCATTATAACTGTAGACAAAACAATATAATTAGCACAAAAAAAAATAATTATAAATAAATAATAATTATATAAATATTATTTTAATAAAAAATAATATTTATATAATATATTAATATAAAATATAATACTATTTAAAAAAATACTAACATAAAAATAAATTTCTTACCACTAATAACAAATTTAAAACTCAAATAGTTGGAGAATTTGAGTTATATAAGAGAGGAAAATATGATTTTGGTGTGAAGAATGAGGGAGGGTTGAGGGGGTTTATATAGGGGAGGAGGAGGGGTAGTTAGGGAAAACGGATGAGGGCATTTATGGCATTTAATGGAAGGCGCGTCCCCGGGGATGCGCCTTCCACACGTGGCAGTCGAGTCATCAGAATCCCGTGAAGGCGCGTCCCCGGGGATGCGCCTTCCACACGTGGCATCCAACTCAACGAAAACTCGGGTAAAGAGCGTCCCCGGGGATATGCCTTTCGCCAGCTCAGCCGAAAGGGTGCCACCTCAAGAAATATATATCAAACGGTGCTAAAAAGATAAATATTCAATTAAATAATGTCAGTTTGGTCAAATTACCCAAAGTTTAACCGCAAAAATTGTTTTTTTATATACATATATAAATGGAAGGGGCAATTAGAATCTATAAGATGGAGAAGATGAACATTTCTTTGTTTCCTTTACAGAGGTTGTTTCGTACTCATTTTATTCTCAGTAATTGTTTTGTCATTGATCTTTGAGCTCAGTTTGTTTATTTATTTATTTATTTTGGTATAATTATCAGTATTAGATTAATTTTATTGATCGATTAATTCAAATTCAATATTATTAAAATAAAGATAACTTTCTCAACTTAATTTACTATATTCGCAATAATCATCATTTAAATTCCTAATCTTATTAAAAGATTTAGCGTGTCTTCCTACTAGACCACTCAATTTATTTTAATTCTATTTCTTTTATCCTTGGGAGCAGTGACAATATCACCCACCGTGTTATTTATTAGTAATACAATTTTAAATTTATAATATTAATATTAAAATTTAAAATTTTATTAAAAAGATTTATTATTTTATTGGTTTTACAGAGTAATAGTTAATACTTAATCCCTCACTTTAACATTTTTACAATTTAAAATTAATATGATATTTGAATAGATTTTGATTAAAATAAAATCTTGAACTTCATTATAACATTTTATCACAATATATCAGTTAATAGTTAACACTTCACTTTAACATGTTTAGAATTTGAAAATAATATATTAATCGAGACAAAAAATTTTTTGAAATAAAATATAGATTAATAATAAAAATTCGATTTTGTATAATCTCTTTCTTTCTTTTATAAAGAAAGGAAACTCTAACAGTTAAAGAATATATTATTATCTTTTGAAGTTTTATTTTTTTATTAATTTAGGTAAATACAATATGATATCTCTAAAAGTAACTCTCAATCATTTGACAACATTGAATATTCACACCCTTGACATTTTTAATACTTCAAATTTGATTAATTATATTTATAGGATGTGTATATGTTGTCAATAATTAAAAATTATTTATAAATAATAAGAGGGTTTGTAGTCCATGTACCATCAGTGGATTATATTAAGAGGTTTCATCAATTTTTTAAGATTATAATTTTAAAAATTATTAAAAATAAATAATTATATTTTTAACTAGTGCCATTTTATTTAGTAACGAATCTGAAAGTTTCAGAATAAAATCATGATTGTTTTGAAATTGTCAAAATATAATTTTTATCGGCTAACGAAAATGTATTAATTTATACAAAATATGCTTGTGAAATTAACATGGTGTAACTAAATTGAGACAATTAGTTGTTTGGAGTAGGGTGATCGTTCGATATAGTCGAGTTAAAATTTTTTGAGTTATTGGAGTTGACGAATCTTATTTTATAATTCGAAGTTGACTTTAAATATTTTCGAGTTGAATTTATAAAATTCGAGTCGAGTCGAGTCGATTTTTCGAGTTTATATTTAAATTTAGTTGTAAGAATTTATCATATTATAATATTATTTGATTTCAATTTAAATGACTTTCTATAACCATATATACAATACAAATATATTTCTTCATATTTTTTCATATGTGATATATATATAGTACAAAGTTCAAGAACTCGACTCAAACTTGAAAATAAATCAACTAATTAATAAAAAGTTCGAGTTATTCAAGTTGCATTTTACTACTCGATTTGAACTTGAAATTTTTTCGAGTCGAGTCTAATTTATGAAATTACAATTCGAAGTTAATTCGAGTCGAGTTTTTTCAAACCGAATCGAGTCAGTTTTGTTCACCCCTAGTTTGGAGTGTGAGTGGGGAACATGAATGACCTAAATTGCAAAATGTTACAAAATAGCATACTTGTTCGAGTAAATTACGCAGAGTTAACTTGCAATAATATAAAAATAAAAGGGCAGAGACGCAAAGCAAAAAACTAATAATTCCGGCGGTGGTGTACACGTTGTCCCATTTTATTACACGTGATTCCATGATTTCATGCGATTTTCCAAAAAAAATCACTGTTTTCTACTTTATTTCTCTGTTAGATACCTTTTTATTTTTATTTTTCGATCTATATCCTTTATAGGAAGGTACGATTTATGCATCGCGTCTTATGTCACGTGTTAAAAGACGCGGTCTATGTATCGCGTCTTAATAAACGTGTAAAAAATTTAGTGTTAATTTTATAAATATATATAAAATAATACTAAATATAATTAATTTCTGTTATGATGATATTTGTATAAAAACATCAACTTTATTCATTTATTTTTTTGTATGTGCATAAAAAAATTCATGCATTAAAATCTTTAAATATTTTTTTGTAAATTATTTTATAACTCGACAAATTTTGATTTTTGCATGAAATTACACAATATGTATAAGAGAAAATAACTTGAGTGACCGAAAATATTTTATAATATACAATTTTAACCAACCTTTTTTGGATTTACAAAAATAACCAACGAATTCGCAACTCGATTTCAAATTCGCAACAAGAACTCCAATTTCGCAACCAAGTTTCCAAATCCGCAACGCATAATTTGGAATCCGCAACACAGAAGTCAAATTCGCAACTCGAATTTGACGATTTCGCAACACGAGTTTTTTTTTCGCAACACGATTTTTAAATTTGCAACGCGAAATTTATTTTCGCAACACGAATTTTAATTTTCCAAAACAGCTTTTATTTTTGCAACACAAATGTAAATAGTATATCCCGTAAATCGTAACTCATAACCTAAACCCCTAAATCGTAACTCAGTCTCATCTCCATCTCTCACTCTCTCTGGCGACATCCATCTCCATCTCTGGCGACATCCGTCCCCATATCTGACGACCCTCCTCCATCTCCATCTCTCACAGCCACCCTTTTACAACCATTCACGGTCACAAATGGAAAATCAACCACCGAGGGTTAGTTTTTTTAATTATTTTTATTTTGAAAATTTTGTATTATTATTAGATAAATAATCGTTTTCATATTTAAATTGATGTTAAATTTACTCGTAATTTCAATATATAGATTAATCATTTCACTTAGATTGCTTAGTAAATTCATGCGGTTGTTGTCAATACTGTTAAACAATTTAATCTTTAACCCTGTGAAGTTAGTATTTGTCTTTATTTTTTGATTGAAGTAATGCAATTCATTCAAGTTTCAATTTGCAAAAGAAGAGTAGTTTATTCTTGAAACTTAAATTCGCAACACGAAATCTCAACTCGAAAATGAAATTCGCAACACGAAAATCGCAACTTGAAATTGAAATTCGCAACTCAAAAATGAAAATCGCAACTCGAAAAAGAAATTCGCGTTGCGAATTCAAAATTCAACTTGAGAATTTCATTTTCGAGTTGCGAATTCAAAATTCGACTTGCGAATTCAAAATTTGACTTGCAAATTTCATTTTCGAGTTGCGATTTTCGTGTTGCGAATTTAAGTTTCAAGAATAAACTACTCTTCTTCTGCAAATTGAAACTTGAATGAATTGCATTACTTCAACCAAAAAACAAAGACAAACTTCATAGGGTTAAAGACTAAACTGTTTAGCAGTATTGACAGCAACCACATGAATTTACTAAGCAATCTAAGTGAAATGGTTATATAAGTGCTTACTTCTGGAATGTTATCTGATGCATTTTGTGAACTATGATAGAATAATGACTTGTGTGAATACTGGGCTAGTTTGAAACATATTTGGCTAGATTTTCCTTGTTTAATACCATGTCTGTTTATTGTGTATAATTTGTAGTTTTTGGTATATTATTAGTATTATATCTAACTTAGTATTTTTATTGTTTTTGTTAGGAAATTTTTTCGGCTGCATTGACTTTAAGGAATAAATTAAGCCTAGCCACTACAATTGCGTCGACACTTACACATATCCAGAGAAATTTGTTTGAGAATACTTGTTTCGGGCCATGGCTGAAAGTAGAACATCCAAGTGAAGATGCTTTGTTGACTCATTTGTTTCTACAGACCATGACTAACGATCTACCTAAGGGGATACAACGTGGCGATGAGGAGATATGGTTTCATTTTCCACTAGCGTATACTCATTTTGGGCGGGAGGAGTTTTGCTTGGTCAATGGTCTACGTTTCAGACGACACGATGAATTAGGTCCGTACACTAGTCATATCGCCACCCGTCATGGTTATTTCGGGTTTTTCCTGACCTGGAAAAGGTGAAGGCCACTTTACATATCGATGATTTGAGAAGATTACTTCTTAAAGATTTTTTACTCGGATGGATGACCTTGATGTTGTATGAGTATGCCTTTTGTTACTTTTGTATGCCGACTTTTTAGCAAAAGAGGGCAGACAACCTATTTGTAAAGATTTAATATTATTGGTAGATGACCTAGATGCATGGAACGTGTTTCCGTGGGGTTCATATATATGGAAAGCTACTTGGAAAAAAATTTCGTCTGCCTTTGAGGACTGTCGTAGTTTGCATGGGCATAATTCCAAATACACTTTGGTAGACTTTATATGGTCCTTTAAGGTAAGAATTTCTTTATAATGTTTTGTTGAAAACATTTTGATATTTCGATATAACAAATTAAGATAAATGAATTTTAAGATTTTCCAAAATATTTTCTAAGTATATTCGATATAATTATTCGAATATCAAAATATTACTCCAAATCTTTCAAATATCATTTCAAATCCTTACTCAAGTGTAAAATTAAGTTTTAATCTTAAAATAATTTCAAAACAATTTTACAAAGTATTTCAAACCGTTTCAAAGCCAAAAATTCCATATTGTCCAGAGGGAACCAATTCCCCCTGAATGGTTTGGCTCCGAGAAAAACATAATGCTCGGAGGGAACTGATTCCCCCAAAGGGGGTATCGATTCCCCCCTGATCAACGGTCGAAATATTTGAATTTTACACTTAGGGAGCCGATTCCCTATGAGGGGGTACCGATTCCCCCTATGCTCCAAGCTATTTTATTAATTGATTTCACACCTAAACGGCTCCATTGACTCCACTAATCATCCCCAACATTCAAAATCAATTGAAGGAATATTTAAACAAGCTTAGAAGCCATTGATCAAGAACAAGAAACAACAATTATCAAGAATTGAGAGAGAATCAAAGAGAAAGCATCAAACTCATTGTTTGAGCACTTCAAGCCTATTTTTCATTCAATATTCATTGTGCTTTCAAGAACACCATTTGTGCTCTATTGTATTTATCCTTGAGTGTTCTTTATTTGTTCTATAATTGTGCAAACAATCTACCTTGTGAGGTTTTCCTTGTAAGTTTGCAAATTTGTATATTTCTCTTTGAAAAAGGGTGTGCTCAAGAATTTGGGGTATAATTCTTGAGGGGTTTGTAAGGTTACTCTTTGTCCTCAAAAGAAAGAACAAATTAGTGAATTTGTTGGAAAATCTTTAGTGTGGATAGCTAAGGTAGTGGACGTAGACTTTGGTTGAGAAAGTCGAACCACTCTAAATCGTTGTGCAAATATTTTCAATTTTCTGCAAAAGCTTCCACCAAAATTTTAATGCCAATTCACCCCCTCTTGGACAATTCCATCGATCGATAAACTCAACAATTGGCATCAGAGCTTGACTCATTTGAAGGCTTAACCGCCTCTTGAGTAGATCTGGGAAGAGTTAAATCGATATAGATGGCGTCCACTTCCGGTTTATTCTCCATGGAAGAATCCAAACCAATTGACGTGCCTCCACACTTCAATGGAACAAATTATCGTCGTTGGAAGAAGCTTATGATGATATTTATCCAAGCATTTGTTATGGAAGCTTGGATGATGATCGAGAAAGGATATTCTTCTCCAACAAAGAAGTATAGTGATCAAGAATGGAAGAAAGCTCAACAAAATACGAAGACTATACACATGTTGTGTTGTGCAATTGATCCTAATGTATATAAAGGAGTTTCTTCTTGTTCAAATGCCAATGAGATGTGGGATAAGGTTGAGGAGATCTATAGAGACAAGGAAGAAGAAGAACCAAAAAAAGTGATGTCTCTATTAGCTCTCACAGAGCCAAAGGTATCTTCTAGCTCAAATAGATTAAATTCAAAATCTTTTAATGAGTTACAAGATGCCTATGATGAATTATTTTCGGAGTTTGAGACCATGAACTCCAAATACAATAAATTGATTTCTAAATTTATTGCTAAAAATAATCTTCTTTTGAAAGCTAAAACAGACTTGGAAAATCAAAATGAAATGTTGAGAAAGGAGTTAGAGCTTTCAAAAATAAAATCTGAAAACTTTGAAAAAGAAATTTTCAAATTAAACAAACTTCTTCTAGAAACGAAAATGGATTTTGAAAATCAAAATGAAATTTTGAAGAAGGATTTAGAGCTTTCAAAAATGAAATTTGAAAGTATTGAAAAAGAAAATTTCGATTTGAAAATTAAGCTTGAATGTTTAACAAAAGAAAAAGATATCATTTTAAATAATTCATCTAGTTCAATAAATATATGTTCACATTGTCATTATCATGGTCATAAGGAACATACTTTCCCTTTAAAGAAATGAAAACGATTTAAAATTAGACAAGTATGGGTTCCAAAAGGAACAAGAGGCATTGAAACTAATGTTCAAGGATCCAAAGCAATTTGGATACCAAAATCTTCTTAAATGTCTCTCGTAGGTGTGTGGGACCAATGGTGATGAAGATAATGATATTCAAGATGCTCTAGCCACACATGAAGATAATAATTCTAAATGATTATGTTTTATTTCATGTATAAAAATATTGTATAATGAACATAGTAATTTTTGGTAATATTTTATAAACTCTAGTTCATCATATTAATTTTGGTCAAAATTGTTTTTAAAAAGTAATTGATATCTCTTTAACAATTGATATCGATTTTTCAAGAACTTTGGTTTTGTAAAATTTTGACCTTAAAATTTTCTTAATGATTATGCATAGATTTTTTTTAAAATTTTATAAAGTTTTAATGCATAACATTTTCAAAAACTTTATGCATGTGCTTTTAATCTCGATAATCAACATTGCATAATGTTTTGTATGTGAATGGATTAAAGTATAATCCGATTAGATGAATTTGACAAAAGATACAATATCTTATTTTTAAATTAAGTGTTTGCAAAATTGATTGACATTGCATATATTTTGATTATGCATGTTGGTCATAGAATAGGAAACATATGCATGGTGCCTTTAGATTCTATCAATACGACTAATTTATGCCTAGTTGCTAAAGATGAGCATGATAGTTGATTATGACATAAGAGACTAGGACATGCTAGTATACGTGTTTTGCAACGATTGATTCAAAGAGATTTAGTTAGAGGGTGCCAAAGCTAAAATTTGATAACGATAAAATCTGTGATGCTTGTGCTAAAGGAAAACATAGAAAAGCTTCCTTTAAAGTCCATTAATGATGTATCAACTAGTGGAGTATTACAATTAATCTATATAGATCTTTTTGGGCAATCTAAGACTCTAGCTTGGGTGGAAAACAATATGCATTTGTCTTGGTAGATGACTATTCTAGATATACTTGGGTTATATTCTTAAGTACTAAAGATGAATCATTAGAAAAATTCATCATGTTTCAAAAGTAATCCAAAACGAGAAAGGTTACTCCATAACTACTGTTAGGAGTGATCATGGCACTGAATTTGAAAATCTTGGATTTACTGAGTTTTGTAATTCTAATGGTATTAGCCATAATTTTCAGCACCTAGACTCCTCAACAAAATGGAGTTGTTGAGAGGAAAATCGAACTTTAGAAGAAATGGCTAAGAACCATGCTTTGTGAAAACAATTTTCCAAAATATTTTTGGGCGGAAGCCACAAATACCGCTTGTTATGTTATTAATCGAGTAATGATTAGGCATATTTTGAAGAAAACTCCATATGAACTTTTTAAAAATAAAAAGCCTAACATTAGCTATTTTCATCCTTTTGGATGTAAATGTTTTATTTTAAACAACGGTAAAGACAATCTTGGCAAATTTGATGCTAAAAGTGTTGAAGGAATTTTTCTGGGTTATTCCTTAAATTCTAAAGCTTATCGAGTATTTAATAAAAGAACTTTAGTTGTAGAAGAGTCTATACATGTTGTTTTCTATGATAATCTCCTTCCGAGGAATGATTCTTGTGTGAATGATGATGTAGGCATTATAAATACAAATGACGTTAGACATGACGTTGGAGAACCATCATCAAAGGAAGAAACGAAAGATGAGGAAACTCATGATCCTCTCGAGAATTCAACCATTGAAGAAAGGGAAGTATCTTATCCAAGAGAGTACAACTATGTCAAGGATGGTGAGATTATAGGTGATCCATCCAAAGGGGTAACAACTCGATCTTCTCTTAGAAATATTTGTAATTATGTTGCATTTATCTCATGCATAGAGCCTAAGAATATTAAAGAAGCATTAAATGATGAACATTGGATTATGTCTATGCAAGAAGAGTTAAATCAATTTGAGAGAAGTAAAGTATGGACATTTAGTTGAAAGGCCTAGTAATAAATCTACTGTAGGTACTAGATGGGTATTTAGGAATAAGCTTGATGAAAGTGGTAATATAGTGAGAAACAAGACTAGACTTGTTTCTCAAGGCTATACTCAAGAAGAAGGCATAGACTATGATGAAACATACGCTCCCGTAGCTAGGATGGAAGCAATTAGAATGTTATTAGCATTTGCATATTTTCATGAATTTAAATTATATCAAATAGATGTTAAAAGTGCATTTTTAAATGGTTTTATAAAAGAAGAAGTGTATGTGGAACAACCTCCAGGTTTTGAAGATTCAAAATTTTCCAAATCATGTTCTTAAATTGACAAAAGCACTTTATAGTTTAAAACAAGCTCCAAGAGCTTGGTATGAAAGATTGTCAAATTTTTTAATTGAAAAAGGTTTTTCAAAAGGGAAGGTTGACACTACATTGTTTTTAAAGCATAGCAGTAAAGATTTATTAGTAGTTCAAATTTATGTTGATGATATAATATTTGGTTCTACTAATGATGTTCTTTGCCAAGAATTTTCTAAGCTAATGCAAAGTGAATTCAAGATAAGCATGATGGGGGAGCTCTCATTTTTATTGGGACTCCAAAACAAGCAAAAAAAAAAGATGGCATCTTCATCAATCAAGCTAAGTACGTCAAAGATATGCTCAAGAAGTTTGGACTGGAAAATGGGAAACCTCATGACACTCCAATGAGCTCATCAACAAAGTTTGACATAGATGAAGGAGGTAAATGTGTAGATGTTAAATTATATAGGTCAATGATTGGTTCTTTGCTTTATCTAACTGCAATAGACCGGACATTATGTTTAGTGTTTGCTTAAGTGCTAGATTTCAATCATGCCCTAAGGAATCACATTTACTAGCTGTTAAGAGAATCTTTAGATACTTTAAGGACACTCATAGTTTAGGACTTTGGTATCCTAAAGACTCTAGCTTTACCTTGCATGCCTTTTCTGCTGCAAATTATGGAGGATGCAAATTAGATAGGAAAAACACCTCCAGTACTTGCCAATTCCTTGGAAATATGTTGATTTCTTGGTTTTCAAAGAAACAAAGTTGTGTTGCATTATCTACCACTGAAGCGGAATACATTTCAGCTGGTAGTTGTTGTGCACAAGTTTTATAGATGAAACAACAAATTTTTTATTATGGAATTGAAGTAGGTACCATTCCTATCAAGTGTGACAATACTAATACTATTTGTCTCACTAAAAATACCATCCAACACTCTAGAACTAAGCATATTGAAATTAGACATCACTTCATTAGAGACCATGTCGCTAAGGAAGATGTAGTTCTAGAATTTGTTAATACTTTGCACCAATTAGCAGATATCTTTACAAAACCTTTAGATAAAGAAATATTTTGGACACTTAGGAGAGAATTAGGTTTGACCAACCTACCTTGACTTAGTGTTTAAAATAAGTTTAGCACTTTTAATTAATTTTTGAAAATGCCTATAACACTTTTGATTGCATTCTTTGCTATTAGTTAGGGGGAGTTTATGATTCTTTGTGAAAAATTGATTATATGTTCAAATAAATTTTAATGATAGATTTGATTGATTGAACATGATTAATTTTCAATATATGAGTTGCCAATACCACTAGAGCAAATTAATTTAGCATTTTGAAGGGGAACCGATTCCCCCTTTGATTGGAACCGATTCCCTCCTTGAGGGAATCGATACCCCCATGGGTTCTGGTTATTAAACGCCCAGAAGAACCTTTTATCTCAAAACCCTCTCTTCTTTCTTAAACGTCGTTCATCATCTCTTTCTCTCTAAATCTCCATTTTTGTCAAAATCATCAAATACAAGTCGGACTTAGATCGTTCTTTAACTTCTAATCCTTGCAAACAACATCACATTCTCATAAAATCTAAATTTTCAAGGTAATATTTCAAAACCCTCTATTTCATTGATTTTTGAACATAGTACTAGTTTTGATTAGTTCTAAGATGAACATTACATCGGGCATTGTTATATGATGATTTTACAACCAATTTCGTCAAAAACACTCAATTTTTCAAAACTATCTATAAATTTCGAAATAAAAAAAAATCAAAATTTGTTGTTTTAATTGATATTTTTGATTCAATTATGTTGTTTTCATAAAAACTATACGTACTATGATTTTCAAACATTATTTTCCAAAATAGTTTTTCAAAACATTGCCCTTTAGGATTCGGTTTACAGAACCTTGAAATATTGAGGACTCATTTGAGTTTTAGGTTTGATTATATTGCATACATGTGTTTAAATTTGCAGGTTACATATTCTATTTCGATTCTTAAGCCATGTCAAATCCTAAACAACCTAGGACATTGTCTAGTCACTCAAGTCAAGACCGACCTCATATTCCTCTACCCTAAATAACCCAAATATGACCATTCTGAACTCTTGTTTCAACGTACCTAGTCGTAGACAAGATCTATATCATAGGTACCATACTTGTTTTGAGTCATACGAAATCTAGAAAGAACGTATCCCTTCGATCCAAGCTATAGAAGATATGGACTTCCAATATCTTCCTACTCTTAAATCCTAGAAGTTTGATAAATTCTTTAAACTCAAACCTTTGGTTTATCATTAATTAGTCCGTATTTTTCTATTCTAATGTGGTATGTGTCCAAAATGAGCGTCGATCTGAAACTATAAGAATTCAATCATATCTTTTAGGACAATTCATTTTTATTGACTCCGACACAATCGCTACCCATTTTGGACTAGATAACTCAGGTTTAATGAAAAAGAGACTGTGGATTCACTCTATAACTCTAAGGATAGTGAAAGTACCCTAAGAACTCATCGTGATAGATTCCTTCATTATATGATCTCTTGGTGGTTTAGACCATCCGGAGGTAGGTACTCATCCCTTAGGAATATAGATATATGGTGGATATACTGTATCCAATATAAAAATAAAGGATTAATCTGCCACAAATCATCTTTAGTGAGTTTCCATAAACATTGTTCCTTCCAAGAATATAGAAACCCTGGTTTATGGTTGTCTCTTTAGTAATTTGTTTATCAAACTCGGTCTTAGGGTCTCTTCTGATATTCCTATCCCTCTCCAAAACCAAATCAATCTTACTTCCTTGAAGAAAGCAGGATGGAAAAAGGATAAGGAAATGGGTCAATGGGTTTATCGTCCCGAACTCAGAACTTTGAATTGTGAAACATTTTGATGTTCATGGATTGTTTTATTTTGGATGTTTGAATTTGTTGGATAATTGGATATTTGAACTTACATGCTATATATTTGGTTTGGTTTTAACTTTCATTTTAAGCTTAATGTTTATTTTTGCATCATTTACATATTAGTTGCATTATGACCAATTTTTTTGCCCTTTCACATTGTTTATGAATATTGAATTATGGAACTAATGACTAATCTTTCTCTTAATTGTGATTTTAGCAGCTTAAGCTATATCTAAGAATCAATTGGCTAATTGTTTTCAAAAACTTGTTTAAAATCTTTTAAAGGTCTTTTTGATTTAACAAAAATGGGAGAAATGTTAAAGTGTTTTAAAGGGGAGAAGTGTTAGAGTAAGGGGGAGTAATTTCAAAACTTAATTTCAAAAAATTTCAAAACTTAATTTCAAAATCTTAAAATTACTAAAATGTTTTGTTATATCAAAAAGGGGGAGATTGTTGAAAACATTTTGATATTTCGATATAACAAATTAAGATAAATGAATTTTAAGATTTTCCAAGTATATTCGATATAATTATTCGAATATAAAAATATTACTCTAAATCTTTTAAATGTCATTTCTAATCCTTACTCAAGTGTAAAATTAAGTTTTAATCTTAAAATAATTTCAAAACAATTTTACAAAGTATTTCGAATCGTTTCAAAGCCAAAAATTCCAGATTGTCCAAAGGGAACCGATTCCCCCTGAATGGTTTGGCTCCGAGAAAAATAGAATGCTCGGAGGGAACCGATTCCCTCTTGATGAAAAGTCGAAATATTTGAATTTTACACTTAGGGAACCGATTCCTATAAGGGGGTACCGATTCCCCCCACGCTCCAAGCTGTTTTATTAATTGATTTCACACCTAAACGACTCCATTGACTCCCCTAATCATCCCCAACGTTCAGAATCAATTGAAGGAGTATTTAAACAAGCTTAGAAGCCATTGATGAAGAACAAGAAACAACAATTATCAAGAATTGAGATAGAATCAAAGAGAAAGCATCAAACTCATTGTTTGAGCACTTCAAGCCTATTTTTCATTCAATATTCATTGTGCTTTCAAGAACACCATTTGTGCTCTATTGTATTTATCCTTGAGTGTTCTTTCTTTGTTCTAGAATTGTGCAAACAATCTACCTTGTGAGGTTTTCCTTGTAAGTTTGCAAATTTGTGTATTTCTCTTTGAAAAAGAGTGTGCTCAAGAATTTGGGGTATAATTCTTGAGGGGGTTGTAAGGTTACTCTTTTTCCTCAAAAGAAAGAACAAATTAGTGAATTTGTTGTAAAATCCTTAGTGTGGATAACTAAGGTAGTGGACATAGACTTTGATTGAGAAAGTCGAACCACTCTAAATCGTTGTGCAAATATTTTCAATTTTCTGCAAAAGCTTCCACCAAAATTTTTATTGCCAATTCACCCCCCTCTTGGCCAATTCCATCGATCGATTAACTCAACATGTTTCAAAAATTAATTATTTAACAATTACTAAAATTAATGTTTGTGTATTATATTGTAGATTTGGATATTTGAGGCATTTCCCAGCATGCATACTTATGCCATCAAGAATTCAAATGATATTCATAGGGCTATTACTTGGAAGATGATCCGACAGTTGGATTGGGAAGAGATACTACCATATATGACGATTGATGATGTAAGTAAACAAAAATACTACCATATATAAACAATTTATTACTAGTAGATGTTTGACTTTATTTGGGCTTTTATATTGTTAGGAGGCAAACTATCCATTACAGACATTGATACCCAAAGAGGCTGAGCTTGCCATTGATTGGTGGCAAGCTAGTAGGCATTTTTTTGATGGGACAGATGTTGAGCACCCTCACTTTTTCATCGATGAGATTATCCACTTCGACACCGTGATCCATCACCTCATCGAGTAGATTCTCCACTTCGACTCCAAGATCCATCACCTCATCGAGCCGATTCTACACCTCGACACCGAGAGCCATCACCTCTAGCCGACTCTACACCTCGACACCGAGATCCATCACCTATTCCATCACATCATCGAGCCTCTTCTCCACCATCACCTCATGATAGGTGACTGGAAAAGATGTCACGATATTTATCTCCCTATTCTCCACCTTTACAGGATGAGTTAGGTGTTTTACGTGATGAGGTCAGTGCTTTACATGATGAGGTCGGTGTTTTACGTGATGAAAATGGTGCATGGCGTGATGAGGTATGGTCTTTACGTGATGAGGTAGCTATTTTACGTGATGACAACGGTGCTTTACGTGGTTACGTAGCTGCTTTACGTGATGAGGTAGGTGCTCTACGTGAGATTGTTTCATCATTGCAGAATGAGGTTCATACTCTATGCAAGGAGGTAAGTTTGTTTAATTTTATAAGAAATACTATACTAAAAATGCAATAACCTTTTTTCGACATTATTTATTTATTTATTTACTGATTTATGTATTAATTTATTTTTTAGTGGCCCGATGAGGTAGGTGCTTTACGTCGGGTTTTTCTTGTAAGACGGGGTTCACGCATCAGACATCGTAGGCCTACCATTACGTTTATTTTCACCCCAATAGTTCCAAGACTGCGTAAGAAGAAGCCTGATCCACCTACCATTGTTCAGAATCCACCTCCATTGTTCATGATTCATCTCTCATCGTTCAAGAGGCCCCTCCCATCGTTCAAGAGGCCCCTCCCATCGTTCAAGAGTCCCCTCCCATCGTTCATGATCACCTCCCATCGTTCAAGATCCACATTCCATACTATGTAGACATATTGGTAAACCCCCTCTTGTGCCCGGTATGATGGATCAAATATGGCTTTCGTATCAGTTACCGGCCAGTACCATTTCTCAGCATGAGGTATGCACACTACCGAACACAGTTAAGGATAATACCATTTGGGCTAAGACCACAGTTGATTTTAATCTATATGAGCAAGGGGTGCTTCACCGACATATGCAAAATCGACAATACACATTTGTTTCTTGAGCGGTCTTTGTGGGGTGTTTTATTAGGGGTTGAAGATAATGGATATTTCGAATGAGGGGTAAGTATTATATTCTTTTTTATATTGACTTTGATTATTTTTTTAATTTATTAAATTCACTAAATATATGTATTTTTTTATAAAACTGCATATTGATGCATGGGTAACACGACTTCTGATTTTAAGGAAATTGAAGAAACTCAAAAAGATGCGATGGACTATTATGCCTTCGTCTTTTCACGCAGCTCACTTGCAGGATCAGAGAGACGATTCATATGGGTTAGGTAATGGCAAAGCTATCATTTATCCTGCGTGGTGGGAGGTCGATAAGGTTAGTATTTATTTGTGCATATTTAAAGGTGTTCATAAAATTTATTTGATGTGCGCAGTTGAAGTATTATTTATTATATTGCAGGTGTTTATCCCTGTTATGGAACGTCGTCATTGGCTTCTCGTCGAGCTTCAGCTCCCATCACTGAAGACGATAGTATATGACAGCATGCTAAATTCCATACCATTGTCTGATTTGAAAGATATTATTTGTAGAGGATGGAGCGATCTTTTGTCTAAATACTTGGATGCGATTGCTTATTGGACTAATTCATGAAACGAGAAGCCAAATAAGTTAAAAGTTACAATGATGAGAGATGAGACAACGCCACAACAAGTGTCAATAGCCAGAGGGGATTGTGGTCTATTTGTATGCATGTGCTTGGAACGTATGACGAGAGGAGGAAAACAGTTTCTACCTCCGATAGATAGAGATAGAGGTGCAGTAGGGTTGTGGTTACGACATTTTATGGGTAGAGAGATATATGCGAGACATTGCCTACCTGCATCCAGTGGTTGATATGCGACATGACCATGTGAGAATTTCCTTTCGCTTGTCTACATTACTCTGAACTGTGATTAGAATGTACATGGCTTTATTTATTTTTTTATCTTTTCTCACTTGTGAGTTTTATGCATAGGTTTGAAGCCCAGAAATATTGAGATGCTTAAAACCTCACCGGGTGTTGAAAGTGTGCATAAACAACCTTTTGTTATTGGTAAGTTTGAAAAATGGTTGTTAACTTGTTACTCTTTGTTTTAGATGAAATATTGATCAAAAGTAGTTTGAAAATGTTTGGTTAAGTACCTAGAAATTCAATAATTTCAACTCATATTTGTTGGTTTTGGATGTGTAGAAATTATCATGGCCATAACGTTTTTGCAGGTTAATCCTTCTAGATGTTATAATTTTGGAAGGGATTCTCATTTTTCATGACCCTCGTGTCAGAGAGTTGATGAACACGAAAATATTTGTTGATATAGGTTAAATAATTAAATTTATCTTAGTTTATTGGATGATCATATCCATTTGCAAGTTGCATATAATGATTGTCAACCTAAATTTTGTTTACACACTGAATTGTGGTATATTGATTAGTTTTCTGACCAATGTCTGTAAGCTCCCTATTGTTAGGAGCATTTTAGGTTGGATGTACTATCTGGGGCAAATACATACCAATGTGATGTAAAGTGTAAATAAACAGTTTTTTGTTTAATTGATTTGTTTAATTTCAATATGCATTATATTGAAGGCAAAAAATACCTATTGAAGGCACACTACCTTTAAGAAAATCAAATTCGCAACACAAAAATCGCAACTTGATATTCAAATTCGCAACTCGAAAATGAAATTCGCAACACGAAAATCGCAACTCGATATTTAAATTCACAATGCGAAAATGAAAATTGAAATCAATTTCGAGTTGCAAAGTTCATTTTCGAGTTGTGAATTATATTTTCGAGTTGCGAATTTTAATATCGAATTGCGATTTTCGTGTTGCGAATTTGAGTTTCGAATTAGGAATTCCATTTTCAAGTTGTGAATTTGATTTTTGGAGTTGTGAATTTGAGTTGCGAATTTGGTCTAAGAAAATTAATCATACTTGTTTAGTTATTTACAAAACTAAAGTTCAAGCATCTGGAGAAGTACACAATAACCATATTTTTTTCTAGTTTCAATTCAAGGAAACACCTTCAAAAAGATAACAGACAACAATCTAATAAGTGATAACAACTGAACATATCATAGCAATGTTCAAACTCAAGTTACTAATATATGTGATGTCAGGAGTACAACTTTATAATGCATGCCTAACTGCAAAAATGTATGCATCCACACATAAAATACACATAATACAATGTTTGCATCTAAAAATCACCTAAGTTAATAGTCCCAAAAGGTGAAGGCGGTTGTGATTCGGATTTTGATTTTGATTACGATTTTGATTTCCCTTTGCTTGGCACTGGTAGAGGAAAAGATGATTGTGATGGCACTGGTGATCCACAGGTCAACCTTGTATGACCACTTTCCTTTCACCGACTACATGTCGATATCTTCTTCTCTTCACCCTTAGACGGTATACGATCGTGATTTTTTGGTCGGCCAAGTAGCCTTCTGTCCATGACTGGTGGCAAAACTGTTTGTAAGTCATCTGGTATGTCCCACTCAGAAGGATGTGGAATAGGGTAGACAATCTTGGCATAAGTCTGTCGATATACTTCTGTAGTGTAGCAATCCATAGCGTATGCGCTTGAATCATCTTGGTTTAGATGAAGAGCAACTTTTATAACATGGCCACACGTATAACCAGATGTTTTCCATTTCATACAACTACACGTCTTTGCATTTAGATCGACAAGTCCATTTAAGTTATTATCCAAGACTTTAAACAAAGTGTTTGAACATGGTTCAACTCTCCATGACGTTGACTTCACAACACGTTTCGTTATCTTTTTTTCAGTCCATGGTGTAACACGACGTTCCAATGTTCCTGTAAATTTAAATAAATAATACTTAGTAAAATTTATTAAATATGATAAGTTACGAATTTAAAGAAATAATACCTGCATGGTTTCTTTTCTTATAGTACCACTGTTGAATAGAGGCTCGAAAAAAGCTCCATTAATATAGTAATGGGTAATTTTCGAGAATGACGACTTAGAGCGTTGATTGATTCTGCACTATTAGACATCATGAAACCATATATTTCTCCAAGTTGATGTACTCTTGACTATCTTTCAAACACGACATCTTCTAGTGTTTGAGCACATTGAGGCAAAACACATCTTAAACAATTTATATGCTTATTAAAATCCACTTCTCGATAAGCTTTTACAGCCTTCCAGAATGTCCATTTGTGATTTTTTATACCAGTAAACCTTGATTTTAGATTTCTGTACAAATAAACACCATAAAGTCCATGAAAAGCATATGGGAAACAGCTTCTAATAGCGTTGTCAATTGAGTTTTCCCTATCAGATATGATTGTCAGATTGCTAATAGGACCTATGCAATCCCTAAGATGCCCCATAAACCATGTCCATGAATCAAAGGTTTTAGATTTGCCAACCACGCAAGCTATTGCCAGTATCCCATTGTTAGCATCTATGGCTACTGCTAATAAGTTTACTTCAAGGTATCGATATTTCAAATGTGCTCAGTCAACTATAATAACTGGGCGCGTGCAAGTAATAAACGAACGAATCTACAAAATAATTTACACAAGAAATATAATCATTTAAATATGAAATGCATGTAACTAACAAAAATGAGTCAAAAAGTTATATTGATTTACTAACTGCAGCACCAATGGTGATAAACAGCAACTCAAAACGTCCATCTCTATCTGTTTTGATATGAGTTACCGACCTAGGATATTTACAATAAGCCGACAGTTGGGCAAACGATGCTTCTGGCGACCCCCTCAACAATTCCAAGGCATAACATTTGGCTCTCCAAGATTGAGAATATGAGATACTAATCTTGAACCGAGCATTCATGTCAGTCATAATTTCATGTCCCCGATATACCCTGCCATTCAAAAATATTAACTCAGCCAGAAAACCACCCAACACCTTTTTGTTTTCCTGTTTATGGTGAGGAAAAACTTGGGTTCTTGAACATATATGTTTATCAATAAAAGTCCTAACTTGAAATATTTCGCAATCTTTTATCCTCTTTGCAATCATACGCCACGTACAGTTTTTGTCAATCCTACACTTTATTTCGAAACGATTTTTGCTTGATTTGTTAACTTTTAGTTGATAGCCATCTTCCACACATTTCATATACAAAGCTATCTTCAAGTCTTCCTTTGTATCAAAACAATCATCTTTCTTGATACGAATAACTTTTGTGTAACAATCAACTGCTATCTTTACCAACTCTTCTTCTAGTATCTAAAGTAATTCTGGCATATTCCAGTTATACTCCCATGGCTCTTTCTTATTCTTCTTCTTTTCTTTGGGGACTTCTTTTCCTTCTTTTTCTTCAGGGTTATATGAATTACAGAATGGATGTTCAACATGTTCATTCACAGCCGTAACTTCCTCCTCATTATCATCAACAACATCTTCCTTGACAGTGGTTGTTTCATCATCAAAATCTGGGTATTGACCAATATCAAAATCATTACAAGCAAGGTCTGTTTCTTCTTCTGAAACATCATCAATATCCGAGTATTGACCAAGATCAAAGTCCGGGTATTGACCAAGATCAAATTTCAAATACTGACTAGTACTCACATTTTTTTATGTTGGCTCATCATCGTCTAACTGGTCAATACGAAAACTGAAATTTGGTGCTGAAATTTGATTGGGATTTGGATTAGGGAAAAGTTGTGGATTTTGATATTGTGTTTGGTATTGGAAATGTGGTGAAACAAAATTTTCTTGTTGATGAAATTGTGGTGGAACCATGAAATTTTGAGGTTGATAACAACGTTGTACATTGTGAGCACCATAAAATGGGGCTGAAGAACTTAGTTGATTACTACCCGTTACTGACCCAACTTCACTACTTCTAGGTTCAATAACATATAATGTAACATCATCTTGCGAAACACTAATGTAAGCAATGAATCGTTCAACATATTCATTGCCGGTGTAGACACTCATTTTCGTCCATTTATTTATTTATCTTCATATATATATCTATATTATATAGTTTGCAAATGGATTTTATAAAATATATTTGAAAACATTTATATATTATATAGTTTTTTTAAAACGTTTGTGAAAATAAATATAATATATAGTTTTTAAAACATTTTTTAGTTTAAAAACATTTTGAAAATATATAATATATAGTTTTTAAAACATTTTGAAAACATTTATATATTATATAATTTTTTAAAACGTTTTTAAAAATAAAATATAATATATAGTTTTTAAAATATTTTTGAAAATATATATATTATATAGTTTTTAAAACATTTTAGAAAACTATATAATTTTGAAAATATTTTTTAAAAATATATAATATATAATATTAAAATGTTTGTAAAAATATATATTATATAGATTTTTAGAAAATGTTCTTCTTTTGTTTTAATTTATTTACCTTTTTCTTTTTATTTATTATTATTACTTATTTTTATTTTACTTCTTTTGTTTCAGATCCGTTTGGGGTCCAATCTGTCCAAGACCAGAGTTCAATATTGGTTAAGTGGGCCTGAACCAGCCCAACAGCAGATTAGGGTTATCACGTATGTCCAGCGCCGCATATGATCTTGGACCGTTGGATCTGACCCAATCCAACGGTCGAGATCAAGGGTTCCAGGAGATCTAAAGTCACCGGTCAGCCGAGAATTTCGGCCACGTGCAGCACCAAAATCGGAGCTACTCGGACTGAACCATCCGAGATCACCGAAAACCACCCCGGAATATCCGAGATCAACTCCAACCACGACCGGAAATAGCCCCCACGGGAGCCTATAAAATCAAGGCATCAACACTGCCACAAGGGAGGGAACCTCAACAAGATCGGAGTAAACCAAGACCCACGAAAATCATCAAGTCACAAAAAAAACCCAAGAGCCGGTCACCACAAGACCAACAGTACCAACACACACCATCATCGAGAAACCATCATAAGCCGAAACGTCAGATACAAAAACCCATCAAACCCAGTCGAAACCAAAAGAAAAACAACAGCTCACAGTAAACCAAGCACACAGAAAAAACAAACAGAGAGCCATCACAAACAAACAGGACGAGAATCCACGAGAACAGTAAACGAGAACACAAGAACAAGGCAAAAACAGAAGCATCAACCGTGAAACCAAACCACAATAGCCAACACCAAAACGCCAAAAATACAACAAATAAAAGGAAAACAAGCAAGGACATCCAGAACCAGAGGAGCGCATCAGAAAGGTGAGGAAGCCGATTGGTTTCGGCTTAGATCTACGCCGTTTAAGGGTGTTTTTGCGTGACTGGTGCTCGGGGTTAGGACGAGGGGCTTTAGAGGAGCATTTGGTAAGGTTTTGGCATTTGTTTCGGCCGTCACGGGCGGCGGCCGAAGACGGCGATGATCAGTGGTCGAGGTTCGGTCGGGAGGGCCGGCTGAGAGCATCTCTCTCACGAGATGGTTTTCTGAGAAATGTCGAGAATGAAACGAAAACAAGCTGAGTTAGATATATATATAGCAGGGACCATTATGCAAATAGGAGATTCTTAAATTCTCTCCGTGGTCCCTGTTATTTTGAGTCGCATTTCATTTCAGTCACCACATTCAATTTGGCCGCTGGATTTTTAATTGTTTCGATTTGATCCTCATTTATATTTTATATTTGTTGCAATATGATCCCTGAATTCTTATTTTATTCATTATTATTATCATGCTTTTTAATTATTATTAGTATTTTTTCTTTTCTCATATTGCTTTCATTTTTACTTTTAAATAATTTTTTTAATACTCCTTATTATTTACTTATTTAATTAATTTTAATTTTACTTCTTTGGTATATATTATTTTCTTTTCCTTTGATTTATTTTTTAGCACTATTTTTTTTTTTATCTTTTCATTTTTATTTATTTATTCTTGCTATCTAACATTTTTTGTCCTTTTCAGTAAAATCTCAATTAATCAGAGGTAAGCAATTCGAGTCGGATTTCTAAATTTCAATTTAAATTTGTAATTTTCGCAATTAAAAACAACTGATAAATTAATTGGTACCGAAAGGGCGGTTCAAGGGTGCTAATCCTTCCTTGACCGTAACCGACTCCCGAACCCGACACATTTCTGGTATAACGCAGATCAGGTAAGATGGTGTCCGACCCACCTAAATTCGATTTAAAGTGGTCGGTGGCGACTCCCAACCCAATTCATTTCAAGTCGAAGCCCAATTCCGGGGCCCAACCGAAAGACGGTTGCGACAGTTTGGCGACTCCACTGGGGACAGGTAAGTGAGTCAGGCCAGAATTAATTTTCCGTTGTCTTTTTATGCGAAAATTGTAAATTTAAATTTTAATTTATCTATTCGATTCCAATTATTTACCTTTGATTATTTTGTTTCAAATAAATAGTTGTACTGATGTTTTTTAATGATTTCAGATTTTTTTTCAAAATTGTCATCTCTAAGCTCTAAACCCGAGCTCCGAACCCTTTTAAGTGGGGGTGAAAGCGACGCATTCGTGTGAATTTATTCACCGCATATGCCTAGCAAGTAGCCTTCGGGATTCATATACCTTATGTCTTCGTGTGAATTTATTCACCGTATGGGCATAAGGGAATGTGTCCTCTCGAGTTTAACTTAGTCCACACAAGCTTGTAATGAGCTTAGGACTAAGGGTCTGGCAAGCCCAAGGGGGGCACCGGCAAGGAGAACTCGAGTACCTTTTTAGAACCTAAACCGGGAGACTATGGAGAATTAGAGCCCACCTCAAAACCTCACTTCAAACCCTAGGCTGTTTTATTTCATGCTTTACTTTCTGTTCAAAGCATGCGAACTAGACAAATATGCGGTTAGGATTTGTTTGAAATTAGCATACGGGATAGAGATCATGTCCGGGTAGGAATTAAAGCATGTGGGGTAGATATCATGTGGGGTAGGATTTTTTCATTTTTGTTTTGATTTACTTCACTAACTCTTTTTATTTTTGTTTTATTTTATTTTATTTTCATCATTCGCATCATTTAAAACGGGGTGTTGATCCACCAAAAATGTGTTTGTTAAACATGAATAATCAATATTAATGGACAAAGGGGTTACAATACAAAGAGATAAAAAGCTCACAAGTCCAGCCGTGGTCAGAGAATACTCAAAGGCAAAGTTGCAGGGGCAATACGAGGAAAAGGTCACTGACCCGGTCGCTCCTTTTAAAAAAAACTACAAGAACAAGATGGTGAAACCCTAACTGAGCGGGATGCCATTGCTGATGAATTCAAGAAGCAAGCTTTGGATAGTTTCTCTCGCTCCAATGGCATTTTTAGAAACAAGCTCGGCAGATAGTGAGAGCCGGAGATGCAGTCCTTCGAGACCTTTTGGGGGCAAGCATCTCATTATTTGCACATTTTAGCCAAAGGAGCCGGGATGGTTCGGCAGGATATTCAACTAGTGAAAAAGACGAATCAACCTGTCAGAAGCTGTACATGACTCGTACCATCAAAAAGAGTTTTTTGTCTCTTCAGACGTAACACTTTTGTCACCAATAGGGGTTATTCAGAATAACAGGCACATTTTTTTGGATCAATGCCTCAGACATTTCATGCATCACATATTTAGACATTTTGCATTTCTTATTTTTTGTGCATTTTGTTTGCATTCACATTAACTAATATATACATGTCTCATCAAAAGGAGTAAATACTGGATACACCGCCTCAAGTACTGGACACACCCCATCCACATAACACTCGTTTGAAGAAGAAGAGGATGGAAGCCAGAATTACACAAATCGAGGAGAATATGTTAAAACTACAAAAGGAACTAGAAGACAAAATAAACCAGAACAGTCGAAATACTCTGGAAACAATCACAAAGAACCAAGAGTCCTTGGTTGATCAGATCGTTGCCAAGTTAGTTGGCTTACAACAGACCAGTGCGCCTGGGGCAGGTTCATCGGAAGGGGTAACTATACAACCTACCCCACAGGTGGTTATCTCACCTGAAATCTTACCAGAACTTCGAGGGGACTCATCTGCTGCAAAAGCAAAGCCCTCGTCCTCTGTATTCAACCCTAAGAACAATCTGGGTTATTACCATGTACCGGATTTGGACGAAGAGGTAAAAGCGAGGAAGATGGAGGAAAAAATCAAACAATTGGAGGACCAAATGAATATAGTCAAAGGAGACCGTGACTACCATGAAATCGATGCAGCGGAACTTAGTCTAGTCCTGGACTTGGTTCTTCCCCCGAAATTTAAGTCCCCGGAGTTCGAGAAGTTTGACGGGAATAGTTGCCCATCCACTCACATCACCATGTTCTGCCGAAAGATGACAGGATATGGAGGAAACGACCAACTTCTGATCCACTGCTTTCAGGATAGTCTGTCGGGCTCAGCCATTCGGTGGTACAACCAGCTAAGCCGATCAAATATCAAGACCTGGAAGGACCTGGCCAAGTCATTTCTGGAACAATACAAGCATAACAATGACATAAGGCCAGATCGAGTTATGCTACAAAACATGGAAAAGAAGCATAACGAGAGTTTCAGGCAGTACGCACAAAATGGAGGGACTTGGCTGTGCAAGTTCATCCACCGTTAGATGAAAAGGAAACTCGGAAACTTTTCGTGCAGACTCTGAAGGCTCCATACTTCGGGCATCTGGTGGCGATCACATCAGGAAGCTTTTCAGACTTGGTTATGGCCGGAGAAATGATTGAGTCGGCCATAAAGCAAGGCAAGATTAAGGATGGGGAAGCCAGTAAGAAGCCTCCTATGAGGGAGAGGGATGGAGAGGTTAATAACATCAAACACTCCAGCAAAGGTGTTACAATCTCCAGCCCAAAATCAACTGCAGCTGTACCGTTAGGTACTTCTAAACAAGATTCCAGGAGGGAAAGGGAACATTTCGACCCAATTCCCATGACCTACAAAGAGCTTTACCAGCAACTTCTTGACACCCATGTGGTGTCACCATATCCAGTAGAACCCATGAAGCCCCCATACCCCAAGTGGTATGATGAGAATGCGTATTGTGAATATCACGGCGGAGTCCCAGGGCACACAATTGAGAACTGTTACGCATTCAAGAGGGTTGTACAAAAGATGCGCAACCAGAACTGGATCGACTTCAACAACTTGGGGGCATCCAAGTGAGGGATATCATTTCATCATTTGAGGCATTCTGTTTGACTTTGTTTTTCTTCCATTTTTTTTTCTCAAGTTTTTGTAAAGACATTTTAATCAAATTTATGTTACTTTAAAGGTTGTAAGCAATGAATCATATTTGCAAACTCACAATTCTTTGAATATCATCTGAATTAAGAAACTCTGTAAACGGTTCAAAGTTACGAATCTTTGACGAAGTAACATGATTTAAAACAAGGACTTTGACCTTATCCAGTTCTTAGAATTAACCAATTTCCCTTTCATAAGGTACGGACAACATGGGGCATCATTTGCATATGACAATTACTATGTTTTTTAAGATGTTCAATGACGATGATGATCTTTACAAATGAAAGAGTCGAGTATGTGAATCTAGTTTAGGTCAGCTGCTTGAAAATTAAACTCTAAAGATGAAATTGTTGACTTTCAACAAATACCTAGGCTATAACAGGTTCTTCTTAACAATCTTAAGAAATTAAATCCGTAAAAACTGAGCTATTCCGCTAAGGCAATTGGTTATAGAGGAAACTTGAAAGCCCTGGCCTTATGAGTAGATTACGTTCAAACCATGACATTGCTCGGACACTTGGCAATTCGGTGTTTGCTCCACTGCTCTTGTCAGGTTGAAAACTCTGTGATGCGATGAACCCTTCAGTTGACTTGATAAGAGTGATTATAATGTTAAGTTGTCCCTCTAAGGCAATTGGTTAAATGCCCCGGCTTTATGGATTCAGCTAGCCAGATAATGACAAATTAAATCAAATTTATCTAAGAAATTTTCGGTAAAATGGACTAAGGGAGTTAAGGAACACCTGTTATAGTCAACTACACACGAGCACTCAAGAATTTCATTTTTAGACCGATATTTTTTGCACTGCCTTTGTTGGAAGAGCCTACAAAGCTTGAACAAATGAAAGATTTCAGAGGACTGAGATAAAAGGTCTAGTAATTGATCATGCTAGTTGCGTCATTTTGTCCGCACCCAATTAAAGTGCCAAAGCATGTTGCGATATTTTAAAAAAAATGACGTTTTTACCAAAAAAACCTTAGAAAGGAGGTCAACCTAAAGCCGACTCGTCCCTTTGAACATTTGTCAAAGATTTGTAACTCTGAAAGCATTAAAAGAGCTCTTGATTCCTTTGATATTTTTTTTTTTGAACTCACATTTACAATTTGATTCAATTGCGAATAATACTTTACAACATTTTTATCATTTCTCCCTCCTGAAACAAGAAAAAGGAAAAAACGTTTTCAAACAGAACAATCTCAGATATGAAATGTCTGTAAAGCCCAAGCTCGAGAAGCAAATGGGGCACGATCGATTACATGGAGGAGATTGGCAGGCAAAGCACGAGACTCCATCCAAGAAATAACACATAATTTATTCATGTTGCATGCATCTTAGACATACTTAGGTGCATTACATTCATCATTTTAGCATGCATAATTTTGCAGCTTTCAGAGTCAAGCTTCGACTTCAGGATGAAGGCTACTCGACTTGCAGGCACCTTTAAAGAACAATGGTGTAACTCAGCAGCAAGAAGCTACACCTCAATCGACTTTACATATATACAGATCTCAGAACCAATTTTAGATGGGTTCGAGAACCAATTCAGATCAAATTCAGTTCAGTTCAACTCAACAATGAGCAACATCTTTTCAGTTAACACTTTCAAGCCAGATTTCAATTCCACGACGGAAGATATCCGGCTGTCAGAATTTATCAGTAGGTTTTCCCAGACCAGCTTAGGGGAACCACCTGAAGAATCATGATCGTTTTCGACCCGTAAAGGGAAGCCATTTTTAAACAAACTATTTGCAGCTTAGCTCAAGGCCAGAAGGGCTATCTGCCCACCAAGACCCTCGAGTTCGACTACGTTCAGCTTCGAAGGCACATCATTTGCAGTATAACTTAAGTCAAGAAGGGTTATCTGCCAACTAAAGACCCTTAAGTTCGATTACACTCAGCTTCAAGGGCATATCATTTACAGCATAACTCAAGGCTAGAAGGGTTATCTGTCACCAAAGACCTTTGAGTTCGACTACGCTCAGCTCCAAGGCACATCATTTGCAGAATAGCTTAAGTCGAGAAGGGCTATCTGCCAAAGACCCTCGAGTTCGACTACGTTCAGCTCCAAGGCACATCATTTGCAGCATAACTTAAGTCAAGAAGGGTTATCTGCCAACTAAAGACCCTTAAGTTCGATTACACTCAGCTTCAAGGGCATATCCTTTACAGCATAACTCAAGGCTAGAAGGGTTATCTGTCACCAAAGACCTTTGAGTTCGACTACGCTCAGCTCCAAGGCACATCATTTGCAGAATAGCTTAAGTCGAGAAGGGCTATCTGCCAAAGACCCTCGAGTTCGACTACGTTCAGCTCCAAGGCACATCATTTGCAGCATAACTTAAGTCAAGAAGGGTTATCTGCCAACTAAAGACCCTTAAGTTCGATTACACTCAGCTTCAAGGGCATATCATTTACAGCATAACTCAAGGCTAGAAGGGTTATCTGTCACCAAAGACCTTTGAGTTCGACTACGCTCAGCTCCAAGGCACATCATTTGCAGAATAGCTTAAGTCGAGAAGGGCTATCTGCCAAAGACCCTCGAGTTCGACTACGTTCAGCTCCAAGGCACATCATTTGCAGCATAACTTAAGTCAAGAAGGGCTATCTGCCAACTAAAGACCCTTAAGTTCGATTACACTCAGCTTCAAGGGCATATCATTTACAGCATAACTCAAGGCTAGAAGGGTTATCTGTCACCAAAGACCTTTGAGTTCGACTACGCTCAGCTCCAAGGCACATCATTTGCAGAATAGCTTAAGTCGAGAAGGGCTATCTGCCAAAGACCCTCGAGTTCGACTACGTTCAGCTCCAAGGCACATCATTTGCAGCATAACTTAAGTCAAGAAGGGTTATCTACTAAAGACTTTTGAGTTCGATTATATTCAACTTAGAGGCAAATCAAGCTTACAGAATAGCTCAAGGCAAGAAGGGTTATCTGTCAATAAAATTGTCGAGTTCGATTCCATTCAGCTCGATGACACCTCAATCACACTATTGTCCGGCTACAATCAAGGTTTCCAAGTCGAGAAGAACACCTGGGTTAATCGTGCCTTAGTGACAAAAAACCGCTTTCCGACATCATAACTTAAGTCGAGAAAAGTCATCTGTCGATGAGGACCTTTCGAGGTCGGTTTTATTCAGCTCAAGGGCCTATCAATCACATGGTGGAGTCAAAGAACTACTTTTCAGTCGGATTTCTAAACCAAGGTCTTTAAACCGAGAAGAAGACTAAGATTGACTACAATTGGACAACGAAAAGTCACGTTCCAATTCAAATTCCAGACCACAGCTTCAATTCCATATCATTTCAAGATGGACTCGACTTCGCGACGGAGGAGCCATCCGCAACCCAATTCGACAGGGAGTTATTCTTCAACTCCACTGAACGAAAATTGGTGTCTTTTTATCTTTGTCCTATTTTTCGTTCCACGAAAAAGGACAAAGAGGGGCAGCTGTAGACACTCATTTTCGTCCATTTATTTATTTATCTTCATATATATATCTATATTATATAGTTTGCAAATGGATTTTATAAAATATATTTGAAAACATTTATATATTATATAGTTTTTTTAAAACGTTTGTGAAAATAAATATAATATATAGTTTTTAAAACATTTTTTAGTTTAAAAACATTTTGAAAATATATAATATATAGTTTTTTAAAACATTTTGAAAACATTTATATATTATATAATTTTTTAAAACGTTTTTAAAAATAAAATATAATATATAGTTTTTAAAATATTTTTGAAAATATATATATTATATAGTTTTTAAAACATTTTAGAAAACTATATAATTTTGAAAATATTTTTTTAAAAATATATAATATATAATATTAAAATGTTTGTAAAAAATATATTATATAGATTTTTAGAAAATGTTCTTCTTTTGTTTTAATTTATTTACCTTTTCTTTTATTTATTATTATTACTTATTTTTTTTACTTCTTTTGTTTCAGATCCGTTTGGGGTCCAATCTGTCCAAGACCAGAGTTCAATATTGGTTAAGTGGGCCTGAACCAGCCCAACAGCAGATTAGGGTTATCACGTATGTCCAGCGCCGCATATGATCTTGGACCGTTGGATCTGACCCAATCCAACGGTCGAGATCAAGGGTTCCAGGAGATCTAAAGTCACCGGTCAGCCGAGAATTCCGGCCACGTGCAGCACCAAAATCGGAGCTACTCGGACTGAACCATCCGAGATCACCGAAAACCACCCCGGAATATCCGAGATCAACTCCAACCACGACCGGAAATAGCCCCCACGGGAGCCTATAAAATCAAGGCATCAACACTGCCACAAGGGAGGGAACCTCAACAAGATCGGAGTAAACCAAGACCCACGAAAATCATCAAGTCACAAAAAAACCCAAGAGCCGGTCACCACAAGACCAACAGTACCAACACACACCATCATCGAGAAACCATCATAAGCCGAAACGTCAGATAAAAACCCATCAAACCCAGTCGAAACCAAAAGAAAAACAACAGCTCACAGTAAACCAAGCACACAGAAAAAACAAACAGAGAGCCATCACAAACAAACCGGACGAGAATCCACGAGAACAGTAAACGAGAACACAAGAACAAGGCAAAAACAGAAGCATCAACCGTGAAACCAAACCACAATAGCCAACACCAAAACGCCAAAAATACAAAAATAAAAGGAAAACAAGCAAGGACATCCAGAACCAGAGGAGCGCATCAGAAAGGTGAGGAAGCCGATTGGTTTCGGCTTAGATCTACGCCGTTTAAGGGTGTTTTGCGTGACTGGTGCTCGGGTTAGGACGAGGGCTTTAGAGGAGCATTTGGTAAGGTTTTGGCATTTGTTTCGGCCGTCACGGGCGGCGGCCGAAGACGGCGATGATCAGTGGTCGAGGTTCGGTCGGGAGGGCCGGCTGAGAGCATCTCTCTCACGAGATGGTTTTCTGAGAAATGTCGAGAATGAAACGAAAACAAGCTGAGTTAGATATATATATAGCAGGGACCATTATGCAAATAGGAGATTCTTAAATTCTCTCCGTGGTCCCTGTTATTTGAGTCGCATTTCATTTCAGTCACCACATTCAATTTGGCCGCTGGATTTTTAATTGTTTCGATTTGATCCTCATTTATATTTTATATTTGTTGCAATATGATCCCTGAATTCTTATTTTATTCATTATTATTATCATGCTTTTTAATTATTATTAGTATTTTTTCTTTTCTCATATTGCTTTCATTTTTACTTTTAAATAATTTTTTTAATACTCCTTTATTTACTTATTTAATTAATTTTAATTTTACTTCTTTGGTATATTATTATTTTCTTTTCCTTTGATTTATTTTTTAGCACTATTTTTTTTTTTATCTTTTCATTTTTATTTATTTATTCTTGCTATCTAACATTTTTTGTCCTTTTCAGTAAAATCTCAATTAATCAGAGGTAAGCAATTCGAGTCGGATTTCTAAATTTCAATTTAAATTTGTAATTTTCGCAATTAAAAACAACTGATAAATTAATTGGTACCGAAAGGGCGGTTCAAGGGTGCTAATCCTTCCTTGACCGTAATCGACTCCCGAACCCGACACATTTCTGGTATAACGCAGATCAGGTAAGATGGTGTCCGACCCACCTAAATTCGATTTAAAGTGGTCGGTGGCGACTCCCAACCCAATTCATTTCAAGTCGAAGCCCAATTCCGGGGCCCAACCGAAAGACGGTTGCGACAGCCGGTTAACAAATAAACTTTACCTTTTCTCTGATAAGATAGCCTAAATCCACTTAGAGGCTCTAAATTCAATTTCTTTGAAACACATAACATTAAAGTTTCATAAGTTAACTTTTTTAATGACAGTTTTAGTTGAAGATTCATGGGTAAATGTATATATTGTAAAACACCATTAACATTCTCCCATGACCCTCCATAACACAAATCTATCCAAACGTGATCAACATTAGATGATTTCATTCTACAAATTGTAAATTAATTTACTAAACAAACGAGCTATAAACTAGATATCATCACTAACTTAGAGAAAAACATACCTTTATTAAGTTGATACTTGATAATTTGGGAGAGAAATCATTGAAAAATTATATATATATATATATAAAATTATGTAAAAACAATTAGAGATGGGGAAGGATGTCGTCGGATATAGGAGCGGATGTCGCCGGAGAGAGTGAAAGATGGAGATGAATTAAGTTACGATTTAGGGATTTAGGTTATGAGTTGTTGCTGCTGCGTAGTTTATATACCCAAAACATTTGTGTTGCAAAAATAAAAGTTGTTTTGCGAAATTAAAATTCGTGTTGCGAATTCGAAAATCGAGTTGCGCAAATAAAATTCACATTGTGAAATCGAAATGCGCTTTGCAAATTAGAAAATCTTGTTGCGAATTTAAAAATTGTGTTACGAAAAAGAAATTAGTGTTGCGAAATCGTCAAATTCGAGTTGCGAATTTGGCTTATGTGTTGCGAATTCCAAATTCTATGTTGTGAATTCCAAATTCGTGTTGCGAATTTGGAAACTTTGTTGCGAAATTGGAGTTCGTGATGCGAATTTGAAATCGAGTTGCGAAATTGTTGGTTATTTTTGCAAATCCAAAAAAAATTGGTTAAAATCGTATATTATAAGACATTTTCGGTCACTCGGGTTATTTTCTCTATGTATAATCTATTGTAAGAAAACTTTGAGTGTAAGTAATTTAAAATATGAATAATTTTATAAAAGTTTTATAGCTAGTATTTCTTTTACAAAATGATAATGATGATAAGAAATATTTTATAATTTAAAAAATTATAAATTTCATATATTTTTGAAAATTTTATTTACTTTTAAAATTAATTGTTTAAAAATATAAAAAATATTAAAATAAACTTTTAATTACAATTGAGGGATCAAATGAATTATTATTCATCAATTATTATTTTTTAACAACAATTAATAATATTTATTCATTTTTAATTACAATTGAGGAAGCAAAGAAGCTTGGAAATAAAAGCTTGTATATAGGAAATATAAATTACTACCACAGACCTCTACGAGATGGTAAATGAGCAGTAACGTATGAGGTGTGTGCAACCTGTTGAACTTAGCAAATTTTAGTGGAATTTGATTTGAACAACTTATTCTTTAACATTTGCTTTCTTATCATCATCATTGCATCTTAATCATTTTTGTGTATTTTGATATATTAGTTATAAAACTTTTATAAAATTATCAATATTTTAAATTACTTACACTCAAAGTTTTTCTATACTAGATTATACATATTGTGTAATTTCATACAAAAATCAAAATTTTTCGAGTTATAAAATAATTTGCAAAAGAATATTTAAAGATTTTAATGTAGAAAGTTTTTTTTTTCACACAAAAAATAAAGTTGACGTTTTTACACATATATCATCCTAACAGAAATTAATTACATATTTAGCATCATTTTATATATATTTACTAAATTAACACCCAATTTTTTACACGTTCAACAAGGTGCGGTGGATGGGCTGCGTATTTCAACAGAGCCCCATGATTTTTGGGAAAAATCGCCATGATTTCAAGTTGAAGTAATTCTTTATATATATTGTTCCACAATTATTATTTTCCGAAATAAAACGAGTTGGTAGAGCCAATGTTCTTAATCTTGAGGTCGTGAGATCGAGTCTCACGAAAAGCATTTCATAATTCGAAGGTCTCTTACGGAAGCTGCTCTCAACCTGGTGTTGGGGGCAGCCTACAATCTTACCTCTCCCTTATTTTATACATATGAGAAAAAAGGACATCCATTTTTTCTATAAAATATACTCTTTTTTCTATCTAAGTATCTAAACTATTTTTGGTCAAAAAAATAACAAAAATTATTTTTGTGATCAAAATATACACTTAAAGTATTCAATTTGTTTATCTAAGTTTTAAAAAAGTTGACGTGTGATATTGATTAAAGAATATTTTAGGTACATAGATAAAAAATTGAATATTTATGTACCTATTTTGATAAAAAAAATAAATTCAGATACTGATTTTGACAAAAAAAATACTTTAAGCACTTAAATGAAAAAAATGATATATTTTAAATACTTCTTTGTGATAAAAGCCATATTAGAAGAAAATTAAATTATTTGCTCGATCAATCTCTGTTTTCAAGCATATAAATATAATATAATTAATATAAAATATAAATAAATATACACAAATGAATAAATATACACAAGTACAGTAGCTTTTAAATGAAAAACTGGTATATAGCAGTTATTAGGAAAAAGAGCAAACTTGAAATGGGGATTTTACACGTGCGGGGTAGGGGTTGTAAAATGTACAATAACCACACATTAAATCAAACAACCAAATACTGACAAGAAATATAATTGTGGTTTTTTTTATAAACATATGTTTATCGATCAATTACTTTAATTATATAATATAAAAATTTATTATAAGAATATTTTTTATTTAGTGTATGAAGATTTGAATTTTTAATTTTAATTAAATGGTTTTTTTTTATTAAGCTAAGATGATTACAAAGTATTGTCTGTTATAAATATCCTAAACCATTTTACATCTCAATCACCCTGTTGCAGTCGTTAGTATTCGAACTCGTAACCTTTATGAACAACAATGATTCTTTTAATCACTGAGATAAATTGATTCGTACAATTTTAATTAAAGGATTAATGTCTTATCCATTAGACTAATCAATAATTAGTAATAATTATTCTATATCGATCTTGTAAGGTCGATTTCTTTTTGATATTTTAAGTTTGATTTAGATTTAGGGAAAAATATCTCTTACATATTCGAGACAATAATATAATTATTCTCAAATAATTAGGAATAATTAATAATATTATTCTCTCTCTTTCCAACCGGATCTTTAATTTATCAAATTAAAATACGAAGTATATATAAATTTGTGCTTCATATGTAGATATTTATCCAAAAGATCTTTGATATATTAATTTTATCAGGGTAAAATTATCTAAAAATTTTAAAAAAATATTTTAAATTTTTTTTTAAAAAAATATTTTCTCAAATAAGGGGTTGAGAAAATTATTTTCTCATCTAATTTGAATGTTACAGTATCACATGAAAGTAATTCGGATGAGCTGATGACTTCTAGAAGATGCTTGTACAATAGTCTATAAGACGTATTCCAAATACCGTCAGCTTATTCAAATGTCATTCATGGAATATCATGACATTCATCCTAGATGAAATAACAACGTTAATGGCATTTAGATTATTATTTTTTTTACATATGATCTCAACAATTATTTATTTGGAATAAAATCATATGTTTAAATTTATTATCTAGATTTACTTTATCAATATGAATAATAATTCAAATATTCAAATCCTTATATTTGATATATATTTAATTATTTTTAATTTTAAATGATTTAAACAAATTTTAATATCGATATCTATATAAATCTCAGAACTAATGAAATATTATATTGTTGGTACTCGGAAGTAAAAAGAGTCAAAGTTGAACTAATAAGGTTAGTTCAAGTGGTAAGTAGATTGATATCACTTAAGTCTCGAGTTCGGATTTTTGTGTATGCATAAAATCCTTACTAAGGGACCTACCCATCAAAATCAGGTGTATGTTGCGGGTTGATCTAAATTAATCAAGACAAAATCTTAAAACCAAGAGGAAAAAGAGAGTCAAAGATGAAAGGATAACGCCACCTATAATTGTGAGGACTGAGGAGTATGTTGCGGAAACTGAGACATCTCCCTTGAAAATGTTGAAATCTCTCATACACTATTTATTTTTCTTGCTTGAAAAAATTTTAAAAAAATTAAATAAAAAATTTTAAATATTATTTTGTTGAATCCCTCAATTAGGGTGTGTTTGTTTGAAGGAAAACACTTTATAAGAAAACGTTTTCCTAATTTTACAGTGTTTGGTTCAAAGAAAAAGTTAAAGTCAATGGAAAACAAAATACGGGTCAATAGAAATTAACCCACTTTTCCTGTAAAATGACTTACCGATTGAAATTTGGTAAGTCATTTTACAATCTTCACACCAACTTCGTTTTAGCGTCCAAAAATATCGAGCCCTCTCTTTCTTACCAAATGCATCTTCTTAGGTAATATAACCTTTCAAAATGTCTTAATTTTCTTATTTATTAGTATGTATTTTACCTTAAAATGTGATTACGGTATTTACTGCTTGTATTTTTTAACAATGAAATTTCTTTATATACCCACAATACAAACATCTAGAATCTTTGCTTTTCTTCTTCTGCTTCAAATTTCCCTTATTTTCTTAGTTTTTACTCCAAATGGTAATTTGGGTGTTGTTTGTTTTCATAGTTTAGTATGTAAATTTGTGTTTTTTAGTTTTTACTCCAAGTGGTGATTTGAGTATTGTTTGTTTTCATAGTTTAGTATGTAAATGTGTATTTTTTTTAGTTTTTACTCCAAATGGGGATTTGGGTATTGTTTGTTTTCAAATTTTAGTATTAAATTTGTATTTTTTTAGTTTTTACCTCAAATGGTGATTTGAGTATTGTTTGTTTTTGTGGTTTAGAATATAAATTTGTTTTATTTATTTTATGCTTTTGGATATGTAGCTTTGATTTGGATTTTCAGAACTTCTAATTTCAAGTTGAACATCTATTTTTTTTAAAAAAATTTAAAGGCTTCTATTGAAAATCATTTTCAATGGTCTCGATCAGTGCTAGTTTCGCTGTTGGGAAAATTGACCCCTTGTAATCCAACAATCCCTTTAGATCATAACATTAACAAAAATACTTGAAAAATAAAAGAGAGAAAACACAATAATTTAACGTGGAAAACTCCCAAATGGAGAAAAACCACAAGCGTTGTCAAAAGACAACCAAGAAAAAAATATTTACTATGTGGAAAATTATTACAACCACACTACAAAATATTTAACTCTCACACATGCCCAAAAGCTAAAGTACACCCTAAGAGAATTTCCCTTTAAATTCTCTACTAGTATAGCTAATAACTTTCTAGTACACCACTTGTATTTTGGTGATTGACATACATTTAACCAAAGGGAAATGTTCTATTTATAAGCTAAGAATTTTTCCATCCTTTGTTCATTTCCAATGTGGGATTTGTTAATTTTTGCCAAAAACTAACAAATCTCCACCTTGGCAAAAATTACATACAATTCTTCACCATAAAAACAACAGCTACCTCAATAACACCATCAGCTATGATAGTTACAATTCTAAAAACAAGAATTGTCATACTCCACCATAAGAGTATACACACTTGGAATTCACCAACTCCAAGAATTTTTACCTCGACCAGTTCATGTCGAAAAACTGCTAATAAGTTATGGTGCAACTTCCAATATTGACTTTCTAGGAAGTTCATTAGTCATCGACATCAATTCCACCACACACCTTGCATCAACTGTCAACCAATGCCCATGTGTAAATGTGGACATGCTACCTTTTCATACATCCTTTTCCATGTCAACTCAATTGGTAACTATCATGCCATGAGGATATATATCTTCCTTTAAAAAACAAATTCATCGTCTTCATTTTCAAAGACAACGCTCTGATACCAATTTGTTAGTTTTTGGCAAAAATTGGCCAAATCCCACATTGGAAATGAACAAAGGATGGAAAAATTCTTAGCCTATAAATAGAACATTTCCCTTTGGTTAAATGTATGTCAATCACCAAAATACAAGTGGTGTACTAGAAAGCTATTAGTTATACTAGTAGAGAATTTAAAGGGAAATTCTCTTGGGGTGTACTTTAGCTTTTGGGCATGTGTGAGAGTTAAATATTTTGTAGTGTGGTTGTAATAATTTTCCACATAGTAAATATTTTTTTTTCTTGGTTGTCTTTTGACAACGCTTGTGGTTTTTCTCCATTTGGGAGTTTTCCACGTTAAATTATTGTGTTTTCTCTCTTTTATTTTTCAAGTATTTTTGTTAATGTTGTGATCTAAAGGGATTGTTGGATTACAAGGGGTCTATTTTCCCAACAATTGGTATCGGAGTCAATGATTTGGTAAAAGATAAATTTCAAGGCGGGGTAAGAATTTCTTTAAAATTCTTAGTATGCTCTGTGGTTGCGGCTTTGTCCGATCTTCTACATCAGAAAAGATTTTTTAGAAATTGTTGTGGTCCAACTGGAGGTCCTTTAAATACGTTATTGTGTTTATTGAGTGTGGTATTGTGTAAGTAAATGCAGCCAAGAAAGTTTTGTCACAAAGGCTATAATCGCCTAAGGAGGTTGGGACTTAAGCGGTACCATTTGTGTCCCCCCAATCTTTCCTGGAAACTTTCTTAGTGCATTTTGTAGACACAATTGTTCACTCATTATTCACGTGTGAGATCACTGGAGCATTGTTGAGCAAAAATGAGTTTCAGATTTGATATTGAGAAATTTGATGGGAGAATTAATTTTGGGTTGTGGCAAGTACAAGTCAAGGATATACTAATCCAGTATGGACTGTATAAGGCCTTAAAGGGAAAGCCAACTTCTTTGTCCGAAGGAAAGGAACCAGATAAACCTAGTGACAGCAGTGGAGACAAGGGAAAATCCAAGATGAGTGAAGAAGAATGGGAGGAGTTAGACATGAGAGCAGCAAGTCAGATTAGTCTCTGTCTAGCAAAAAATGTTCTTGCTAATGTTGCTAGATGGTCGTCAACAAAGGAGCTTTGGGAAAAGCTTGAGGAAATGTACCAAGCTAAAAGTCTTTCAAATAGGTTATATTTGAAGGAGAAATTTCACAAATTGCAAATGGAAGAAGGTAAAAAATTTCTGACCACCTTAGTGCACTCAATGGGATTGTTTCTGAACTGGAATCTATTGGAGTGGAGATTGATGATGAAGATAAAGCATTGAGAATTATTTGGTCTCTTCCATCTTCCTATGAGCACATGCAAACCGTTTTAATGTACGGGAAAGAGGAAAGAGAATGTGAATTTTTCAGAAGTGACAAGTAAGCTGATTTCGGAAGAAAGAAGGCTGAAAAATGGAGAGAACAAATCTTCTGAAAGTGGAGCATTGTCGGTTTGTGGAAATAGGAAGAAGTATAAAGGCTCCAAAAAGAAAATTATCTGCTGGGGATGTGGGCAACCTGGACATCTAAAGAAGGATTGCAAAAACGGTGGAGCTAATTCGGCTAATGGCTCCAAAAGTGATGCTACTAATGTAGTCGTCTTTGAAAATGAAGACGATGAATTTGTTTTTTAAAGTAAGATATATATCCTCATGGCATGATAGCTACCAATTGAGTTGCCATGGAAAAGGATGTATGAAAAGGTAGCATGTCCACATTTACACATGGGCATTGGTTGACAGTTGATGCAAGGTGTGTGGTGGAATTGATGTCGATGGCTAATGAGCTTCCTAGAAAGTCAATATTGGAAGTTGCACCATAACTTATTAGCAGTTTTTCGACATGAACTGGTCGAGGTAAAAATTCTTGGAGTTAGTGAATTCCAAGTGTGTATACTCTTATGGTGGAGTATGACAATTCTTGTTTTTAGAATTGTGACTATCATAACTGATGGTGTTATTGAGGTAGCTGTTGTTTTTATGGTGAAGAATTGTATGGAATTTTTTCCAAGGTGGAGATTTGTTAGTTTTTTGGCAAAAATTGGCCAAATCCCACATTGGAAATGAACAAAGGATGGAAAAATTCTTAGCCTATAAATAGAACATTTCCCTTTGGTTAAATGTATGTCAATCACCAAAATACAAGTGGTGTACTAGAAAGCTATTAGCTATACTAGTAGAGAATTTAAAGGGAAATTCTCTTGGGGTGTACTTTAGCTTTTGGGCATGTGTGAGAGTTAAATATTTTGTAGTGTGGTTGTAATAATTTTCCACATAGTAAATATTTTTTTTTCTTGGTTGTCTTTTGACAACGCTTGTGGTTTTTCTCCATTTGAGAGTTTTCCACATTAAATTATTGTGTTTTCTCTCTTTTATTTTTCAAGTATTTTTGTTAATGTTGTGATCTAAAGGGATTGTTGGATTACAAGGGGTCTATTTTCCCAACATTCGCTTCATTGTTTTAGTTCTTGTTTTGATATTATAAACAGTAAAGGTTAATGGGGTGGTTTAATCTTTATCTTGGGCACTCAACCTTTCTTAGTTCAATGACTTTGAGACTTAATTTTTAAGATGATTACTTTTCGCATGCTATTGATTTTCTAGGAGATGCTATGGATGTTTTTGTTCATGTTCGAGACTACTTTTTCAGAATTAAAGTGAGAATAATGTTTGGATTGTTTGTTCAAGTTCATTGAAGTTGATATGTCGATAGTGTATTTGATAAGTTGATGGAACAATTTCAATTGTTTTTATTCAAATATGTAGCTTGTAAATTGTCTTTATCGTAACTTCATGATTATTCTGTGAATAATGCTTCAAAATTACAAAGAAAGTTAGTGTGCCAAGGAAAGTCATTGAAACCAACTTTGTGGAAGCGCCGCCAATAATTGTAAGATCGACATTTTTGGTTATTAGAGTATCCATATATTGTTAGTTCTACTAGATTTTTGCTATGTATTTGATTTGCTTGTGTTGTGCTACATAGCTGGTTGCATACACATATTTATTTACGGAATAGTTAGTCAGGTGGGAAACTTATGATTTATTTACGAGCTTCTGCATTGGCACAACATGAAATTTTTGGAAAATGACGAGAAGAAGAAAAAAAACGTTTATAGCATATTAATGAGTTAAAGAGATGATATAACAATTGGTGGGGTTTCGTTTGTAAGTTTGTTTTCTTGATTCAATCTTTTAAAAGCTCAATCCATCTTATCTGTCTCAAATTCAGCTCTTTTTGAGGCAGTAAGTACTTTAGACTCTTATGATCCGTATAAGCATGGCAACGCTCATCGTATAAGCATGGCAACACTCACCGTATAGATAATGACGCCAAATTTTCAAATAAAACACAACCGCTGCCAATTCCAAGTCATGTGTCGGGTAATTTCTCTCGTGATTCTTTAGCTGTCTCGAGGTATAAGCTACAACTTTCCCTTCTTGCATCAGCACACATCCCAGTCCATTATGGGATGCATCTCTGAAAACTACATAGTCTTTACCTGACTTAGGTTGTACAATCATTGGGGCCTCTGTTACTATTCTCTTTACCATTTCAAAACTTTCTTGGCATTCCTCCATCCAATCAAAAGGCACATCTTTATGTAAAAACTTAGTTAGCGGAAAAGCTAACATTGAGAAGTTCTTCACAAACCGTCTATAATAACCAACAAGCCCCAAGAAACTCCAAACTTCAGAAATATTCTTTGGGGGTTGCCAATCCACTATAGCTTAAATCTTTTTGGGATCTACTCTTATGCCTTCTACAGAGACTATATGACCAAAGAAAGCAATCTCAACTAACCAAAATTCGCATTTGGACAATTTCGCATACAACTTTTTTTTCACGAAGTATCTGAAGAACCACTCGAAGATGAGCATCATGTTCTTCTCTTGACATGGAATACACCAAAAATATCATCTATAAATACCACCATGAATTGATTCAAGTAAGGTTGGAATACTCGGTTCATCAAGTCCATAAATTTGAAGGAGCATTAATCCAAAGGGCATCACCACAAATTCGTAGTGTCCGTATCGAGTCTGAAAAAACTGTCTTTGAAATATCATCCTCTTTGATATTTAATTGGTGGTATCCCGACCTCAGGTCTATCTTAGAGAACACCGTTGTGCTTTTCGGTTGATCAAACAGATCATCAATCCTCGGAATAGAATACTTGTTCTTTATCGTTACTTTATTTAACTGACGATAGTCAATACATAAATGCATAGACCCGTCATTCTTTTTCACAAATAGCACAGGTGCTCCCCAATGAGAAACATTGGGTCTGATAAATCCCTTATCGAGTAGCTCTTACAATTGGGCTTTTAATTCTCTTAAATCCGTTAGAGCCATTTGATACGGAGCCATAGAAATAAGTTCGGTACCCGGGTAAACCTCAATCCTGAATTCCACCTCACGATCTGGAGGTAAACCCGATGATTCCTCCGGAAAAACCTCTGGAAACTCCTTAACTGTTGGGATATCATTTAATATCACTTCCGTCACTCAAGTGTCTATCGCATTAGCTAGAAAATCTATGTATCCCTTTGACATCATTTTCTTTGCAGTCATGGTCGATATCACATTGGATGGGGATATCGCTTTTTCACCGATCACTACTATTTTGGAGCCTTCCGCATCCTTCAAGAATAACTACTTCTATTGAAAATCAACCCATCCATGATGTGAAGACAACCAATCCATGCCCAAAATGATTTCAAACTCATTGAAGGGCAACTCCATCAAGTTTGCCGGGAACACAACCCCTTGAATCTTTATCAGGCATTTCCTACATACCCGATTTACTCTCGTACTATGGCCCATAGGTTTACTGCTATCATCTCACTAAAGATTGGTTATAAAGGAATTTATCTAGCTCTAATCAACTTTGTACTAATATAAGAGTGTGTAGAATCAGGGTCAACTAAAACAAATACATGCTCATCAAAAAGATAGAATGTACCTGTTATGATCTCTGAGTCATCCCAATCCTCATTGGTCTTAATATTATAAATTTGGGACACTCCCCGAGTCTCTTGTCGTTGGCTAGACTCAGATTGACCAACGATCTTCCTCTTCCCCTTCTTCTACTAGGTGTTATTACTCATCTCTCAGTTTGCACTGATCTATCTCCGAATCTCTGTGGACAATTCTGAGCATAGTGACCCGTTTCTAAACAATAAAAACAAGAACCAGAGAGCAATCTACACACTCCCAGGTGAAATCTTCCACATGTCTTACATGGATTAGTTCTTTCACCATATGCTCTACCCAAGCTAGCAACAATAAGTTGTAATTGTTTAGTTTTCTGAGAAGCTGCAATAGAACTATATCTGTCAGTATATCAGGAACTCGAGCCCTTACCTCTCTTAGCATGATGGGAAGTTGAAGACATTCCAACTTTTTTTTCCCGTCTGCATATTCTGCTCCGCTGCTAGAGTCTCCTCTTAAGCTCTTTCAATAGCCTTAGCTTGGTTTATAACTTCTTGCAGGCTAGGAAAGTTTAAAGCTAACATTATCTCTTTCAACTTAGGCCTCAGACCCTCAATGAACCAATCACTTTGAGCTTTATCATTATGAACTACCTCAGTAGCATAACGACTAAGCTTGTTGTATTCAACCTCATACTCATGCATTGTTCGATCAACTTGTTTCAAATTAAGAAACTTCAACAAAATTGACCTCATAAAATGCTCCCCGATGTACTTTTTCTTAAAATCATCTTGAAAGAATTACTAGGTCACTTGTTCAGGTGATACATACATTGTAGTATTTGATCACCACACTTGAGCTGATCCTCGGAGCAACGATACAACTTCGCCCAACTTTTATAGAATATGAGCACTATAGACTTTCTAGCATTATCATAACATAGTTTAACCATAAATCAGCGTCCATTATACCTTCACCCTGGAACTCAGAAGCTCTCAAACTTCTTAACACTTTTCGGATTAACATCCATGGTGGAGGAGCAGAGCGAGGCAGAGGAGGTTGGAACTGTATCAATATGGCATCGAGAGCTTGCATAAAAGATCCAAACTCTGGCACGGGAAAACCCTGATATACCAGTACGCTGGTGTTCTCGGATGGAATCAGATGCTTATTATTCTCTTCATAGCTTTCACTACCCGATCCATATATATTCTCTCGTTCAACCGTTCTTCTCGAATTCGTATAATTCGACATCTAATATAACATGCATAAGGATAATACTTAAGTTAGTAATGAGAGACATCAATCATATTCTAACTATACCCTATCAGTAACCTTGACATCTTAGTCGTATGTAAACTCTTTTTACATTAAAATACACTCGATTTCGGTCAAGAATCGGCTAAACCTATAGCTATGATACCAATAAATGTAACACCCATTTCTCGTATACCTTTCCATACATAAGATACATATGTCACATCACTTTTAAAGTATTTCCTCCTTTGAAAACCCGTAAAATTTTGTTTCTTTTCATAAAATATTTTAATTTAATATTAATAAAACATTCATTAAATTTTAGTATATAAATAAAAATTTATTGTTCAAACATTTTATCCTTTCTACATCATTATAAGTCAAATACTTTTCAGAGCGTTATAATAATTTTATTACATACCGACTAATAATATAAAAAAATAGATAGTTGTCGTACAGTTACTGATGAGGCGATTATCGATTTGCAATGTCATATGCACTCCTTACTATGCTTGTTGAAACCTACACGTGAAAATAAATACACGTTAATTATTTATTTAGTGAGGCAAGAATACTAGTGAGGTGAGATCAATACATCCTTATATCATATCTATCAAATACAAATGCATTATTTTCAAATCATTATAATTTCTTTGAGATGCACACGTAGTGCCGATACGGTCGTTCATAAACATATTATGAATTTCGTGGGTTGCACACTTAGTGATGATATGGTCATTCATCAACATATGATGAATTCCGTGTGTTGCACACTTAGCGCCTATATGGTTATTCATAAACACATTATGAATTTCGTGGGTTGCATACATAGTGCCTATACGGTCGTTCATCAACATATGATGAATTCTGTGGGTTGCACACTTAGTGCCTATAGTACACATAGTACTGATATACAAATGTAACATATGCCTTTAACAACATGTAATTATAACTCTTAATGTACATAATAAATGTACTCACCTGGTATGCCTCGTTAGTATGCTTTAAGGATGTCCAGCTATTCGACTTGCCCTTTTTCTTTCTTGACTCGGGAGCTTGGTTACGATCTACACAAGCATCCATTAAGTACACATACCATACCAATGTAAGTATACTCTCTAACATTTATACTTTTAATAATACTTAAAAGTACTATTATATTCAATTTCTATCAAAATTCGTCATATTTTAATTTTCCAAAATCAATAGTATTGGTACCCCTATTATGGTATAGATACTTCTATAATATGGTACCAATACTCCCTATCAGTATCGATACCATTTTTGCATTCTAGAATCCATGGTATCAATATATTCCTCATAGTATCGATACCCACATCAATATCGATACTAATTGCATTAGTATCAATATTGTTTATCTGATTTCCCCAAATTTAAACCTATAGTACCGATACCCTTACCTAGATTTTCCATTTTCAGCTCAATTTTTACCCAAAGTTTGTCAAATTGCCTTATTTTTACCTCCAACAATACTATTAAACTCTTCCTTACTTATCCCAACTAACTTTCCTTCATTTAGCTCCTTATAACATCAAAAATCTCCAAAGAACATCTCAAAACCAAGAATCATACCACTTTTCTAACATGTTTTTAATCACATCCAAGACTTGTAATCTCTTATTTACTTCTTTGACAAGTTAAATATACTAGTAAACAGCAATAAAAACTCATATTCCAACATATCATTCAAAAACCCATTTCCTTCAATCTTAAATATTTCACTAATCACTTAGTTTTAATCATCCTTGAACTTTCCTTAAGCCTCTATATCACTTAAGGTTTCAAAACTTGTCCATAAACTAAAGAATAAACTAACTCAAAGAAAACTTACCTTGGATTTGGGGAGAGCACGTGAACACGGGAAGAAGAAGAAGAAGAAAAAAGAGATGACTTAGTTTAGTTTTAACTTTCCCCTTTTTTCCTTCTTAAATTCCTAATAAAATGAATTTTAAATTCATTTCCCCTTAAAGGAACAAAATGCCCTCTTTATTCATCCATTATTACTAATTGGTCTTCATCATTATTTCTAAATAATTTCTTATCCTTTATCATTTATTTAAATTAATCCTCCAATTTTAAATCTTTTCAATAAAGTCACTGATATGATATTTGGGGTATTACAGAAGCCAACCTGAAACACATTACCTCCCCCAAATTAATTGAGAACACTCTACTTTCTCAATTCAACCTAAACATTATATCAACATTAATCTTTATACTTGTCAAATAGATATACTTTTTGAAGGATTAAAAGAGAATTTGATTACTTGATATTCAATGAACTCTTGTTTTGGTTGTTAGTATGAAGAAAATGGAAGCATTTTAAAACTTATTCATCAATTTTTTTTCCACATTTCTAAAATTGAAAGAGGAAGAAAATATTTTCAAACATGGAAATCTCAAGTGAAAAAGGTCCCTGAAGCTAGTGAGGCTCATTCTGCCTCATTGGAGAAGAATAACAAATGATGCCAGAGTAATAAAGACATTTCACAATCTTGAAAGTAAAATAGTCTGAGAGATTAGAAGGACTGGAGGATAGAACTTTTAACACTTCTTTGTGATGTTATCGGTAATCTATCAAGAAGCAAATGACTGCCTTAGTCGAAAGAGACACATATCTCAGCTCATAGCAAATATTAAAGACATTCTGTTAGAAGAATTTATCACTTCTTAATTTTTGATCTGATTGTGGCATCATGTTGATGGCATATGATTGTTGTTAGTGACACCAGAGTGAGACCATTTGAGATTAAGACTTTAGCACGAAGAGAGCCACGAGTACCCACATTGGGGCATTACCAAAACTAGATCTAGCTGAGATAACAAGATTCAAATCAAACATATATGGTGAATGAGGCTCATCGTTTGAAGTGCCAAGGCCAGAAGATGAAAACAAAAAGAGCTTACCTTGAGAAAGAGATCATTCATGCTTCAGTTGGAAGACTGTCCTAAGAAACAAATTTGATTGAGTGATTGAGTCAGAGACAGAAGTGGCATCAAGGCCATATATCTAGTCATTTCCTCTGAAATGAAGACAGAAAATAAAAACCACAAGATGATCAGGTTGATCCCCAGAAGATTGCAAACATGAGTTGGCAAGTTGCTACATTGATATTGAGGCAAGATCAATTCAAATATGATAAAGTGAAGTAAGACTGAGGTCTCCACTTTGATCCAAAAGAAGAATTGATGATCAAAATTTCTACATACAGGAACTTCATGCATTGCATTTAGATACATATCCATTGTATGCACATTTCATGCATCAAGGCATATTTTTATAGATTGTTTGAAGAAAAGAAGAGAACGAAGAAAGATCATAATTCAAGTCTCGAATAGAGATGATTTTGTTTAAAGTGGCTAAGCCTCAAGGATCGAGGAGCCTATTCGAGAAGAATCATTACGTTGATATAGGGGCATGATACCCAAATAATATGATGTCCTCAAATGGATTTTGAAAGAAGCTAAGCCTGGTTTTTAGGGGTTTCTTGATGTCTTCAAATGAATTTTTAAAGAAGCTGAGCCTAATTTTTAGGGGTTTCTTGATGATAACCATAAATGAATTTTTGAAGAATCCAAATTTAATTTTCAAAGATTTCTTGATGATAAGTCATTTGGCCTTATAACGTACAACTATATTATTCTGGTGATTTGACGTGCATAAATATTGAAGACACAATAAATGATGAATGCTTCTTGTACCAGTAGTCATGATGTTGAGCCATTGTTGAGTTCATAAGGCTTTTTTTTATAAATTCTAATTTCACCCATTTGGAAGGTCGTGTTTTGTCTGCACCAAGATTAAAAGCGGATGACCAGGAAGTTATCTTTTCGCTAAATGAGTGATAGAACTTTGAAAAAAAATCAATGCAAAGCTTGGAGGGATGAATTTGATGTTAGCAATTGAGCAAACACCTTCAATTCTGATTGTTTCTAAGGTTCCAACTACTATCCTTGGCAGGGATGTATTGTAGGACTTATTAGGGAACGCGAATGTTCTATCAGTTTTTACAGTGGTTAGTTCTAGACAGTGGCTATTGATTTTTGTTAAACTATGTTTTATAATATTTTTATATAAAAAATTAAGGAAAAAATGTTTTTGGACTTGATTGAATTTTTTCAAAGTTTTCAAAAATAATTCAAAGTCCATCAAACTAGAATTTGAGCATAAAATAGTTTTCTGGGTATGTAGTATCGATAATGTTCTTACAGTATCGATACTACATAAACAATACTGATATTGTTCATGTGATACCGATAACAAATGTAAGAGAAATATCGATACTCTCTAGGTAGTACCGATACTACCAAATGTTTTCCAAGTTGCTCAAATTCTAGAATGCAAAATAAGTACCGATACTCAAGGGGTACCAGTAGTACTTTACACAGTATTATCGATACTGGTCAAGCCTAATGGTCTTCAATGGCTAGTTTATTTAAATATTACAAAGGTAGTAACAATACTCATTAAAGGAGTACCGATACTCCCTATTCTAGACAGTTTTATTTTGCAGAAAATTAATCCCTAACGGCTCAAAAACATCTCTAACGGCTATAAATGACCACAAACTCATTCCAACATATAAAAACAAGTTGAGGACACTTGAAGAAGGTTACAACACCTATCCAAGCAATAGAGATCAAGAGAAAAACTTTTTCACTCTTTATTTTTCATTTTCTCTTGTACATAAGTGTATTTGAGCTTATTCCTAATCTTTTAATTGTTTTCTTGTGAGCTTAAATCTTATAAACATGTTCCTTTAAGAGGTTTTCTTGTTTACATATTTCATTCATTTTGTAAATGGGATTGGTTTTAGCTTAGCCTTTGAAAAGCTAGGGAGTTGTAAAGGTTATCTCTTTGTCTTAGAAAAAGAAAGAACAAATTAGTGAATTTGTTAGAAAATCCTAAGTGGGGAGCTTAGGTAGTGGATGTAGACTTGGTTGAGAAGTTAAACCACTATAAATCCTTGTACACATTGTTTCTTCTATATACTCCTTACTCCCTAAATTCAAAAGGCCAATTTCCCTCATCTTGGAAAACTATTTGGTTAATCAATTTGAGCTTCATCGAATCCCAACAATTTTTTCGTCAAAAGGTAGTAGCGAGTACACGATCTCTGGAGCTTGAAATGATAAATTCTCTTTTCAAAACTTTCTGGAAAAGATGAAAGCTCTATTAAATTTCTACACAAGATAAGGTGGGAGAAACCAAATTTATCAAGAGCCAAAATTTACAGGGGCAAGAGCCCCGTTCACAAGTCAAGATTTGCAAGAATGCACTCAAGTGTGAAAGATAAGGAAGAAAACCGAACCAGGAAGAGAATGAAGACTGCTCTTGCAACCATTCCCAACAGATGAAGAAAACATGCATTCATACATATTATATAAATTTGTATTTTTGCATTATACATTCATCATTTTATACAAACATGATAAATTTTGATTTCCCTTTCATGAGGATGCATGTAAAGTTTATTTCGAGAAACTATTTTTTCCTTCTTAGGATCATTTTTTGAAAATAGTTTGAGCCCTTATTAAGACCGTTTTTCTGGGATGTTGCTTGAGTCATTCTTAAGATTTTCCCTATAAGCTTTTTGAGTAATACATTTCTTCAACTTGACTTTTTTTTCGTGTTGAAAAGTCAAGTATTTACCAGGAAGTGGCCAGATCGCTTCAATGTGAATGAGTAGTGTCATTTCCAAGAGGGAACCAACAAAGACAAAAACTATTGAAGATAAAGGAGAAAAGATTCACTAACCGATAGAATTTGCAACACTAAGATGACATCATGCATGCATAATAGGCATTTGCAAGATAGGAGCATTCACATTCATTTTTCATCAAGTTTTGAATATCCGACATGAATTCAAATAGTCAACAAAGATTTCATTTCATGACTTCATGATGAAAAAGATGATTTCAACAAAGAATTGATCCATATTTTTCATCATTGAAAAATGAATCTCAGAAAAATTGAGGATCATCTGGTCATTATCTTTTTGTACTTTAAATACAAATCCCTGACACATGATAATCTTTTGTAGGTTTAAAACTTTTCAAAGAAAGGATAAACCAATAAACATTTCAAATGGGAGAGTTCATAACGAGAAGAACTCGTCCGATGAGGGAGAAGAAATTCATAATGAGAAGAACTTGTTCAACCTTGGATTATCCATCGCATATGTAGTTGGATCAGCATTATCACTATGTTCGATTCTATCACAGAAGGAGGTGGATCAACATTTCTAGTAGAGAGTTCATAGTGAGAAAAACTCATTTGATGAGGGAGAAGAGGTTCATAATAAGAAGAACTTGTTCAACCTTAGCTCGTTTCTATCACATAAGGAGTTGGAACAACACCAATACTTGGCTCATCCATCACATATGGAGTTGGATCAACATCATCACTTTGTTTGATTCCATCACAGAATGAGGTGGATCAACATTTCCAAGTGGAGAGTTCATAATGAGAAGAACACATCCAATGAGGGAGAAGAAGTTCATAATGAGAAGATTAGCTCGTCCATCACATAAGGAGTTAGATCAACATCATCTTGACTCATCCATCACAAAAGGAGTTGGATCAACATCATCATTTTGCTTGTCCATCACATAAGGAGTTGGATCAGCATCACCTTGGGTCAACCATCACAAAGGAGTTGGGTCAACATTTTCGAGAGAATAAGTTCATAATGAGAAGAACTTGTTCATTCAGGTCTTACCCATCGCAGATATAAGGTGGATTAACATCCCTGGCTAAGAGTTCATAATGCGAAGAACTCGCAACTAAAAGAACAATGATTGAGCTGAAAAATGGTACTTTATGTCTTTGCTTCATTCCCGTTCCACTACAATAGGCAAAGAGGGGCATCTGTAATCACCATTTTTTCGACTATATATATATTATATTATTATTATTATTATAAACCCTAAACCAAAACTAGCCCAATAAACCCGAGCCCAATATTCAAACCCCAGTACCCAAATTACAAAATAGACCCAGGCCTACTAAAAGTTTTCTGAAAGCCTAGGGTTCCATGTCTGTCGTCGCTAGAGAGAATCTTCACCGTTGTCACTGATATGCTCCAACCATCGTGACATCCCTTGTTAAGAAGCCAATAACCCCATTCACTATTATTTTCCATTAAATCCGAGTTTAACAGTGACAAATAAAAAAATAATAGAAAATCAAGGTAGTTCACCTATCCGATTGGGAGGCCATTCCCTTCCACTATACACAATGAATAGCATAAGGAAGTAGAGTAGGTTCTTTTGTAAATTTTTTTATATCTCTGTAAGGGTTGGGTCCAAAAAGAAAAGATATAAGGGGGCTCCTTATTCGAAAAAAGAGATTGTAAAAAGGGGTTCCCCAATTCAAAAAAGACAATATAATCTTCCCCTATTTTTTTAAACAATCAATAGCATAAGTTTTTTTTATTTTATTTTATTTTCGAAGCAAGAGAAAATGAAGAGAAAAATAGAGGGATTTTACCTCTCGGTCATAACATTATCGGCGTTTGAAGTTTCTATCACCGAATTCGAACGGTGAGGGGAATCATATGGGGAGGGGAGAAACATACTTGAAAATCAACTTGACCTGATGGTGGACGAAGGATAATGACATAGTGGAAGTCGGGTGGTTTTTAGGTAGTTTTGAAGAGTTACGGGTCGATTGTCGCGAAACCGAGTCCAGATCGACGTTCCTGGCATCAAAATAAGTATACCGATGTATTTTGGGATTAGACGGCCACCAGAGACAGTGGCCAGTGTGGTTGCCGATGACGGTGCTCAGGCCCGGTTGCTAGAGAGGGGACATCATTTTTATGGAGTAGAGAGAGAAGAAAAATAAAAAATTAGAGAAAAATATGGGTTTTATAACCCAATTCAGACGATGTCATTTTGGCCTCCCATGCGTTTGTTTTAGGACTTGGTGGTCTGATCACGCGCGCATCCCTCGCAAGTTTACCCTAGTTAATTTGGTTACCATATTAGTTTAATTACTTAATTAAATTCAATTTTTTCCTCATTTCGTAATTTTTAATTTTTTTGTTTTCCAATACCAATTCTTGGTCTAATTTCTTTTAGGTACCTCTACTTTTGGCGCAGTTTTATATTTTAGTCCTCGTTTTAATTCCTTAATTTCAAGCCTAATTTTACATTGTTTTAATTTAGTCACTTGTTAACATTTTATTTATTTTAACTTAGGCATTTTTTGTTTGTTTTCAAGTCACCATTATGCTTTTCTGTTTGTTTTAAATTAGCTGATGTTTTTATTTTTATTTTCTTTCAGTCCCTCTTATTATTGCTATTATTCAAATTGACCTTGTGGTGACCCGATCTGGGGTACGATCCACATTATTATGGCTCGGACTTTATTAACACCTAACCACTAACTTGTTATTTATTTATTTTATGTTCGAACCATAGTACGACCTTGCGACGACCCGCCCTGGGGTACCACTCGTTTTATTTACGGTCTGGGTTAAGTATTAAAAATTAACACTAATATTTTATGTTTATTACTCATTTATTGTTGTTATTTAATTTTATGTGTATTCAAATTTCTGCCCTTTACTTTTTATTTATTTAATTTCAATCCTTTAATTTCATTACTTTAATTTTCTATTTATTTATTTTATTTTTACCCTTCATTTTTCAGTACTTTAATTTTAGTCCTTTTATATATTTTAATTGCCTTTAATATTTGTATCCTTTTAATTTAGTCTTTGATGGGTCACTTTTTTTAGATTTAGTTCATAACCTTTTAATTATTTGATTCATATTTAGTCCTTAAATCTAAGAGAATTTTTGATTTGGTATTCGCTTTTGCTCGAGGTTCCAATTTAATTATTCGATTGCAATATTGATTAAAATTAGTTTAAGTTAATTAGAGTCTCCGTTTTTTGTTAGATTTCAATCTAGACCCTTTAGTTTAAGAAGCAATCTGAATTGACCCTCTCCTAAATGCTCAAGGAACCATATTGATTATTCGATTTAATAACTCGTTAAAATGATTAGGATTAATATTAGAGCCTACATTTTTAGGTTTATGCCTCCAGGTTCTTTAATAATTTGACACTTTAAGCTAGAGAAAGTCTTAATCTACCGTTAGTTTAATTAGGGTTAATAATAAAATGATCGATTACACGTTTTTAAAACCTAAGGAAATGTTCACTTATTAGGGAGTCAGTAACATATCTCCCGCAAGTATGCTCAGGGGGTGACTACTAGTGATTCCCGAAGTAGGTCAACATCATTTTTAAGACCACATCATGATTTCTTAAAATCAAGGCAATGTCCGGTTATTGGGCATAAAGTTGATCTCTCGCATTCATGCAGGGGCGGACACTATTGGCTTAAATAAAAAAACATCATTTTCAAATGTGCATCCATAGTGAATATTCAATTAAATAAAGTTCGAGCTCAAGATTTTTAATTTCAAATGTGTAATCTAACCGTAGGTCTGTAACAACAGAACCTTCCTCAAATCCATCCTTGAACTCGGGTGCTCTTAACTTTTTCAACTAATTCAATACATTCATTCTATAAGTTAAAGAATTATAAATTGAAAATTCATCAGAATATTCTTCAACATGGTGAAGACATTCCCTAAGTTTATACAGGCACTTCCTGAGGTTTTTCGCTCTTCTCCCTGCCTGGCCAGGGAAGGTGAATGCTATTACCTTCAGTCTATTGCCTTGTGCTTCAATTTGGAAGCTCTCATGATCATACATCTAATATAACATAACATTTTAATTCTATTAGCAAGACAATACACTCCTTACACTATCAGATCAGAAATTATTCACTATATGTTGGCATATATACTTTTTAAAACACTTCTGACTTCGATTTAAGCCTAGAATCGGCTAAACCATAGCTCTGATACCATTAAATGTAACACCCCCAACCCGTACCCGACCCGAATACAAGTCCGAGGTGTCACATTGATTTTTCAAAACCTTTACTTGAACAAAATAATGAATAATTTTAAAATTTTTACTAAATACAATTGACTAATTTACATAAATTAGTATCATATGATTTTACAAAACCAATTTGAGTATATCGAATTCAAATCTTTATTTACATGCCAAATACATATATTTTCTGATCTGAACTTTGTAAAGGAGATACTGACCTGTCTTGCTCCACATTGCTCTCTATATTCTTCTCGAACCTATGCGTGAAACAATCACACGCTAAGTCGATGACTTAGTGAGGCATAAAACATATAATAAAACTCCAACTCGTAATCATGCTTGAACAATTTCTAGTAACATATCACATACAATAATCACACCCACATATACATATAATAATTCCTACTATGCACCTTTCATATTTCTATTCTCTTGTTTATATGATCAATTAAGTTCATATCATATATCTTATAGCATATACAATAATCACTAACACACATATATCATATCATATAATTCATATCACAAAACACATATATACATCACATATATTACATTCAATGTTATCTCTTATTATCCCATGTGCACCTGTGAAAACTGTAGATATGTGAGTCTATTGAGGTTGTGCACCACTATACTGTCACCACAGCTCATATAAATGTCCCGAAGGACCTATCCAGAGGTCACAAAGACCCCGGTAACTATCCAGAGGTCATAAAGAACCTCGGCAACTGTCCATAGGTCCCAAAGAACCTAGGTAAACTGTCCATATATTCCTTAGAACATAGGTATACTGCCCATATGTCTCGAAAGACATAGGTAAAACTGTCCATATGTTCCGTAGAACATAGGTAAACCCTCGACTCTTGGCATGCTAACTATACCCTTAGCTCTCATGACACATAACATGGGCATTATCTTTTATATCCTTTTACATATTCATGTAACCATATTATATATTCATATAAACTCATGGTTTCATTCACATATACATGTAATCACGTAGTTCATGTCAATTCTCATATGAGTTCATATTCATATAAATATAGGATTCACCCTCATGTATCACATATACTTTCTCTTTCATATAGCTCATAACATTTCTCAGGTGTTCATATGACATGTAAATCATTGTCATCTTATCATGTTATCACATAAACATATAATCTTACAATACATACAAAAACACATCAATACATATATTCACATATATCTATCATTTCATTATCCTTATTATTATTATTCTTATCCTCACCATTTATCTCTTTTACTTACCATATTCATATCGATAACACATATACTCATGCACACATATAAATCATAACAAACACATACTTCTATGAATTCATGCTTTTCACTATTGGAAATAGACTTATCGCAAGTCTTATTTTCCATTGAACCTCATATACTAAATAATGTGCACTCACCTTAGCTTTGCTTTGATTCGATTCTAATCATTCGATTATTCCGGAACAAGCTTACTTTTAGTATATTCATAATCACACATGGATTTATATCAGTATTATAACTAATATATTTTAATGGTTCACTCTTTAGACTAAGAGAGCAATTTCATCTTTTAATGAAGGTATGTATCGATGCACTACTGATGCATTGGTGCATAAAATGCATTCGATGTTGTATTATTACTGGGATGCATCGATGCATGCCTTATGCATCGATACAATAATTGCATTCGATGTTTTTATTTTAAAAGAGTGCATCGATGCACTACCTGTGCATCGATACACCTTCAAACAATTTCTGGGTTTTAACCTTGATGCATCGGTGCACTATGAATATGCATCGATGCACTCTGCCCAAAATCCTCTTTTTGAACCCGAAAATTCATTCTTTTTGGATTAAATCCTTCATATTTCAACCCCTTTCATATTCTTAACTTACATATACATACTTAAACTCATTAATATTCATTTATCTCATCTTTAACCTTAATATCATCTCCTCTTTAAGAACTTCAAGAATCATACCCTATTTTCCACATGTTTCAAATCCAATTCTAACACTTAATACTTCTTAATTAAGCTGATGACAAGTCAAATTTAACTTCAAGTTCAACTTATCAACTCCATTCCGGAAATTCATTCAAGAACTCCAAATCTTTAATCTTACCTAACTCATTTATCTTTTGATTTTAAGATAACTTAAGCTTTCCTTAAGCTTAAGTATCACCTAAGAATCATAACCCAACTTTTAATTCAACAAATAACCAACTAATTAAGAAACTCACCTTTGAGCTGGAGCTTCACGCACAAAGAAGAAATGAGGAGAAGATAATTCTGGAAACATTGTTTTTGGTTTCCTACACTCCCACGTGTAAAAATATAAATCCCCACTATCACATTTTTAATTCCCTTAAATGATCAAATGACCATTTTACCCTTTAGTTCCTTTAATAATTACTAATAACTTTTAGGAAATACTTTCAAATAAATCACTGAACTAATCCATTCTTCTGCTTTAGTCACCAAATTCTAAAACTTTACAATTTGGTCACTAACCCATAGTTTGGGATGTTACAAGAACAATATTGGTACTCGGGTTCATGGCATCGATACTATAGTGTAAAGTAATATCGGTACCCCCAAGAGTATCAATACCACTTTTGCTTATTGAAATTTTGAACATTTTTTTTAAAACAATAGGTAGTATCGCTACTACTAGATGAGTATCGATACCTCTCTTACTTTTGGTATCGATACTACAAAAACAATATCAGTACTGATCATGCAACATTGATACCGTAAGAACGATATCAGTACTGTTTACCCATAAAACTGTTTTTGCGTTCAATTTCTTATTTAATGGACTTTAAATTTTTTTTAAAAAAAATTCAAATAAATTCAATTAAATCCAAAAATATTTTACCCTTTAAATTGTTATATCATAATAGTTTTAACATAAATCAATTCATAAAATTAAAAAGAAAACATATCTTAGAGTTCCTTTTGGTAAGTCAAATTTAAAGCATAAATAAAATAATAATAGAATTACGTACCAAAATTCAGTAGCGTCTTTTGAATATACATGAAAAAATTAAAGCATTATATTCTAATATTTATAGAGTGTTTAAAACTTTTTGAAGTTTATTTTAATCTCTATATGATAAAAATATTTAATTTCTGTAAATTTGAAAAATTAACATTTCAAATTCAAAAATTTCAAAGGTACATGAGTTAAAATAAACTATTAAATATAATAAATGAATTAAAATATCCATCGGGACTAAAATAATATTGTTTTTCCTAAATATAATACAAGACCTTTATAGACTATAAACTTAGGATCTATTTGATAGGGGTAAAAGAAATTTCAAGAATTTGTTTTTCTGTTTTACCGTATTTGATAAGCATAAAACATGCAGTTAACGTATTTTGTTTTCCAAATCAAAACTTTTGCATAAATTATTCTGGGAAAAATGTTTTATCGTTTCATTTTTGGTAAAACATTCTATCATCTCCTTCAATCTTAAACTGTTCTATTTGCTTCAATCTTTAGCCGTCAGTCTTTCCGATCTCGTTTGTGGTATTAGTATCGGCATCTTTCAAGGTCAGTATATTTTCTGGTTATTTTCTTTTTGACATTTTTTCTTTCTTTTCTCATTCACTCATGCTCTGCAAAGTTTTAAAGTTTCTTTCAATTTCTTTGTATAATCGGAATGCCCAACTGTCATTTCGAAGACGGCTTGAAATCAGCAAATCTATACGAAGAAATGGTGTCCATAGAAACATGTGAGAGAATTGATGTTGGCATGTTCCAGAAAATAAGCTCAGCTTGATACCCAGGATGGGGAAGGAGTCGAAGAAGTGTTTTAAAGAGGTTTCTGTCAGGTATGCACAGAGGGAGGTGGGATAGTCGCTATTCTTAAATTTTAAAATTATTATATATTTTTTATATATTTTATAATAAAATTTATTTTTTTTAAAAAAAAATTATAAATTTAAATTGATCTCCTAAAATTTTAAAAAGTCAAATTCGTCTCTTAACAAAAATTCATGCGTCTGTTTTAATTTTTACTATTTCAAGTGCAGTGGCCCACCTAGCCAAATATTCAGAAGAAAAAGTTTACGACGTGATTTTAGACAAGGCTGCTGTAGTTAAACAACAAAAGAGGAAAAGTGGAGGTTATAGTGTGAGGCAATTAAAATACGATTAAAAAATAGTGTTATTGGTTAAATAACTAACCTGTTAAAATTGTTATCGAAAATGTTATATGTCATCGGAAATATTATTTATGTTGATAATAATAATGATAATAACTGAGAATGTTATCGTCCTATGTAAAATACGTCAAAAAAATATTGAATTTAACATAACATGTTAATTACTCAAAACATTATCAACCATAATAACATATAGATAGCGCTGATTTAACGTAATATGTAGCGTATTTTTAAAGTTAATGGGGTCTTATAAATCCGACGATAACAAAATAGATTAATTACTTGATTTGTTATCAATACAATCAACATATTAGGTAGCGCTTAAAATGTTACCAAAGTTTAAGCTAATGAAGCCTTAGAAATCCAATGATAACAAAATAAATTAATTACTGGAAACATTATCAACCATAATAACATAACAAGTAGCACTTATTTAATGTAACAAGTAGCAGCTGTTTAAAGCTGATGGGGCCTTAGAAATTCAACGATAACAAAATAGGTTAATTATTTAATTTATTATTAGTATTATCAACATATTAGGTAGCGCCTAAAATGTTACAAAAGTTTAAGCTGATGAAACCTTAGAAATCTGACGATAACAAAATAAGTTAATTATTGGACACATTATCAACCATAATAACATAACAAGTATAGCTTACTTAATGTAATATGTAGCGATTGTTTAAAGCTGATAGGGCCTTAGAAATCTGACGATAACAAAATATGTTAATTATTTGATTTGTTAGTAGTATTATCAATGTATTATCGTGTACATTGTTAATTTACATATTACTTTAAAGTAATAGATTTCAAAATTATAAGAATCAATACTTATATGACAATATCGATGCTTGTACATTTACGCATATTTTCATTATACCGGTAGAAAAGTTTACCATGTACATTGTTTACCTTGACTTTCAAGTAATAGGTTTCGAAATTCCACGTATCGATACTTTATATATGTGTATCGATATTTGATGTTTACGCCTATTATCATTATACTGATTGACTTTCACTATTTTGATTGTAAATCAACCTATTACCTTAAAGTAATAGGTTTCAAAATTATAAGTATCGAAAATTTACATATGTGTATCGATACATTTGGCGTGCAGATTGTTTGAGAAGCATACTAGAAAAAAGTATCGATACCTATATTAAAAGTATCGATACTTTATGTTTACGCCTATTATCATGAAACCGATAGATTTTGATCATTTACATTGTAAATTTACCTATTACTTTAAAGTAATAGGTTACGGAATTAATAGTATCGATACTTGTGATACGTGTATCGATACTTTCTGGGTGCAAATTGTTTGAGAAACATATTGGACAAAAAGTATCGATACCTATACAAAAAGTATCGATATTTTATGTTTACACCTATTATCATTAAACCAGTAGAGTTTTATCGTTTACATTGTAATTTTACCTATTACTTTAAAGTAATACGTTTCGAAATTAACAATATCGATACTTGTGATAAGTGTATCGATACTTTCTGCGTGCAAATTGTTTGAGAATCATATTGGACTAAAAGTATCGATAACAATACAAAAGTATCAATACTCTATGTTTATGCCTATTATCATTAAACCAGTAGACTTTTACCTTTGACATTGTAAATTTACCTATAACTTTAAAGTAATTGTTTTCGAAATTATAAGTATCAATATTTGTTATACATGTATCGATATTTTGTTCATTCAAATTGTTAAGAAGCATATTGGACTAAAAATATCGATATCTATACAAAAGTATCGATACTCTATGTTTACGTCTATTATCATTAAACCGGTAGACTTTTACCGTTGGCATTGTAAATTTACCTAAAACTTTAAAATAATCGGTTTCAAAATTATAAGTATCGATACTTGTTATACATGTATCGATACTTTGTTCGTGCAAATTGTTGAGAAGCATATTGGACTAAAAGTATTGATACCTATACAAAAAATATCGATATTTTATGTTTACACCTATTATCATTAAACTGATAGATTTTTACGGTTTTCATTGTAAAATTACCTATTACTTTAAAGTAATAGGTTTCAAAATTATAAGTACCGATACTTGTTTTACGTGTATCGATACTTTTTTGTGTGCTAATTGATTCAGATACACACTGGAATAAAAGTAGCGATACTTATATAATATGTATCGATACTTTATGTTTATGCCTATTATCATTAAACCGATAGATTTTTGATTTTTTCATTGTAAAATTACCTATTACTTTAAATAAATAGGTTTCAAAATTATAAGTAGTGATACTTGTTATATGTGTATCGATACTTTTTTGTGTGCATATTGTTTCAGATGCACACTGGAATAAAAGTAGCGATACTTATATAATAAGTATTGATACTTTATATTTACGCCTATTATCATTAAACCATTAGATTTTTACGGTTATGAACATATATTTACCTATTATTGTAAAGTAATAGGTTTCGAAATTACAAGTATCGATACTTTTATATATGGGTATAGATACTTTGTTGCGGCCAAATTGTTTGATAAGCATATTAAAATAACAAGTATCGATGCATATATAAAAAGTATCAAAATTGGACATTTTCATACTTTGCATACATTGTTTCAAAATTATAAAAATCGATACTTTAATAATGTGTACCGATACTTACAAGCATACTGTAATAAAAATATCGATATCGATACAACAAATATCCATACTTACAGAAAACGTGTATAAACTTATAATCAAAGTATCAACTTCAACACTATTGCCTTTATCTTCTAGCCCCAGTACTGCTACAACACATGGGACCCCTCCAGAGGAAATGAATAATCACCATATTGAACTCTACATTTTTCTACATCAAATTCCTCCATCAACGATCGACATAATTCCCTCCGAATTGGTTGATCCCTCACTCCTATCAAAGATTCAAACCCCATTTCTTCCAGCACATAAACTTTATTCTTCTCATTCAAGTGTTCAATTATGGAGTTCACTTTTTTGATGCTACACCTTGTCGACACTTTCTATATTTTTTAAAAATATATAATGTTAGTGTTTTTATATATCATTTATCACAATATTTACAAGTTTAATGAATATATTCTTTTCATGAGCTTTCCTCCAAGCTTTATATTGTTATCTATCATTTTTGAACAGTGTCACATACGGTTCCTTCTCAGCATCACTCATCGACTTCTATTTCTCCAACACCTCATGTTTCACTTGAAATTAAGCATAAACATTTCTTAATCAATAAATTAACACTAAATAATACTCAATGTCAATTTCATTTTACATACCAAATTGATGTTATAATTACCAGCTTCCTTCATTCTTTGGCATTCAGTCATACTATCAAGATTTAAAATTTGTAATCAATTTAAAGTTCTTAAATACTTTAATCCAATTACCATTTCAACAACAATTACACAAACACATTGATACTTACTAGAAGTACATATATCCACCCAATTGTTGCTTTCGATTTTCTTCATTGTTGATGCTCTCGGGCTCCATTTCAATGTCATCTTTGCAAACAACAATTGCAAGATTCATTGACTTCAATTTTCTTTCATATATCAGTTTATGAACATTCAAGCATTAAATCAAATCAAATCAAATCAAATACAAGTTACATACAACTTATTCAATATACAAGTATTGATAACTAATCATATTGTAACCGGGTTTCCTTAAAAGGAATGTGAATACTCTCCACTATAAGTATCGGTACCTTTATACAACCTATAATATCAATTTCTACCTATAATATTATATAAAAGTATCAATATTTATTTTATACCTAGAATATCACTTTCTACCTGTAATCGGTCTCAAATCCTTCTTTACTTCAAAAATATCAAATGCTTAAACATAACCCCTATTTTTGAATACTGCAATAAAAAAATCAGGGTTTCAAAAACATACCTTTTGATTCGATTGCAACAACAAACAAACAATTACGCTTTCAAAAACGCATTGCTTCTATTTCGCAGCAACTAATACGCTTCGATTTCAAAAACTACAACCGTCTTCTATCTATTTCTCTGTTGGCATTGCCTTTGATATTTTAACCGATTATATTATTTATATTTAATTGATACCATTACCCAAGTCTCGATACTTTTGTGTAAGGTATCGATACTTTCGAGACGTTTTCATTTTTTCATTTCTTTTCAATTCCTAAAGTACCAATACTATGATAAATATACTTATAAAAGTATCGATACCGTCAACATATCCAGTAGCGCTTTACTGGTTTTGTCATATTGAGACCGGTTTCGTCAAATTTCAACATGTTATATTGTCGTGTATCGATACATGTTTCTAAAGTATCGATACTTTATAGGCACTATTAATGCAATTCTTTTAAATTCCTAAAGTACTAATACTTTGGTGCATATACTTATAAAAGTATTGATACAAATGTCAACCATTTCGGTATCTCTTTACCTGTTTTGTCAAACAGAAATTGGTTTTTGTCAAACTTCAACTTATTATATTATCATGTATGGATACATGTGTGTAAGGTATCGATACTTTCGAGACATTTTCCTTTATTCATTTCTTTTAAATTCCTACACTACCGATACTTTGGTACATATACTTATAAACGTATCGATACAAATTTCAACAATTCTGGTAGCTTTATACCGGTTTTCTCAAATTGAAACCGGTTTTGTCAAATTTCAACCGGTTTTGTCATTTTCCAATCGGTTTTGTCAAATTCGTTACCTGATTTGTCAAATTAAAATCGGATTTGTCAAATTTCAACCTGTTATATTGTCAGGCATTGATACCTGTGTGTAAGGTATTAATACTTTATAGGCGTTTTTATTGTAATTCTTTTAAATTACTAAAGTGCCGATACTTTTATACATATACTTATAAAGGTATCGATATATGTATACTTTTAACCGGTTTTCACCACTCTCTTATATATTACTATATATATATTGATACTTCTGTGCACGATATTGATACCTACCGATAAGTTAAGTTTATCGATTGCCAACATTTTTAATATTTCTTTATGTGTTTCACTTACAACATTATTATTAGTCAACATTTCCGGTAGCGTTAAACCGACTTTGATAAGTATCTTATTAAATTTTTGATCACGTCGTTTTTTAGCCGTATATTAGTGTGCCTTTTCTGAACAATCCCAGAAAAAAAGGCTTCTGAACAATCCCAGAAAAAAAGGCTTTGGCTTTGGAGAAAAGAGATGGAAAAACTGAAGGGTTCACTGATCGGAATATCTTAAATAATGTTGGAGATATATAGTAAAATAATGGTTGTTTAACATCATGTATTATTATTTGTTTTTTAGTTTTATTAAAAAATATTTTTTAGTTGGTAGATCAAGTTTACATATTATAATATTACATTTAAAATTTTATAAGATATAATTTTATTGCAATCAATTACTTAAAAATTATTTAATGAAATAATAAAATCTAGTTTTACAAAAAAACATAATCTAAAAATAGTTTTTAGGAAAACTTATCAAACGTAAAAAAAATATTTATACAATATCTTCTAAACACAGAAAAATGATTTTCAGAATTTATTTTTCATAAATGTAATTTATTTTTTCAGAATTTATTTTTATCTACCAAACAGACCCCTCGTAAAAATAAAAATCACACTTAAAACTATGTCGTGTTCATCAGAGGAAATAACAAAATTTTAAAATATTTCAAAAAGAATGCCCTCACGATGAATGAAACTTCTTGTCCTTTAGATTTCAAGACTGACGCACGTCCACTGAGCTATGAGGATCTATATTTATGCCTATTGTTTATGATTATTTATACGCCCAAGTAATCACTTCTAGGGGTGTAAACGAGCTGAGTTGAATTCGAGTATTGTCGAGTTCGACTTGAACTCGAAAACTTTAAATGTAGGCTCGACTCGAAAACTCGCGAGCCTAAAATTTTCAAGCTCAACTCGAACTCGAAAGATAATATTGAAACTCGACTCGAACTCGAAAAGGCTCGAACTCAAAAAAAATTCATGAGCTCGATTGAAGCTCGAGACTCGAGCTCGATTGAAGCTCGAGACTCGAGCTCGATTGAAGCTCGATTCAAGCTCGAATTTGAGCTCGATTCAAGCTCAAACTCGATTCAAACTCGAACTCGATTCAAGCTCGAACTCGAATTTGAACCTACAAAAATCTTATATTACAATTGAAATATATAAATAATTTTCTCTTTAATCAACCATTACTAATACATTTTTTTATTATAATATAAATTCATTTCAGAAACTTTATAGGATGCATACAAGAGTAGTTATGGTTGTAGAACAGGTTCTAAAAGCATAAGATCAAACATGTGCCCACAGCAGGCACCTATTTACAATCCTCCCCAAAGCAAAACAACAACTTTTGCCATAAAAATAGTGTTTCAAAACTCAAAATACAAAGGCAAATCTTCCATAGAAAACAAAAAATCCAGCAACAAAATATTCCAATCTACCTGTTCATGTACCACAAAACTCAAATTCACAAAAAAAAAAAAAAACAGTAACATGTCCAAGCTTCCATACATAGCACCTTACTTTACTTTGTTCGTTTATGATTTCAGGTTCTAAGAAATCATCCCACACCTTTGATCTTCTTGGTCTCTTAAAGGCTTGGAAAGGATTTTCAACCTCAACTTCTTTTGTTGTGCTGTCAAAGTAGGTTCAGAAGCTTCTATATTGCACTCTTCTTTGTTATGTTCATCATCAACATTCACAAAAAACTCTTCAACTCTTGAAACACCAATGGGTGTTGAAGAACTTTATGGTTTACTAGACATATCTAAAAATACAAGTGACAATATAAATAAAAAATTAAAGGAATATTTATTTAAAGATAAACAAACTCATAAACTCATAAACAAACTCACCAGAGGGGAAAGGTACTATTCGATCGTGGGAGCCGGGACATGAAAGTATAGTCAAAGTTCGCCAACACACAGACGCAAGCATTTAGACGAACAATGGGGACGGAATGCTTCGATTCCTCAGTTTTGAAAGCACGGTAGAGTGGGGTTTTCTAACGAACATTTGTATCTTCTTCTAGCTAATCTTAAAGCGATTAGCATATTAATTATTGAAAATGAAAATTTGAAATTGCAATAAAAAAACTAGACGGATCATAATGAAAACGAAAGGGAATGGGGCAAACCTGAGGAACCTAGAAAGGCATCAATAGAAAAAATAAACTCTCTTTTGTCAGTTCCCAACACTACCATAAACAATGGCCCTAGCATGTTCTTGGACAGCTCAACAATAATCAATTATTAATTGTTTTTTTTGGGGTGATGGAGCTCGTTTACACGTTATAAATGTACAAAGAAACAGCTCACATTTTGATAATAATAATAATAATAATAATAATAATAATAATAATAATAATAATAATAATAATAGGAAAACACATGGCATGCCCGACAAAGATTTTGGAAGTACTTAAAGCAAGTTCCATTTTAATTTTTTATTAAAATAAATTCCCCAAAATAATGTGTTTATGTAGCTTGTCAGAAATTGCTCGGGATTTAAGGTTTTCTTGCTTGTTTGCTTCCAACGTTGGAATGAGGTTCAAGAGAATGTTTGTCATTGGGAATAATTCCTTATATTAATCCGAGAGAATAATTTGTTTTGTTTTTTTTATTAAATTTCAAATTTTAAAATCTTGTAGTTTTGGTTTAATTGTTATATTTTTTTAATTTTGTAATGTGACACGGGAATTTATTTTATGTGATTGCAAATATGAAACTGAATTTAGATACTAATTAGATTGTTTGAATCAAGTTTGAATAAAGTTATTTTGGATCTAAATTATATCCGATTCAATTGATGTCAAAACGAATTCATTTTTTATTTAATTCAAGTTTATAGTAAGTCTGTTTAGGTCTAATCAAATATTGAGTTAGGTTAATATCAAATAGACAAATTTTCAGGTCGTGTCAATAACAAATCGACTAGTTTTTTATTATGGCTAAAATTTAGATCTTCAAGTTAATTTGGTTTAAGATATGAGTCAAATCAAATATATATAATTATTGATATATATTATTGTAAAACAAGTCTCTTATTGTTTATTAATTTTATCATTTAGGTTTAATTTCAACTTTCAATTGTTCAATATTTCGAATTTAATCATTATTTAGGGTTTAGTATTTGTAGTTTATAGTTTAGGGTTTAGGGTTTTAGGATTTAAAGTTTTCATTTAGGGTTTAGGGTTTATAATTTAGGGTTTAGGATTTAGGGTTTAGGATTTAAGGTTTATAGTTTAGGGTTTAGTGTTTTAAGTTTACATTTAGGTTTAAGGTTCATGTTTAGGCCTTAGGGTTTAGGGTTTAAGATCTACTATTTAAGGCTTAGGTTCAAGGTTTTATGATTTAGGGTTTAATGAAAATGAAATTATTTGTTTAATCATTTTATTAGGATTCTCATATAGTTTATGTTATGGGTGAGGCATTATCACCTCGGAATGGAATTCATCAAAAACTTGTAGCCTAATTAATATATGAAACTATCAATTTAATGTTATGGCTTAATGCAGCTGTAGATGACGAACCACAATGGGTTGAGTGGAGTTGATGATAATTTTGCTATTTGTTTATATGGTAATTCAATTCTGGAAAGTGGGAAGTAAGTTTCTCTTGTATATATGATGACTCATTAGCCTGTAGGATGAGACTTCTAGTGAGCCTTCTTTTTCCATCATTTTATATTTGTATTCAAGTTTAGCTGTGAACCATCAAGCTGTTTTCTATATTTGTAAATTCTTATAAGTCTAATTAAGTCAGTTTAACAAAATTTCAAATACCTGATGTCCTGATCGAAGAAGCCTTGCAGTTATTTACTTTTTTTCATTTCTGATTTAATTGCCGAACACCGACGGTATGTAGTTTGTTACTTTGTTGCTAGGCCACTGGTGTGAGCATGCTAAAACTTAGCGGCAAAGCCTTCCTTTTAGCATTTTAAGATCTTTTTGGTCATCCAAAATTTCAAACAGTAGATTAGGACAACTGTAAATTCACATTCAGTGTGCATATATGTCTTAGTGAAAGGAATGTGATGGCTTAGTGAAAGGAGAGAGAGTATACTTGTTTTGATATATATTTTTTAAATTATTAATATTTAAATTGAATCATATTTTTTTATTATATTATATTTATTATCAAATAAAAAATTAGTTATGAGGTAAGTATAATATAGTATATTTATATTAAATGCTTAAACCATTGATATTTATGATATTTGAACTCGAAACCTCAAAATATAACAACAATTTAAAAAAATTAGTTATTACAAATATTATCATTAGAAATATATTAAATATTTTTCATTAGATAAATAATTTTTTATTAATTTAAAATAAATATAAGAAAATTTATTCAAAAATAATTTTTAACCATTTTCAATTCAAGAATATTTATTCATAAATAATGTATTTTTAATATATTTTTAATAATGTAATTTTAAAAAATCTAAAATTATAATGTAACATTTTTTTGAGCTGCTCACGAGTTTTTCGAGTCGAGTATCGAGTAGCTCGTTTCGGCTCGTTATGAACTCGAGTCGAGTTCGAGCTCGACGGTGATAGTATGGTTTTATGTTAAAAGATCTAAATTTTTAGGGAGTATATTAAAAATTTTAATATACAATAATAATATTTTAAAAATATAAAATTAGATCATAAAAAATATAAAAGATATACCTAAATTATACAAAAGTTTTAAATTACGATCGTCATCTAATACTTCTCGATCTGTCCTTGTTTATCAACTTTCTTTCACTTATTTAGTATAGAAGAAAAGAGATTTAAGGTATGTTTGTTTCACTGAAAATATTTTCTGAAAAATAAAAATATTTTTTAAAAAATATTTTCTATTGTTTGGATGATACAGTGTAAAATGTTTTTCACTGTTCGATTAATTTTTTTAAAAACAATTTCCGAAATCTATTTTCACTAAACAATCGTGCATATTTCATATCCATTTCATGAATTTTCTTATTTTATTAAATTAATTTTATTGTTAAAAAATTATAATCTTTGGTAAGTAAGCTAGAAAGAGCACAAACAATTTAGCTCACTATTTCAGAAAAAACTCTACACCAACAAATGTAAGTTATAAACTTATAACCATCCACTCTCTTTAAAATCCTTTTCACAGTGTAGACCTTTAGTTCAAAAAATCTCACACAAGAACGAAAGAAGCTCAAGAGAGTAGCAAGCATGTAATTTTGTTCCAATACTGTAAAGAATTAGAGTAAACCTAATAACATTAGGTGGTAACAAGCAAAGTTCATAGTCAATTCAAAGCTAAAATTAACACTACAAGCATGACATTGTTCTCTAAATCCTTTATACAATAATAGCAAGGAACAACCTTGATAATGAAGAGGCAAAAGAGACAAAGTCTTAGCACAAACAATCATTAGTCACAAGGAAATAATCAAAGGCATTCTGATTTAGAAACCAATCCCACTCCAACCTCTCATTCAAGAGTACTGCAATTGCTTGAAGGATACAGAGAACCATCACGGGACATTTGTATATTACCAACTTCGACTGCATCATCATAGGCACATTCTTGACTTCATGAAAAGTCGGATCAATCCATAGCATATTACTCAATTCCAACCTTTCACAAGAAGTGACTCTGAGATCCAAATGCAGAACATATTGATTCCTGGGATGATACACTGCCTGCAAGGTCCTCATCATCCTATGACTATCTTCCTTCATCCCCGAGATAAGATATATAGGTTTAGGTGCTTCCATGTTTGCATATACACTAGTGTTAAACTGTTTCTTTAAATCCGATTATACAAAATACCCATCAAAGTCCTCTGCTCTAGCAAAGGAAATAACGTTGAATAACAACTGATCTCCACTGTAAGGAGCATTGTACAACCAAAAAGACAGAAAAATAAAGTAATCGATACAAGTAGGATTGCAAGAAATGAGATAATCCATTTTCTATCACAAAACACCCTTTCAGAAGTTTTTACACTTGTCAATGGATTTTTTATCAACATATCCTATAAAGCTTTCTCATTGTGGGTAATGAAAAATCAAACCTTCCCAACCTCTAGATTAACTAAAAAATCCAATAAAATTGAAGAATCAACCAAAAAACCCACAAACATTATTCGAAAATAGGACAAAAAATATGCAGGGAGGATCGAAACAATAATCGACACAAACAATATATATATATATAAATATATATATATTAGTTAAATTTTGCAAGAAATAAATAAAGCTTAGCTTTTTTATGCTTTGTTGCGCCAGATGTATTCATTAACCAAAACCAAGAAAATAGATGAAGAAGCAGAAAAATAATAGTAAATACACAAGAAGAGAGGTAGAAAAATGCTTATTTCAAAATGAAAATGATTCACAAAGAAGCATAGCTCTGAAATTATAAAAAGGGTAACAATATTTTGGTTACCTGAAAAGATGAACACCAGCCTGAGTGATCGTCGTCGGTGAGAAGTACGTGACGATCAGATTATTTTCAGTGTTAAGAGCTTTGAAGGTGAAACTGTAAAATGACTTGCCACTTTTTAAACGGTAAGTTGTTTTACGCGAGAAAGAGAGTGATTTTCCTTTGACCGTAAAACATTTTCCTTTTGACTAAATAGTTTTTCTTGAACCAAACACGAGAAACACAGAAAACATTTTACGTAAATCGTTTTCCACTAAACAAACAGATTAATGGTTTTTAGATGAATTACGAGTGAAATTAAAAGTTTGGGCCTTGGTAGGCACGAGTGTAGGGATTGGACTTGGTTCAGTTTGGCTCAGACGAAATTAGGTGCTAACATTTAACAATTGACATCAACTCAACACCTTTGGACTATTAAAAGTAGTGAAGAGTTTTTAATTGAGTCGAGTTAAATTAAAAAAAAATTAAGTTATTCGAGTTGAGAAATTCTATTTTATAACTCAAATTTTATTTGATTTTTTTTTTAGTTGAATCAAGTTTATAAATTTAAGTCGGGTCGAGTTGTTCAAGTTTCTCTTTAAATTTAATTGTAAATATTGATAATATTATGATATTATTGTTTTATATAATCATATACAATGCATATATATTTTTCATATGTGATCATATATATATATATATATATATATATATATAAAATTAAGGGATTCGACTAAAACTTAAAAACTATTTACTAATTACTAAAAATTTTAAGTTATTCGAATCTTATTTTATAACTAGACTCGAATTTGAATTTTTTCTTGGTCTTTCCTAGTGAACAACTAAACATCCTATCAGTAGCAACAAAGATTTTGTCCAAAAAGCTGATAATTCTACATCAGAATATCAGTGTCAAAAAGAATGCACGTAAAAAAGCAAAGCGAGTGAGACCTGGACATCAACTCAAAGACGCTCATACTGCGAAAAACATAACAGGAAACAACAATATAGGAGAATGTTTGACCTCATATACCTTTTTTTTAATAGTATTATAAAATAATATATATTCATAATCTTTTTTAATCATTGATAATGCATATAACTTACAAATATAATTGCTTGAATCCAGAACCTTAAAGGAGAACGACATCCCCTTAAACAACTGAAACAACTCAATGATTCACCTCATATACTCTTCTAGGTCTTCCCAAGTGAACATCTAAACATCACCACCCTAGCAACACTCATTTCATTCAAAACATGATACTTGACAACAGAATATTCATTGTCAAAATGGATATATGTAAATCAAAGCGAGTGAGAACCGTATAAAGAATGGACATCAACTCAAGACCCGCGGACTACTAAAAATATCAGAAAAATCATATGAAAATGAATTTGCCTTTAATAAACTTCTTCCACTTTCCCAGTGACTACATAAACATCCTTATCATAGCAACACTCGTTTCAATTGATGATTTGACAAAAGGATATCATTGCCACGTAAAATATGTAAATCAAATATCAGAAAACAGCAGTATTTGAGAATATTTTGCAGACAAGCATTTCTTCATCTATGCCAAATTTAGACAACCAAGTAAACTCCAAACACAAGGAAATAAGCAAGTCTCTAGTTAATTTTGTGATTTAATTCAGCTAATCATTGATCAAAAGATGCAAAATTCCTCAACATTCCATCCAATCATCAAATCAAGCTATGTCTATCAACTAATTCCAAAATCTTTGAGAAAAAAAAATTCAAAGGAAGTAATACAACTTCCCCATAGAGAAAGCCTATGTCTTTCTTCTCAGACGCTTCCTCAGCTTCTTGTACTTGTTCTTGTTCATGTTCATCTTCTTCTTTACACTATCAGCCCGGACTTTTCCAGCATCATCATCGGTCTCTTTTTTCCCTTCCTCGATACCATTTCCAACAATGGATCAAACCTAGTTGAGCTAATGGGATTCAAGAAATACCCAAGTGGGAAACTGGGGAAGAAATTCGAAGGTTGAGTAAAGTTGCCATCTTGGGGATTTGGGCAATGAAAAATGGTGGGGCTGTTGGGGGATAAGCGGAGGAGTGAGTTTAGGGAGTTGGTGATGATGATGTGGGGATTTGAAAGAGATGAAGAGTCTTTGAGTGGATTTGTTTCTGGATAGTTTGTGTATGAGATATGCCATGTTTACGCATAGAAGAAAGATGAGTGTCGAGGGTTTAAAGGAAGAGGGGTTTCCAAGGTTTAGGGAAGCACAAAAACAACGTCGTTTCATATGTAAAAATGGCTAATACTGATCAATTAATTTCAGTATTGCCCTCGCACGCAGGATCGATCTACGGACCTTCCGTTTACAAGACTGACGCTTTAACACCGAGCTATAAGGGCGTTGTCTTAAATTTTAATATTTCTACATATGACTTTTTTGCACTGCTCCCAAGCAAGGTTTCACTATTCAAATATCACCATGACAAAAATTATTTTCGGGATTAACATTCTTCCATATTATTTTTTCGGATTAAATTTTTTTGTGTCACATAAAAGAAAAGGCATATAATGTCAATGTTCCTTGTAGGTCGTGTTTTTTATGTAATGTAAAATTACAAGAGTTGATTATATGTTTGGACCAAAATGAAAGAAATGAGAAAATAGACAAAAATGATAAAGAATTATGAGAATTTTGTCCAAAAAGAATAAATATGTATAGTGTGAATTGAAGATACGTGTTTGCGTGAGCATAAGTTGGGTCGAACGACAATAACAAAACACATGTATGAGCATTGTCTTCAATCACTTAATATGTGTATGTTTAAAATATTATATTTAAACACTTGAAAAAAAACTCATAACTATGCAGTATAAATTTTGATGTTCATTACCAAACATGTTGAGTTTAAAGAAAATACTAAACGGTTGGAAAATAATTGTGACAATATTTAAATGTTGAGAGAGTTCTTAGAATCATGACTAAATTAAAATAATGTGTAAAATTTAATGAATAAACTTATTATCATATTGATTTTATTAACCATCACATCAGTTTTTGTCTGAAAATTAACCAACAGTGATTATTTTATAACTTTTTTGATAATTTAAGTGGCCATTATATAACATTTTAAACTTAGGTTACCCAAATAAGAACTAACTGATAATCAGATGATGATGTGGATAGTTTACCCTATCCGTAAGAACTTCCTTGAAAAGGCCCCCCAGTCCCTCACAATGGTGTTAAACCAGATACATTGATATTTACTATATAACACTTGTGGACAATCAAATTACAAACAGCAAAAAAGAACATAAAACCACAGTCTTGATCAAGGATCATACATTAATATCATATACTTCTCCTGCAAGCAACCTTCCATGGAAGCCATTGATGGACCCTAAAATGGGCTCTTTCCAGTTTCGAAAGGAGTGTTGTTATGTTGCATAACCAGGAAATTCCCACCGTACAAATCGTTCATGTGAGACTGTCCATTCTTCAGCCTTTCCAAAGCCTTCCTCCATGAAAGCTTAAGCCTCAAGAAAACTCGGCTTCTCCTTCTGAGGAACCTTCTTAGCCCCGGAATTCTGAGCTTCGGTCGCTTTCTAATGGTGATCCTCGACCATTTCCTCTCGCTCTTGAATCGGATTGATGTTTCTTCTTCGTTGGTCAGCCTCTGGTAAGAGAACTTGGGCATCGAAGCCATATTAGTGGCAATGATTTCACGATATGTAAATATAGGGTAGGTTTAGGGTGAACTTGTGGAGGAGATAGTGGTGGGTTTGCTTTTTCTCTTTTTTTTTTCTTACGGGATTTAATGCTCTTTTTCATTTATTTAATTCTATACTCGTATCACATTGTTTGTTTAAAATAGGGTAAACTATTTTTTTAGTCACTACACTATTCTTGTAGTTTCGTTTAGGTCACTAATGAAAGGAGAGAGGGGTAGTGAAGGAGGCGATTGAGTGCAATAAAGGCAAAAGAGGGAAGCTGGAATATTTTGGTGGAATGGTGGTTGGATGATGAATGATAATACAACAAAAGGATACTACTACTTTACGTTGACGTTAACTATAATGTTGGTAGCCACTGCCAGCAGTTACTTTCCATCTACCTATTGTTTTATAGTAGTTTTTTATAATATTTATTTTACAATTTTTTTACGGTAAATTATCGGTATAGTCACTTTTGTTTACTTTTAGTTTTGATTTTAAGATAGTCACATTTTGATCATTTGTGTTATGGATTTTGTTGAATTTTGTACATACATTTTATATTCATACATTGTTCTATCGTTGATCGTTAATTCATGTCGGTTCGATGATGTGGCATAACAATAAAGAGAGATTATTTTTAATTTAACTCCTGAACTTTAGATAAAATATCATTTTAATCCTTAACTCTAAATGAAAGATCAGCTTGACCCTGAATTCGACCAATATCATTTGTCATTGGCCGTCAGTCACCATTGTCGTCATCGGTCGTCATTATTGTTTTCATCGATGATTGTTGGACCTCAAAATTTTCAGCCCACTCCTTTTTTAGCCTCGAATGTGAGTCTGATGTTTGTTTCATCGAAAAATGTCATAGGCTTAACAAATCTAGTCTAAATTCATTTAGTTTTAAAAAAAAGTTAAATTATAATAATATTTTCATTGATCATTAATAATCTGATGTAGCTTCATCATGATTTTACACCAAGCGTCTCAATATGCATACTAAATAGGATAGACAATCGTGATAAGGAAATCACTAGATCATTTGAGGAAGAACATCAAGTCTTAAAAAGGTGACGAATGTTTAATAATATTCACACTGCATATACTATCGTACACATCTTTTGGAAAGATTATAATAACTGTGACAATAAATATAAAAATTCATTTAATAATTAAAGATTTTATTTTATTTAATTAAATCAATATTTAACGATGAAATTGGAAAACCTAGAAAATACACCAAATTGCAAATTATCCATTGGGTTTGTCCAACTGTTTCAATGGTCCATTTTCGTTATTGAACATGTGTGTTTGTCCCCACCATTCAATAATTTTGGAAACAATAAGACGTCAAGATTCAAACTCTTGATTTTGTTTAAGGAATCTAGTGTCTCGTTCTACTAGATCAACTGTTCCAATAGACCAACTGTTTCACTACACTAACTGGTTGTTGGTATATTTAATATTTTTAATTTTGTAATAATTTGTTATATTATATTTTTCTTATTTATTTAATTTTTAAAAATTAATAGTAATTTTATTTTTAATAATTTTAATATTTTAACATTTAATATTTTTTTCTATATTTTTACTATTTAAATTTTATTTTTATTAAATAGTAAATAAATTCTTAAACTTTCTACAAAACTCGATTAATCACTTAGTCATATAATCATTCAGGTAGAGATTGATACATTAATATTAAAAGGATCAACGGTTATTTTCACTAGTCAAAAGATCAAATTAATTAATCTTTTAAATTTAAAAGCTTAATTAAATTAAATGTAAGAAAAATTTAAGGACTCAATTTATTATCTCAAAAGCTTGAGGATCTCAAATATCATTAAGTCACCAATTATTTTATATTTTTATTGATTATTTTTATATGTTCAACATCTGTAAGCTAAAATTCATATATCAAATCGTATAAAATTAGTAAAACTTTAAATCTTAAATCATAAACTAAATCTAAAATTTATTTCATATCGTATACCCAAACCCTAAATAATTTCACATATATATTACTATTTTTAAATACTTTTGGGGGATTACGGCCTCACTAGTCCCTTGACATTTTGTCATTGACAACAACAAACATATACTTTTATATTAAGGATGGTGAACTTACAAATCTTACGGTACACACGTACATACATATGCATGCACACGTGTATGCACGTACGCAGGTATGTATACAGGCACGTAGGTACACACACGCGTGCTCGCACACAAGTACACACGCAAACACGTGCGTACACACACATGTATGCACGCACACACACACAAATGCACGTGCACACACACAAATGCACGCACACACACATGTACGTACACATAGATGCGCATATACGCACACCCACACATACGTATGCACATACGCGAACACACACTGACACGCATATGCACACACATATACACTTGCACACATGCAAAACCATATACGCAAACGTATGCACACACGCACACATGCGTACGCGCACACATACACACACGTACGCACGCATACACGCATATATGCAAACATACACATACATATGTACACAAATACACACAAATACACACGGACACATAAACACTTGCATACACACACATATCCATACACAAATATACACATGTAAACACACGTATACACTCACATATATATATGTACACATATGCACATACACATACACATATAAACATATGTACACATACACGTATAAACATATATACACACACACGCACAATCACAAACAAACATATATGCACATACGTACATGTACACATGTACACATATATAAACATATAAGCACACATACACAAACACGTAAACTTGTGCACGCACGCATATACACACGTGCATACATAAACGCATGCACGCGCATATGTATACACATACAAACACACACACACATACATATGTACACACACATACAGACTGACACACACGTAAACATGTAAACATACACACACGTACACAAGGGCACGTGCACACACACACACACACACACACATAAACATGTACACACACGTACATACGCACACATACACATATGCATACACACACAAGCACGCACACATACACGTATGCATAAGCACACATGCACATGCATACGTATGCATGCACACATACACACGTACACTTATACATACATATGAATATGCACACACACACACTTACACACACACATTTACACATACATATGCACAGATTCACACATACACATTTACATATACATACACACAGACTCACACATACATATACATACACATATATAAATATATGTATGTACATATATACACATACACACACACACATACACACATACACACGCACACACATACACACATACATGTATACACATACACACTCACACACACGTACAAATGCATATGAATACGTGTACATATGCATATATGTACATACATATGTATAGAAGAATATAAATGCACATATATACATACATACGTACTCAACTACGTATAAACGCACACACACACATACACATCCACATACACACATGCATATAATGGTTTAATATAGAAGATGACTTTCACTTTCAACTCATTCTACGTGGTAAACTCTCAACCGATCGACAAGCCTCCGTACTTCAATAGGGCTAACTATGGTCATTGGAAGAACTTACTAAATTTATTCATTCAATCTATTGATCTTAGAGCATGATAGATGATCATGATTGAGCACCATTCTCCAATGAAGAAAGATAAATGAGTGGAGTGGCAAAAAACGAAAGAACTTCTAACAAAACTGGTTACACATATTTTGTTTTGTACATTTACTCCTGATGTATATGAAAGCGTTTCTACATGTTCAAATGCCAAAGAGCTTTGAGATAAACTTGAAAAACTTAATGGTGACAAGAAATAAGAACCATCAAATTTAAATCTCATCCCTAATCCAAATATGGTGTACTTTATGGCTCTTGAAAAGCAAAAAAGTATCTTTTAACTCAAATTAATTAAATTTATATTTTTAATGAGTTACAAGATGCATACTGTAGACACTAGTTTTTCCCCATTTAATTTTATTTATGATTTTATTATTATTATTATTATTATTAAATTTATATTATAGGCCCATTTACATATCAAGAACCGGAGGCCCAGTTATATTACCCATAAGCTCAACCCGGTCCAGATACCTGAACCAGCCCAAATATGTAACCCTAAACTAGATTAGGGTTTATATCTCAACATCCAACCGCCAACGCCATCAGCCGTTGGATCTTGCCAGATCCAACGACCCAAAGCCTTAAACTATGAAACCCTAGGGTATCATCACCCTAGGGACGACGACGGTTGCCTCTCTGACATGTTGCTCACGCCACTGCCACGTTCCAACCGAAGGTTCTGGATATCCCAACTCCAGCCGCACACATCGCCACTCTTAGGTGAGTCACCACCATAGGTTTGGTGACTCACTGAAAGTCACCCATAAGACCGATCTGAAGTAAACACCGTCGATAGCTATAAAAACCATCGACCACCTGAAAAAAGAGAGGCAAGAACGAAAAGAAGACAACAACTAAAACCACCAAATCCACAAAACAGAAAGAAAGAAAAGAGAGAGAGCTTACCGAGGAAACCACACGGTGACCGGAGATGCTACGCTCTGACACACACCGACGAAACCTTTGAAATACCCGAAGGTATTTCTCTAGATCTACTTTTATCAGGAGTTTTTTAGGGAAAACTAAGGTCGGATTCGGCCATGAGTCAGGGCTTCATTTTGGGGTATTTTTGTAAAATTTGACCACCGTGTATGGTGGCTGGCGGCGGCGATCACCACTGGAGCACGATGGCCGGCAGTTGCCGGAATTCCCTCCGACGAGGGCCCTTAGGGCTAGTTTAAAGGGTATATATACTCACCAAAACGGTGTCGTTTTGGTGAGGGGTGTCTCTGTAATTTCCCTCTTGGGATAATCATGCCCGCCAACCTTCAATTTTCGTAAACTTCTATTTTAGTCACTAAATCAAGTTTATGAATATTATGATTCGGTCTTATAATTTTATTTTATTTATATTTTAGTCATTACTTATATATGTTTATATATTTAGGGTAAATACACTATTTAGTCCCTTATAATTTTAATTAATTTTATTTAAACCCGTATTAATATTTAGGGTTAAATTACACTCTTAATGTCTATATTACATTATATTTATAATTATGTCCATTAATTGTTTATATTCTATAATTTAATAATTGATTTTTATAATTCTCATTTTTTTGACCATGAATTTTATATATTTATGAATATGATTTAATTACTTTAATTTCAATTATTTGTTATTTAAATACTTTCCCATATTTGTTGTTAATTAGCTATTCACGAAAGATTAATTCACCTTTAATGTTTCATTTTCCTTAATTACTTTTAAACTTGATGTTTGTATCTTTGACTTTAGTTTTTCCTTACTTTAATTTTCTTTTCATTTAATTATAATTGGTATCTTAAATATACTTTCCATTCCATTCATTTTTAATCATAATAGACATTGATACTATTTGACTTCATTATATAACTATTTATTAAATATAAATTTCTTTTAGTATTTATTCTATTCATTCGTAAATATTTCCTTTCTTATATTTATCCATGTGTATATGGTATTTTATTATTAATATAACATTAAGTATGTTGACACTATATTTTTAATTTCTTTTATTTTGATCAATATTAATTACAATTTTATTTTATTTTTTAACCTTTATGTTTCAATATTTTAAATATAGTAATTAATTATTATTTTATTTCATATGAAAATATTTAATTAAATAATAGTATTTATTTATTTTTTAATATTAAGAAAGGGAATGTCTTAAAGTAACTAGATGTCCTTTTCTGATATTTTTAAATAAATAAAATATTATATTTAATTTAGTTTTATTTAAATTATTTTTTAGGAAAAATTATCATATTTTTAATATTTATTTATTTTTTAATATTAAAGAAATGGGATGTCTTAAAGAAACTAGATGTCATTTTCTAATATTTTAAATAAATAAATACTTTATTTATAAAAACCGTTTTATATATATATATATTTAAAATTATGCAATTGAATCTGAAATAAGATGATCATAAATTAAATTTACATTCAAAATTTTTAAATTCTATTATTAGAGACAATTTATAATTAATAGGTACCAATTTTGGGCGTTGTGGGGGTGCTAATCCTTCCCCAAACGTAACCGACCGCGAATACCTTTTTATTACTAAAAAGAATGAATTTTTGGTTAAACGCAGAACAATTTATCTTTTAAATAATTTTTTCTTAAAAACTCTTTTAAAAGATGATTTTTAGGTATTCGGCCTGCCTTACCCAAAAAGGTCGATGGCGGCTCCCAAAACATTTAATAAAAATCATTTATTTTATTCACTTTACTTTTCCGCTAAGGAAATTTCGTGCCCGGGCGAAAACCAGTTACGACAGCTTGGCGACTCCGCTGGGGACCCTGGTCAACCTAAGTCAATTATATATTGTCTCTATAATTAGAAATTGAGAATCCAATTTTATTTAATTTGTGATTCTTTTTATTTCTTTCAATTTATTTTATACCCTTGTATATTAATGTTTATATTTAATTGCTTTTTAGATATTAATTTTTGTATGAACATTTCTCCTCACACACAAACATTTGCATTGCATAACATAAGCTCTATACTTGAGCTATTTTCCCTTTTAAGTAGGAGTGAAAGCAACGTCTTCGTGAGAATTTATTCTCCGTGTCAGACCTAGCAAGTAACTTTCGGGGTTCATATGCTCTATGTCTTCGTGAGAATTTATTCTCCGTGTCTGGCATAGGGAAATGTGTCCCCTCGAATTGAACTCGATCCGCTTAAGTCTGTAATGGACCAGGATTGAGGGTTTGGCAGCCCAAGAGAGCACCAACAAGGATAATTCGAGTACCTTTACCCCTAGAACTGAAACCCTGCATATAATAAACCCTAGAAATTCACCTGGTCTAAGATAATACTGAAACCCTGTCCATAGGTGTACAAAAGGAGAAATAAGCTCTAGTTTTTAATTTATTTGATTTTATTTTTCTTTTTCCTGAATAAATGCATGCAAACTAGTAATCATGCGGTTAGGTTAGTTTTTCCAAACAAAGCATGGAACTAGAAAGCATGAGGTTAGGATTTATACCATGATAGATAAAATATTTTCTTTCCATTAATTGGTACTAACCATTTTATTTTTTATTATTGTTATCTATTTTGTAGATACATTTTATTTTGCTCTAATTTGTTTATATTGATTTCTTTTGCTTGCATACATGACCATGGCATAATCAGAAAGGTGTTGATTCGAGATAGTGTTCATCAAATTGAAAAGTTTTCATAAATGGACAAAAAGTTTTATGATCAAGCAAACTATGACGCGGCCAAGGAATGGAATCCTGAGGATAGAGGGAAGCTATGCACACAAAGATCCTGTTAGATTGATACCAAAAGTATTCCACAAAGATCCTGTTAGATTGATACCAAAAGTATTCCACAAAGATCCTGTTAGATTGATACCAAAAGTATTCCACATAGATCCTGTTAGATTGATACCAAAAGCATTTTATGGTAAGAGTATCAATAGAAGCATTCAGAAGGAAGGAAGTTTTTATGAAGCTCAAACATGTTTTTGGAAGGATGAAAACAAGAAATTAAGTACAAAGATGAGCATCATGTGTGAGGATTTCCAAAAGATTAGTCAAGCCTTTCAAAATGATGACATGAGAAACACCCCAGAAGAGTGGATATTTGGGGTCACCAAACTGAAAAAGAGCTTCAATATACATGAAGATCTTGTCAAAGAGCTCTGTAACCATAAAAATTCCCTCACAAGGGAAAATAAGCAACATTGCCTATAACTCCGAGAGTTGACACAGAAGATGAAGGAAAAAGACAATGTCAAGGAAGAAGCTGCTGTTTAGACAAGCAATATGGCTCATAAGCTGATAGACTTACCTGACTTTACAAGGAATTGAAACAGACTGATAATTCAACTTTTGAGCAAGAAGGGAAACTAATTTGGCTTTAGAGAAGTTAGGAGTGAAGGTTATCCCCTATATGTAAAGTTTTGTTTGATATACCGAAACTTTTTTGTTCAATGAAGGTTATTTTAAGATGATCACTCTTGAATAACACCTTTTTCATACATGCATTTACATTTGCATCTTTGCATCCTTGCATTTTCATTTTGCATTTGCATCTTTGCATTTTTGCATTTGCATATTTGCATAGTTACATTTATAGTTTCAATCTTATATCATGCACTTGTAATTTTGTTATTTTCAAATTATATTACATGCATTAACTCATGAAAACGTGGGAATAGTTCGTGGAGAATTCCATGACAGAATTTTTAAAATCAAAGTGGAGCTAACTTGGTCTTCCTAGAGAAAGATAAGATCCATGAATGAGATTTTAGCAAGGGTTGGTAAAATCGAGAAACTTCAAGAGCAACTTATCAAGATTCAACAAAAGATGATAGATCAAGCGAAAAAATTTCAAGATGATTCAAGAGAGCAAATGACAAAACTAATGGATATGGTGAATATTATGATCCATGGAGAGAAACCCTTAGAAGAACTTGTTGTAAAATATTTGAAGGGGATTATGAATGTTAGTGGTATAGCCAATGTAATGGAAACAAATGACCAAGAACTAGTCAAGAAATGTGGAAATTCAATAAGACTCCAGAAAAGGCGACATAGATTAAGTTGAAGCGAAGCATAGAAGAAGTTCGAGTGCCATTGAAGAAAGCTAAACAAAGGGAAAATCTTGACGATCATTCACAAGATGATAGCAAGGAGAAAATTAGGTCAAAAGAATTTCTACCCAATTTTCCTTCATTTTTGTGCAGCAAGTTATATCACAAGTTGCTCCAAGCTCAACTTATAGCTCCATGTATGGCTAAGCCTTTGTCTCTTCCACACCCGAGTTGGTATAAGGAGAAAGTTTCTTGTGAATATCATAATGGAGCTCGAGGGCACTCCATTAAGAATTGCGGTCACTTCAAACGACGAGTTCAAGACCTTTTGCTTCAGGGAATCATAGAAGTGGATGTTAATAGTCAGTCTGTTTTGGTCAAACAATTGTGAATTCAACCCTAAAATGGAGTTAACAGTATCAAAACAAGTGAAGTACATGCTGTAGAGGAAGAGGAAAACAAAGTATTTGAGCCAAAGATAAAAAATTCAACTTTCAATACCTCTGTGATTATAAATAATAAAGAAGTGAAATGAGAGGTAATTCAAGAATGGCTCACAGGTTTAAGAATTAATGGGACATATGCAAATCTAAAGAAACCTCAAACACCTGTATCAGATTTTCTGAGGACAAGAGAGGCAGTGAGCAATACAAAGAGTTTGGTGAATACTACTCCAATTACAGCAACAATATATGTTCAGAATCAGGACACGGCTATCATCCTTAGCGAAAGTTGTTATGGATCTAAAATGAGCTCAATTTTCGGCCAGAGAAGAAAAAGATGATGGGATTTTACCAAGAAACTACTCAGAAAGAAGCAAAGATTTGTGCATCTGAGGGTTTATCCAAAGAAGTTACCCAAGGAATGATCAAGAATGACAGGATAAAAGGTACCGACAGTACTGACGTCGAGAAAGAAGCTGAGATCAATACAGTGAGGTCTTATTCAACTTATCATGGGGCCAAACCTTATAGAATGACCCGAGAGAAGACTCACGTCGTTGAAATTCCAATGACATATGAAGAACTGCTCTCATTACTAATTCAGCATAATCTTGTGACTCCAGTTCAGTCTAAATTGAAAGAACCCCCATTTCCTGAAGGGTATGATGTTAATGCAATATGTAGCTACCACATGGGAAGTTCGAGGCATACTACTGAGAATTGTGGGGCATTGAAGCACAAGGTTTAGAATTTAATAGAATCAGGGGCATGGATATTCGAGGAATGATGTGGCAGGCTAAATAAACAAGTGAAAGTTGTTATCTACCACTGTAGTACTTTATATTTTCAGCATATTGTTTGAACATGTTTTTTGTTTCTTTCTCCGCCTTTTGTGCAATAAATAAGTTTGTGTTGCTTTTAAGGTTATGAGCATTGAATCAATTTTGCAATCTTTGAATATCAACTGGATTAAAAAACTCTTTAAATGATTAGAGTTATAATATTTGACAAAATATCAAGATTGAAAACCAAAAAAACAAGGACCCTTGACCTTACCTCAGAAGAAATATACCCAAACTACCCTTTCCACAAAAATGAGAGAGCTTTCTCCAATGTAAGGAATTAGGCAAAAGGCTTGGTATTTACATATAAAGGTATACAATGTGGGGCATCTTGTGTAACTTTGCAAAGCTGACTAGATTGCTTTTCTATTGTTGAAGTTCGACGATGAAACTTTGACAAATCTAGTCTAAAGTCAATTGCTTGGAAATTGAAATTTGGTAATGAGATTTTCTGAATTCTACCAAACACATAGGCTATAACAAGTTCTCCTAAAAAAAGTGTCATATATTCAAAGAATGACCTTGATCGGGTATTTGGCAGTTTGGTGTTTACTCCACTGTGATTTTCAAGTCAAAAACATTGTGATGAGTTAAACCCTTTAATTAGTCCAATGAAGACTAATGTCAATAAAGCTGAATTCGGCTAGCCAAAATGGTAAAAGAAGTTTCTGAAAAAGAAGACCTGTTATAGTCTATTTCACACACATACACACAGAAATCTGGTTATTAGATCGATGTTTTCACACTGCTTTATCAAGGATTTCAGAGAATTGAAATGGAAGTATTCTAGAAGGTCTAGTAATCGTTATGCTAGATTGTGTCATTTTGTACGTATCTAGTTAAATATACCAAGTCAAAGAAAGTAAGGTATGTGACAATGTTCACAAAGAGATAGAGGATTGACATCTTAAATAGATGTAACCATAGAAAATAGGAAAGCCTTCCTGAAACCAAGCCAAATTTTGGATACTTGTCAAAGAGCTATAATTCTTAAACATTAAAGAATTGATGATTCTTTTGATAATATTTGAACTCATGCTTATGATTTGATTCTATTCTAAACCTGCAAGAAGCAATACTTTACAAAATTCTTTCATTTTCCGATAAAGTTGTTGCCTATTTTACCTCTATTGAAGAAAAAGAATGAGCGAGGCCAAAATGATGAAGCATTTCACTTTCTTGAAAGCAAGTGGTCCAAGAAGCCAGAAAGTCTGGAGAATTGAGCTTGTAACAACCTCCTATGACATTATTAGAAACTCATCAAGAAAGATTATCCTATTGAAAAGGGACACTTGCTGATGACTATAAGCATCACTAGACAAATTACTTCCCTCAGCCACCAATCCATGTCCCTTAACAGATCTTCCAATCACAGAGCTATAAGTCCCATTAGGTGTATTATGGGAATAAACAAGTCCACTACATGCACTATGGTTATACCGTGATACTGGCTCAAGTTTTGATACATCATTGCTGTCTCTTTCATGTCGATCATTTTCCTTATCAGGATTATATTCATTATGTCCTTCATAAGATTGCTGAACTTGAAATTGAGAACTTATAGGTACAAAATAAGACATTGGAACATATTCTACACTTGTAGGCCTTTCATATGGGATAACATTGGTTACAGGATTCCAAAAGTAGAGATAACCAGTTTTACCATAAACTAAACCTTTGCATAGTTCGGGAAGAGTGGGATATGGAGGTGCGTATCTTGGAACAACAGAAGAGGCAATCGTTGTAGTAGTCATTGCAAGAAAAGACACCAACAAAAATCCTCTAGTCCATTCCGGTGATGTTTATTTCTTCCGGTAAGGTTGTTACACGAGATACCACTGACAATAAGGTCAAATCCACCAAATCTACTCATCAATTGCTCCAACCGATCACCATTCGATTCTTGTACATCTGCTTTCAAAGGTATGCTGAGCCGGTAGAGGACCAATCCACATGAAAAACCTCTGCAGTACCGATCCTAGAGAAAAGAGACAGGACTTTGATACCCTTGGGGAACATGTCTCTTAAGACCGAAAGATGATAAGCCATTGTGTTGGCCTGGAATTAATTACCAAGCGATTTATACCATTATGTCCGACTAAATCCTTCCGGATTCAAAAAATGGGCACCACATTCATAAGAGGCACATATCTCAGACATTTTCGTCAGAATGATTTATTACTTCTTAAGTTTGCGACAACATGAAGAGAATCCTTCAAGTTACTTAACAATAATTTCTTTTTAGTGATACCCAAATGAGAGCATTTGATATTAACAGATTTGGGGCACAAATAGAGCCACGAGTACCCACAATGGGGCATTATTCAAGTTGGACCTCTTGGAAATCATGAGATTCAAAGCCAATGAACATTGAGAATAAGCTTTACAGTTTATAATGTTGAGACATCTCGAGAGCCCATTCCAGACAGAAATGATCCATGTGGGGTATTTTGAAAGCTCACATTAAAGTTTGGGGCATTTTGAAGGCCCATTCCAAACAGAAACGATCCATGTGGGACATTTTGAAAGCTCATATCATCATGAAGCAAATATTGAAACATTTTGAGGGTTCACATCATCAAAAAACAATTTTGAATGCATTTTGATCGTTCATATCAGCAAATACTGGGGCATGCTGAAAGCCCATATCATCCTGTGTCAAGATCACTATTTTGAGAAAATATTTTCAATAAGACAGAAAGGTATGAAGAATGAAAATGGTGAAGTACTGACAGTCAAGTTGACTATACATAATTGGTTTGTTCATCAGGCAGTTGCATTAGGGTCCTGTTGTTGAACAAATATTTACTCAGCAAGTATGGTTTCAAATACCCAATCTTATTAACCATGTACATGACAATGTGTTCTTTGTTAAGCTATATTATAGTTGTATGGATAAAGAGGGTTTCCATACAGACCATTTGATCCAGGGTTTAGTTCCTCAAGATCTTAGCTTTGAATTTGGTCTTTTATGCGTCAGTGATGATTGGGAATATTTCTTTGAGGTTCCAGGTGGTTAGTTTTAATCATGCTGATGGGGTTACGAAGCTCTTTTTCATAACAATTTTTGCTTACTTGATGACATAGAAGAGGGAGGCTTAGCTTACGTATATTACCCTTATTCCCGTCATTACGAGGGTTATCATTGCCAGTCAGGGTAAACTGAGTTTTCATCTATTTGGTTTTATCATGTGCGTTTCATCTACAGCAACAAGAATTCCATGGACCTTCTTCTGTATATGGCTCCTATAGCTAATGTGTTTCTACTTCCTACAATACTTATTATGGAACAAAACGTGATCGGTATCACCTTTTCCCTTGCCCGAGATGATATCAAGATAAGTTGGTATCTCTTATGTAATTCGACACTAGCATATTTTGTGAATTTGACCAACTTTTTGGTCATGAAACACACCAACATCTCATTTTTATTCCCATTGACTTTTGTTCTTGGTGTCTTTGTAACATCATACAAAAGCTCTGAACACTATACAAAGAGCTTCACTGATGAGAAATTTGGCCAGAAGCCACAAGAAAAGATAAATGTGTTGTCAAATATTTTACGAACATCTGGGCAGAAGCCATAGGAAATGATAAATGTGTTGTCAAATGTTTTACGAACCAGTGATTATGGTGCTGAACCAATGTTACGATAATATGGTTTCAATTTTTAGACCCAAGATGAAGTTTTCTTCAACCCCAAGGTTTGAAGTGATATATGATGAAGATTTCTTTCCACAGAAGGGAGCTGGAATTTTAACAACAAGAAACTAGTGGAGCCAACTAAATTGAACAATTGGTTGTTGTTAAACATCTCGACATGATATGGTCTGAATGGATTTGTTCGAAATCTGATTAGATGTGGAGACATGAAAGGAATTAGCATAAATCTTCCTTGTGATGTGTTTCAAGAGTCAAATTAGAACAGACGCTGCTCTCCTAATTAATCTGCTGAGTTTGGCATATCAACATCTACATTCTTCAAAGATGATAGATTTATTCTTCAAAGATGATAGATTCTCTTTTCAAAGATGAAAGCTCTATTGGATTTCTACACAAGTCTAGACGAAGAAAGTCGATGTTATCAAAGGCAAAAATAGGGCATCAAGGTCATAGTTCTGATTACGGCAAGAGTTCCATAAATGAAACATTTCTTCTGAGACTTTAATGAAACAAAGAAGGCACAAAGATACAAGTTAATCAAATGGTTCTTTAGAAATATAACATAAGTTGCTACATTGATATCCAAAGGTAACCCTAGAAATAAATGAACAAGTGAAGGAAGACCGAGTTCACCACTTTGAAGTCAAATGAAGATTGCATCAACATTTATGCATTCATAAGAACATCATTTGCACAACAGACAATGCATTATATTGACACATTTGATTCCATTCAAATATGAAGTTCTACAGGTCTTCATATGGAAAAAGAAGATTCATGATATAAAATACCTTACAAAGGGAAGGTAGAATTCAAATCAAATGCAGGAATCACGTAAACATCAGAAGAATAGATGGATACAATCCATAGAAGAAGTATTATTTTGAAATGGGGCATGTTACCCAATCAACAAGTTATTTTGAAAAATGAGAAAACGATTCCCAAAATTTCTCATTTAATATTTTCTGAAAATGAAATTGTTGAATAGTAGGAAAATGATTTCCAAAGTTTCCACATCTGTAAGACCTTCAGTGCATGATGTTTTCAAAACCTTTGGGTCATCTGTAAGACCTACAGTGCAGGATGTTTTCAAAACCTTCGGGTTATCTGTAAGACCTACAGTGCAGGATGTTTTCAATGCCTTCGGGTAATCTGTAAGACCTTCAGTGCAGAATGTTTTAAAAACCTTCAGGTCATCTGTAAGACTTACAGTGCAAGATGTTTTGAAAGCCTTCGGGTCATCTGTAAGACCTACAGTGCATGATGTTTTCAAAACATTCAGGTCATCTGTAGGACCTACAGTACAGGATGTTTTCAAAGCCTTCGAGTCATCTGTAACACCTACAGTGGATGATGTTTTCAAAACCTTTGAGTCATATGTAAGACCTACAGTGCAAGATGTTTTCAAAGCCTTCGAGTCATCTGTAAGACCTTCAGTGCAGGATGTTTTCAAAAAGCCTTCGGGCCATCCATAAGACCTTCAGTGCCGGATGTTTTGAAATAGCAATTTATCTCGCTTGAGATTGTTTTTCTTATAACATTTCTAGAAGGAGTTCATAATCTGAAGAACTCATCTGAAGAGGAAAAAAGAGTTCATAGTCTGAAGAACTCGTCTGAAGAAAAAAAAAGAGTTCATAATCTGAAGAACGTGTTTGAAGAGGAAAAATGAGTTCATAATCTGAAGAACTCGTCTGAAGAGAAAAAAAAAAGTTCAGAATCTGAAGAATTCGTCTGAAGAGAAAAAATGAGTTCATAATCTGAAGAACTCGTCTAAAGAGAAAAAAAGAGTTCATAATCTGAAGAACTCGTCTGAAGAGGAAAAAAGGAGTTCATAATCTGAAGAACTTGTTTGAAGAGAAGAAACAGAGTTCATAATCTGAAGAACTCGTCTGAAGAGGAAGAAAAAGTTCATAATCTAAAGAACTCGTCTAAAGAGAAAAAAAAGAGTTCATAATCTGAAGAACTCGTCTAAAGAGGAAAAAGGAGTTCATAATATGAAGAACTCGTCTGAAGAGAAAAAAAGAAGTTCATAATCTGAAGAACTCGTCTGAAGAGGAAGAAGACGTTCACAATCTAAAGAACTCATATGAATAGGAAGAAGGAGTTCATAATCTGAAGAACTCATCTAAAGAGGAATGAGAAGTTCATAGTCTGAAGAACTTATTCAACCTTTTGCTTGACTTTATCGCAGAAGGAGATATAACAATATCAATATTTCTATCTTAATCAAGAAAAGTCAAATGGACAAAAAACTTATTTTGTTTTTTCGTCTTTGCCCTATTCTTGTTAAAACAAGAATGAGCAAAGAAGGGCAGTTATAAACACAAGTTTTTTTGCCCATTTATTTTTATTTATGATTTTATTATTATTATCATTATTAATATTATTATTATTATTATTATTATTAAATTTATATTACAGGCCCATTTACATATCAAGACCCGGAGGCCCAGTTACATGACCCAGAAGCTCAACCCGATCCAAATACATGAATCAACCTAATTGTGTAACCCTAAACTAGATTAGGGTTTATATCTCAACATCCAGCCACCAACGCCATCAGCCGTTGGATCTGGCAAGATCCAACAGCCCAGAGCCTTCCACCATGAAACCCTAGGGTATCATCACCCTAGGGACGACGACGACCGCCTCTCTGACATGTCGCTCCCGCCGCTGCCACGCTCCAACCGAAGGTTCTGGAAATCCCAACTCCAGCCGCAAACGTCGCCACTCTTAGGTGAGTCGCCACTATAGGTTTAGTGACTCACCGAAAGTCACCCATAAGACCGGTCCGAAGCAAACACCGTCGATGATTATAAAAACCATCGATCACCTACAAAATAAAGGAGGCAAGAATGAGAAGAAGAAAGAAACTAAAACCACCAAATCCACAAAATTGAAAGAAAGAAAGGAGAGAGAGCTTATCGAGGAAACCACACGGTGATCGGAGACGCTACGTGCTGACACACGCCGACGAAGCCTTTGAAATACCCTAAGGTATTCCTCTAGATCTACTCCGATCATGAGTTTTTTTAGGGGAAACTAAGGCTGGATTCAACCTTGGGGGTTCAGGGGTTCATTTTAGGGTATTTTTGTAAAATTCAGCCACCGTGTATGGTGGCCGGCGATGACGATCACCACCGGAGCACGATGGCCGGTAGTTGCCAGAATTCCCTCCGACGAGGGAAATATAGAGAGTGAACCAGAAGAGAAAAATGAGAAAAAATCGCCCTTAGGGCCAGTTTAAAGGGTATATATCAACCTTAAATTTTCGTAAACTTCAATTTTAGTCACTAAATCAAGTTTATGAATATTCTGATTCGGTCTTATAATTTTAGTTTATTTGTATTTTAGTCATTACTTATATATGTTTATATATTTAGGGTAAATACGCTATTTAGTCCCTTATAATTTTAATTAATTTTATTTTAATCCCATATTAATATTTAGGGTTAAATTACACTCTTAATGTCTATATTACATGATATTTATAATTATGTCCATTAATTGTTCATATTCTATAATTTAATAACTGATTTTTATAATTCTCATTTTTCTGACCATGAATTTTATATATTTATGAATATGATTTAATTGCTTTAATTTCAATTATTTGTTATTTAAATACTTTCCCATATTGGTTGTTAATTAGCTATTCACGAAAGATTAATTCACTTTTAATGTTTCATTTTCCCTAATTACTTTTAATCTTGATGTTTGTATCTTTTAGTATTTTTTCTATTCATTCGTAAAGATTGCCTTTCTTATATTTATCCATGTGTATATGGTATTTTATTATTAATATAACATTAAGTATGTTGACACTATATTTTTAATTTCTTTTATTTTGATTAATATTAATTACAATTTTATTTTATTTTTTAACCTTTATGTTTCAATATTTTAAATATAGTAATTAATTATTATTTTATTTCATATGAAAATATTTAATTAAATAATAGTATTTATTTATTTTTTAATTTTAAGAAAGGGGCTGTCTTAAAGTAACTAGATGTCATTTTTTGATATTTTTAAATAAGTAAAATATTATATTTAATTTAGTTTTATTTAAATTATTTTTAAGAAAAATTATCATATTTTTAATATTTATTTATTTTTTAATATTAAGGAAATGAGTTGTCTTAAAGCAACTATATGTCCTTTTCTAATATTTTAAATAAATAAATACTTTATTTATAATTTATAAAAATCATTTTATATATGTTTTTTAAATTATACAATTAAATCTGAAATAAGATGATCATAAATTAAATTTATATTCGAATTTTTAAATTCTATTATTAAAGACAATTTATAATTAATAGGTAACTATTTTGAGCATTGTGGGGGTGCTAATCCTTCCCCAAACGTAACCGACCATGAATCCTTTTTTATTACTAAAAAGAATGAATTTTTGGTTAAACGCATACCACTTTATCTTTTAAATATTTTTTTCTTAAAAACTCTTTTAAAAGATGATTTTTAGGTATTCGACCTACCTTACCCGAAAAGGTCGATGACGACTCCCAAAACATTTAATAAAAACCATTTATTTTATTCACTTTAATTTTCCGCCAAGGAAATTTCGTGCCCGGGCGAAAACCGGTTACGACACATACGATGAAATATATTTGAAGTTTGAGATCATGAACTTCAAGTACAATAAATTGATTTCTACTTTGAAAAATGAAAATGAATTTCTTTAAAAACTAAATTAGATTTTTTAAAAGAATTTAGAGATTTCAAAAATGAGAAATGTGAAATTTTATAAAAGAAAATTTTGATTTAATAGTTAAGCTTAAATGTTTAAAAAAGGAAAAAGAATTCATTTTTAATAATTCATTTAGCTCCTTAATGGTAAAATACTCACATTTCCATTATCATGATCATGATTTAGGGGTGTTCACTGTTTGGTTAAAACCGAATTAACCGATCGAATCAAAGGTTTTGGTCGGTTAATCGGTAGGTTAATTTTGGGTTAGACCGGTTAACAGTTAATGGTTTTTTTCAAATTTCGGTTTTGGTTAATTCGGTTCGAAATCGGTTAATTAACCGAACTGAACCAAAATTATTAAATATTATATATTTATTATTTAGCTTTAGGGGTGTTTAAACTCGGTTTTTACCGAATTAATTGACCAAATTAACCGAATTAATCGATCAAATTAACCGAATTAATCGACCAAATTAACCGAATTAATCGACCAAATTAACCGAATAAACCCAAAAATATTAAATATTAAATATATATTATTTATATATTTCGATTAATTCGGTTAATTCAGTTAACCGATCAATTAACCGAACTTAGCTCGGTTTGGTTAAATGTTTTTAGAAAAAATTCGATTCAGTTAACGGTTAATAGGGAAACAATTCAGTTAATGGAATTTGGATAATTTGGTTCGGTCGGTTAACCGAATTACCCGTTTGAACACTCCTATTTACATACTTGTCCAATAATTTTTTTTTATAAAATTATAAAAGTATGGATTTCTAAAGGAACTAGAGACATTGGTACTAACAATCAATGACCCAAAGTAATTTGGACACCAAAAATCAAGTTAATGTCTCTTATAAGTGTGTTGGAGCAAGGATGTGAAAAGAAAATAAATTTGGATGCTCTAGTCACACACATAAAATAACGTAAAAGAAAGTGTAACCTCTAAACTTAAATCTTTGATTGTGCATTATGGTTGCCTATTAAATTTTTGTGCTTTAACAATTATTATTATTTTTGGCATGAGAATTGAACATGAATACTATATGTTGTTTGATGTTTATTGATGCATGATTTTATTAAGATTAAATGCATATAAAACAATATTATCTTATATATAATAGCAAATGTGTTATGATAGACATGTTTTAAAATTAAAAGATTTTATCATTAGTTATTTCATCATAATATGTTTTTGGTCAAGTAATATTTTTATGATTTCTTTAAAGGATCTTAACCTAAATGTGCTTTTGTTGAAAATTATTTTTCTTTCGACAAGTGATATCCATGATTTATTGATTTTATTTTAAATTAGATTCACTTTAAATTTATGATACCAAATATAATATTGGTTTTAAAATCTATTTCAATTGGTATCATTTAAATGTTGCACATGTAAGAAAATTTCAAATATTTTTCTTAACTTGTATATACATTCTTTAACATCTTCCATAAATATAATTGATATCATATTTGTTTTTGTTTTATCTTGAATATCAGTTGATATCAATTGTTTTAACATATTAGTATCCCATGAATTTTATCTTTCAAAGTTTTATTGAGACGTCTAAGTAAGGGGGAGTCATTGAAAATGACTTTAATATTCATACAAATCAAAATCATGCAAATTGTGATTTATGAAATATATTTTTTATTGCATGATTATATAGTAATTAGTTTGAATATTCATCAATTAATTTTAATTATTGAATTTTGATATTTTTGTTGAAATTCATTTTTTCAATTTTCCATATTTGTATATGTATGATTAATTTTTGTATCTTTAAAATGCTAATGCACATGGTTAAATATTCATGCATATGTTCTTATTAACTATTGGTATCCTTATTAAATAAATGACATTGTGTAATACTTTATGCTTGTGAAATTCAATGTGTCATTTCTAATTATTACATAAAGTATAGCAAGTCTTGGATTTATTAAATTTCATGTGTTACTAATATATTTTCTCATATATGTTGAAATTCAATATATTTCTTAAGTGTAAAAGTTTTTTGTGCTAAAAGATTCATGGAATGTCTAACTAAGGGGTAATTTTTGTTCTCAAATGATTTATATGCTTAAAATATTTATTTTTGTTTTATCTTACTCTCCATTGTCTTTTTGTACTAATGAAGTTTGAATTATTTTTGATATAACAAAAGGGGAGGAGTAAGTGAAAAAATTGATTTCTCAAAGACAAAGTGGGAGTTTAAATATTTTTTAAATTAGAGCTTTTTCTCAAAAACAAATTTTCAAAGAAGTTTTTTTATATAAAAAATGGGGAGATTGTTGAGCATTTATTTTGATATAACAAATATTTGTAAATTTTTTTTGGGACTTAATAAAATATTTCAAAAATAATTCAAAGTCCAAAATAACTTAAAAAATGTTTTCTAAATTGTTTTATATATATGAAATATTTTTGAGTTAATTAAAATATGTTTAAAAGTGTTAAAAATGCGTTTAAAGCTAAATTTAAAATATGAAAAACACTATTCAATCACTATTTGACATTGTTCATAACATTATTCATACACGAATATTGTTCATGAATAGTGAGTTTCAAAACGTCTGATTAAGTTTCGAAACTTTCGCCCCTAGAACAACTACAACAGACTAATTTTTTTCAACAATCATAATTTTGTAGAATTTTGGAATTCATGTTAAAAGTTTAGAAACTTTGTCTATCAAATGCATTTTCATGTTAGGGAAAAGGTCTCCAAACGACTATAATTCATCCTCAACGACTATAAATGGCTACAAACTCATTCATCATCTTATAAGCACCTTAAGAACACTTGAAGAAGGTGAATACACCTATCCAAGCTTAAAGATCAAGAGAAAAGTGTCTTTCATTCTTATTTTCTATTTTCTCTTGTATAGAACGTATTGAGCCTTATTGAATATCTTTGTATTCATTATTTGTGAGATTTAATTTTTGTAAACACCTACCTAGTGAGGTATTCTTGTTTACCCAATTCAAACCTTGTAAAAGGAGAGTGGTTCTAGTTTAATTTTAGAAAAACTAAAGTGCTTCTATCTTAACCATTGAAAAGATAAAGTTGTAAGGTTATTCCTTATTCTTAAAGTTAAGATCAAATTAGTAAATTTGTTGAAATCCTTAGTTATGGAAAGCTAAGGTAGTGGATATAAACTTTGGTTAACAAAGTTGAACCACTATAAATTGATTTATGCCAAAAGTTTCAATTATTTCTTCAAGTTTCCACCAAAATCTATCAAAGCAAACCCATCCCCTCTTGGCGATTTTTGGTTGATCGATCGAGCCTAACAAACATGTACATGGTAAAACATAAAACTTTCATGGTGACTCTAACATTTACCGGTTTCAATTATGATTTGAAATTTAATTAATTTAACATATAGGTAATAGCTAAGAAGTCTACAACCCGAAATAATATGAAAGAGAGATAGATTACAGAGATTGAGTATGAGTCTAGTATGCTCCATCAGTACAAAAAAGTGTATAAATAATTTCAATAAAAATTCTCTAACTACCCTCAATCCGAACACCAGAATATGTAGATTTCCCTGAACCATACACACACTTGTACACCCGGTAAGGACCTTTTCTATGTAAATTTAATTAATTTAACATATAGGTAATAGCTAAGAAGTCTACAACCCGAAATAATATGAAAGAGAGATAGATTACGGAGATTGAGTATGAGAGTCTAGTATGCTCCATCAGTACAAAGAAAAGTGTATAAATAATTTCAATAAAAATTCTCTAACTACCCTCAATCCGAACACCAGAATATGTAGATTTCTCTGAACCATACACACACTTGTACACCCGGTAAGGACCTTTTCTATGTAGAATAAGAACCTACGGTAAGGACCTTATGTATATAACATAAGGACTTGTGGTAAGGACTCTCCCTATGCATAAAGCAAATGAGCCCGCAGTAAGATCTTACAAGTTATAGACTAAGACTGAAATACTTTCTTCAACTATAACCAATATCATAATAGTAAAATAGTAATATAAAAAATTATTAACCATATATTTTTTGTATCAGAAAATAGAAATCAAAGATTGTGTTTTTATTTCAAACAATAGAGTCATACTTTTAAAATTAGAGAGAATGGTCTCATTTCTAAAATAGATAAAATACTCAAATGCACATGGAACTAGGGATATGCATGAGTTGGATTAGGTCATGTTTCTGGTCAACCTGAACCAAACTAAAAATTATATACCCTCCATCTTAGCTGAACCAGATCCAAAAAATGTACACCTTTCAGTCGACATGAATTCAATTCATTTTTTAGATAAAATTTGAACCAACTCGACATGACCCAAAATAATATATTTATAAAAAATATTACTTTTATATAATAAAAATAGAGATTTAATTGAAAAAATAATATATAGATGGATATTATTACAATTATCCCTAAATATATAAGGTAAAATTACATTTTTTGGATCTAATCAGGTTAGATATTTTTCACACTAAATTCAAACCCGATTCGACCCAAACATAACCTCTTAAAAACCTGACCTGACCTGAACCTAATTTGTTTTAAAGGAACCCGACTCAATAGGGCTAGTTCTGAGCGAAACCCTTCAGTTTCTAATCCTGCGTCGATCCCTACATAAAGCATATTAGAATGTTCAATTTATTTCTCAGAGGTACTTGGTAATACTAGAGAGGGAACATAGAACTACCATCAATTTTGAATTGATTTTAGAAATTAGATCCCTATAAAAAGGGGTTCAATAGATAACATATAAAATTAAACATTCAAAAATTGATACATCAAGATCATTTGGGATTTGGACAAATTAGAAGGGTATTCAAGAACTATTATATAGAAATATTTAAGATTCAGATATATCAATAGTGATACTACAATTAGGCATAAATGAGCATTTTATTCATTTTGAATCCAAGAAAGTTTGGTAAATCGATCTAATAAGGGTAAGACAGTGATTTGAGGTATTCAAGCTTTCTGACGATTCATTAGGCTTCTAAGTCCCATCGAACTAACCGGACTTCATTAATGCGATATTTACAAAGTATTTAGACAGAGACATTTCTCGAATATTTCTTTCTTAGTCCCAATTGTATACAAGTGCTACATAGATCACTTTCACAAATCATCCTTGAATGTACATCGAGGAAGCGAAAATTTATACATGCAATATTTAATTTATTCTTGTATTATAATAATATCAAGAATTACTAACACATAGGGGTCACTAGAAAAAACTCCTTTAGTGACGCGTATTGCTCGTCATCTATGGGTGCAGATGTCACAAAAATGCGCGTCATTAAAGCCACTACCATAAATCTCAGATGACACGCAATTGTGTGTCATAAATCTATGACGCACATTTATGACGCGCATTTATGACACGCATTTATGACACGCATTTATGACGCACATTTATGACACATATATTTATGACGCACATTACGCGTCATTGAAGCCCCCGTCATAAATAAAGATGACACACATTTCCGTGTCATAAATTTATGACTTACATTCGTGTGTCGTGATTGTATGTCATAAATTATATATATATATATTATAGATTGACAAATAATCAAACTAAATCACATTTAATGCCTCGTAATACTAAATATATATATCATATTATATATAAGTAATCCATTTGCATACAATATATTAACATTAAGTTATAAAAAATATTGTAATAATAAGTCGATACAAAATATCACGACATAATAAAGTTTGCCACATAAGATACCCATTCTTTGCGAATATCATCATCCGTGTATTCTTCCTTCCTATCGCCAACCTAAGTAAAAATATGAAATAAGTATATAATTTATACTTATTTAAAGTGAAGTATATAACTATCAAAGAGTACTAAAATGACCAATTTTACATATGCATTCTTTGAAGCATATGTAAAAATAAATTTTACACATTTAATTAGTAAAACTTCCCATATAAATTATATCCATTATCAAGACACGAATTCACAGTTTTCAGTCTTGCTAACAAGTACTTGCATTAATTTGTTTAGAATAGTATCCTACTTCAAGTCCATATGATAGTTGTATGACTAATGTGTATGTATGATATGACAGATGTGTATCAGAGAAGTTTTCTTACATTCTTATTGACCAGCACTTCAAATATGTTCTCGACTATCTCTTTCATGAACTTACAAACATAATATCCATACTCGGTACCTCCCGACTGACGGGGACACTACAAACAGTTTACAATAAACGATTAGTCAAAATGAAAGCTGCAATTTAAACAAGGAATGATCGAAGTCCTCACCAAAACAATGATCCAATTGAGGCTAACCTTTTTTGTTAGATCCACTTTGAGCAGTGTACAATATCAACAACACCCTTGATGGAAATAAAGTTTTCACAGTGGATAAAGTAGAAAAAATTGCATAAATCACAGCCCACTAGACTTGATATATGGCTTCAATAGTGATACCTTGATGGAAATATTTCCTTTATGTTTCTTCAAGATGTCTAAAAGAACTCTTGTCCAGTACCCTCTGTAGCTCAACAGACCTAGGTCGGAAAGTGGTCTTTCAGGTGTGCCAAACTTTACCTTCTTTCTTTGAGAGTTCATATGCTGTGGTCCAAAACGAAGACAAATAAACAATAAGGCTCTAGTTAATAACCGATACGATGAAATTCCAAAGGATAGATCATAAGGGAAAGAATTCATAAAAGAAAATAGCAAGCATAGAGCTTACAAAATGCAATAAAAAAATTTCCATAGCCTTTCCTTTGATATGGAGGAAGGGTGAGGATACACGCCAAATTATAGGATTCCTCTGAATGCTTTTCCTGCATGATTAGATGCAAAATGCTAATATATTTGTTTGTGTTAGGGTAACGCAGTCTAAATACTGTGAACAATGAAATACATATATATATATATATAAAATTAAGAAATAAGAAAGATTCAAAACATCTTAAGCAAAGCCGGATATTAGAACCACAGAGTTTTTAACCAACTCACTATCGGTAATGATGCTATAATTCACAGATAGACAATAAGTTCTATAAATCAAATCACCTATATGATACTATTATAGTTAGTAGATCGCAAAAAAAATATTAAAATAGCCACAGACTTATAAGGTTTATTTTAACTCCAGACCGCATCAAATCATATGCAACAAAAACATAGAAGCTATATTGGAGAAGTATCCAACCATATGGAAAACTCGATCATCACATTCACACAAAACATAGAATAAAAATAGGGAAACGTCGTAATAAAGGGTCTTGTGGTCAATGAACAACTTTGCTAAATAACAAAGATTCTGCCCATAAATATTGTTCTTTTTGCCATCAACCTGTCTCAAAATATTTGAACAAAGGAATACCAATGTCAGTAAATATCTGATGCATTCTATAACAAGACATGTTTAAGCAGGAAAACACAACAAATGGATAGGAAAAAGAAAAAGAAAAATGGTGAAAAACATTTATATGCTCGTATTGGAAGTTGAAAAAAGCATACACCACCTTTTTTTTCAAAATATCTTTCAAGAAAAATATTATGATTATTTGATTTTATGTAAAAAAACAGTGAAAAATGAACTTACAAAAAGCAAAAGCAATAATGTGGGTTCAAAGAAAACCAAAATCATATAGATTTTACTTAACTAGAATGAGGAAAGACTTTTCATTTTCATTTTTTAGATTTGGAATAGAAAGTAGCAGCAGTAAAAGCTTTTCAAGAATATACCTCAAACATTGATAGTGTACCACTTCGATATATTTCATCCCCAGGGGGATACTTTAAATCACACTTCCTCAACAGAGTAAAAATTAAACAGAGTTAATATTGATTTTGCTTGCCCCATTTTTAACTTGCAGCAATTAGAAAGGGGGTAAATTCAAAGACAATACACACACACACACACACATATATATCACCAAGAATTTCCAAAAGCCTTTTTTTCAAGGCAATAATATCCTACATCTGTACAACATTCCATCCTATCAAGTCATAAGATAGGTGATTACACTACAGGGAATGCAATTTAAGATATTAACTGAAGACATGAAGAATAAAGATTATTCTTGCCATATATTGATCTTAAAACACAAGCTCTGTTCTTAACCATTTGGGAAACAAATGAAGAATAACATCGGCACCATTAACTAAGTTTTTGTGATTTCCAGGTACTTAAAGAAAAATAAATATTAATAATCAATCATACATAAAAACTAGATACTTGCAGTTTAGCAAGCAAACTACACATCCCATAATTGTTTCTATCTTAATCAATTAGGACAAAAAGGAAATAAAACGAGGAAAAGCTAGACTCACATATCTACACCTACATAGTTTGTATAGTATTAGAGGATCGATAGAAGGATAATTCTTGTCTTATGCACAAATTAAGCAAAGAAACAACAAGATGAGAAGTATCACTTGCCAAGACAAGATCATTGACTTCAATCCACAACATACATGGAGAGAAGAAATGTCAGGCATCACTTATCAAATCATTTGACACTTAGTTACTTTCAGCCAAAACATACAGAACAAAAATATTGGTAAACAAAACTTATATTCATGATTAAAAAAAGTAAAATCATATTACAATATTCAAGGTTACCATAAAGAAACTAGAACATAGTCAACAATTAAGTTACTATAAACTAATACAACCCTAAGTATTATAAGGTGGAAATTTTTACTACTACATTAAAGCAAAGCTCACCATATGCCTTTGAAGTTGCTCTTTGTGTTTCATGAAGTTGAGGCAAAACTCACAAAAGTACAACTTCAATGAATCATTATATTCTGGTGGAAAGGGGGAAAAGTACCATGTCTCAATTTCATATCTTCCAAGTTCTATGGTCGAAATATTTTTCACCTTTGTAAATTCCTCATGCTCACGCAAGCTAGAAACATCGAGTTCTTCATGACCCTGCTGAAAAGAAAGCAACATACAATTACATATAAAAGAATTTCACAAAAGCAACAAGTAGAAATTTCAAATTAGCCTCTGATCTTTACACATCATCGAGCAAAAGGTGTGCATTTACTTACAACCTCTACGTGTGTCTCATCAATCTTATATTTTTGGTGGCGAGTCATTTTTAAGCTTGTAACCTGAGAACCCCATGAGCAAAATCTTCACATAAATACACCCTCAGAACAAAAATAGAGAAGAAACTGAAATATAATGCTCGACATTGTAAAAGAAACTTTACCTTGTCTTCAATATTAACATCAACAACTATTTCCACAGAATCAAGATCAAGTTATTCATGCTTCACCCATTCATCTAGCCTCCTATTAACTATCATCACCATAACAAAAAAAACAATTTCCAAAGTTCCCAATATAAATAATTCTAAAATTTTCAATTCAATAATAAAGGCCTAAAGTAATTAAATTTATTTAGAAAGCCTAGGGAGAACATAAATCTTACACTCGATGTAATGAACTTAATATTCATAATCATTAGGCTCAGAAAAATGCATCTTACGGCGTTCGATGACTTTGACAGGATGATACTTGTTGTCCCTCCAGTGGCACATCACCCGAGTACCCACCTCTAGAGGGAGTATACTCGACCTCCTCTTTTTCATTGCCTCAGGCTCCGACACTATGTTAGAGGAGGCCAGAGGCTTCTGGTCGTCACCGACCGACTCTACAGTGGCGTGGGATTGTGTTGAACCATTCTTCGTTATCATCGGCGTGTCTATTGAACCCATGGTGTCGGTTTGAGAGCAGCCTTCGAGTGGGCTCAACAATACAAAAAGGGTTGAAGAAACTCAAATATATATTAAAAGATGACTTTTAAAGATGACACACGATGAAAAGTGTACTTTGTGTGTTTGCTAAATTTTTTGGATTATGACTATTAAATATGACACACATTATTGTAAGTCATAAATCGTTCAGATTTTAAGAAACATGACATTTTTTGCAAGTCATAAATTAGCGTGTGTCATCGTTCGTGTGTCATTAAAGGTACATTTTCTTGTAGTGGGTTGTGCTTTATCACCTTTAAGGGGTGCTAGAACATTCAGATGTTATCAGTATTTTTAGGATTTATCCAAAGACATTCATAAATTCTAAATCATGATGGTACTTGAGTCATTTTGGTACTTGAAGGTGTTCCAGTCATTTTGAAAATTCTCGCATATTAAGTACCTCCAGTAAATTAGTTTTTAGACGTTTATTCATAAATAAGGAAAATCTAATTATATTATAACCTCGAAGATTAGATACTAATTACTAGGATTTCCTAAAAATATTAGGAATTTAACAAATAAATCAAGAGTTCTATTAAGTCAATTATGAGTTCTCGAGTCAATTTTATTATCAGGGGTGATCCATGTTTTTTTTACAATTTAAGGGTATTTTAATCATTTCTCAATCCATGTCTTTCAAGCATTAATTCTTATAAAAAATAATCAGAATCAAAGATTTTGAGGTTAATTACTTTATTAATAATCATTGAGCTTGAAATTTCTTATCAGTTGTCTAATTTCTTATTCAATTTATGCAAGTCTCAAACAATCTACTATACTTATTAAGCATTCAGTAAGAATTTAGAAATAATTAATGATATACACATGGTCAATCATATTCATTCATGCTTTAATCAATTACCAATGTGTTTTGTAAAACATGAAAAAAGATAGTAAAATATTACCTTAACTCTAAGTTATATCAGTTAGCCTTTGAAACTCTCTATAATTGTTTTCAAACTCAAATTTGAATTAGAAGGTCAAATACTGATAAACAACTTATTAGATTTGAACTTTGCAAAAACAAAACCTCAAAAACGAACTTAGAACATAGAAAATTATCAAGGTATGTGTTCTTAGAAAAAGTCAATGTTGATCAACGGTTAGTTAACGTCGGTCCATGATCGATCAACGATCAATGGCAGTCAACGAATCAACTAGGTGCAACTCGGCTATGCGGGGCTCTCCTCAGCTAAGCATGATTTAGCTTGATTCAAGTACAATTTGGCTCGATTAAGGCAGTCTAGATAAGTTCAGGTGATCTGGAATAGTTTAAACAAGTTCTAAAAAACTCCGTTGGCAGTTGACATTTCCATGCGTAAGGGATAATATATGGGGTGACTACATCAGCTGTAGACGTCGACATGCTAACAAAATTTCCAAAATTGAAGATCGAAGTGTTTTGGATAACTTATGATCATTATGTTACGATAGAGTAGTAGAGAACGAATAAAATCAACTTTCTTGAATGATCAAACATCACTCTATTTGTGCTTCTCAACGGTGACTAAGACGATGAAGCTAAAGACACCGGACGAGGCACTAGACCTATTGATGTCAGGGGTGTCATTCATGAACTATCAGACAATGAAAAATCATCATCAACAACATATTAGAGAGAGAATGGGCTATTTTCTTGATTGGGAGAAAGAAAATAGAGAAAAAATAGGATATGGAGTCATATTTTCCAAAAATGTTGGCTTAGCTAAGCAATCATCTAGCCTCTGGTTCAAAGACTCCCATATGCAAATTCTTATTCCTTTTTGGAAGCAAAATAATATTTCCAAACGCAAATGGGCAAATTAAACCCATAGTCACTGAACTTTATAGAGTTCGCCTTTAAGACTTTAATGGTTCGGTTGATTTTGGAAAATATATGTAACACCCTAAATTTTGGGCTAGTAGTTTTGGGTTTACCCGAGAGATAAGTGGACTTCGTGAAATTTATAAGTAAAGTCGTTGGGCTTAATTGAGTTTGGATTTGAGCTCAATTAGCCATAAAAAGGAGATTTTAAATGGTAGAAAAAAGAAAGGACTAATTATGCAATTTTACCATTTTGTAAAGATGAGGGTTTAAATCTTATTCTATTTCTTTTGTCTTCATTTATTCTTCTTCATTCTTCTTCATTCTTCTTCCTTCATCTTCTCTATGTAGCAATAGCTCCAAGGAATGGTCTTGGACCTTTCTCTTATTTCATTTTCATTCTTAATCCCCCTTGCAATAAAGTTTTAAAGAATTAAAGTCTTGGTTTAATCCTAGCTAAAGAAAAGTAGGGGTTGTCATAAATTTTTAGACTTTGCAAAGATTTGGTGATTTGAGCATTTTAAGTGTTAATAACACTTTTTTATGACACCTTAAGACTCCAAAAAACTTACTAAAGGTTCAAAATAGGTTTATAAACCAAACCAAGTCATTTGGAACAACTTTTGAGTGATTTTTGAGCCTAAATAAATAATTTTAGGGTTTGAGTATCGATACTGGAATGAAAAATATCGATACTTGTTAAATTAGGGTTAAAATTAGGGATTTCAAAAGGGAGTATTGATACTGCCAAGGTGAATATCGATACTGCCCCTACAATATCGATACATGGGGTGATAGTATCGATAATGAGGCTAATGCTCACAAAAAAATTCATTTTTGGTACATATACTCATATGGGTATCGATACTTGACCCTAGGGTATCGATATTGCTAGTAAAGTATTAATACTACTCATTTTAGATGGTTAGATTTGACTTATTTAAGGCCTGTAAAAGCTAAGTATGATCTATAATAATAAGACTTAGTTAGTGGGGGACATAAATAACCAAATATACCTAGAAACACTCGTAGGAGTGGGTTACAACAGATGAAACATACTAAGCATAATATGTCAAAATATCTCAATAAAGTACATACATGGATTGCTAAGGATTAGGATCGTATAGAGGATATATTGACAAGTTGTACGAAGAATAAGTCAGATACAATAATAGTGAAAAGCTTGAACTTTGAGAATGTCAGTAAACCCAATAAGTATAAGCCATCATTTTCAGTTCTATAGGTATTCAGGGGAAGCACAATAGAAATGATTAGAGTGTCGTACTTAGTAATGAAATAGAAGCAGCTATCGAGCTAGCTAGTGCTTCAGACAGTGATCATCAAACTCAGTAATCGTTGTTGAATCACGAATCATGTGGAGACCATTCTCGAGACAGAGTGACTAAAACATCCTTAAGTGTTCTGAATAGAGCAACTTGCTAGATAACATTAATAACAGACTAATAAGCCTCCATATAACGTTCTAGATGTGAGAATGAACGAGATAGCAGCTAATGAGAGGATAACCTCACTTTAGTGAGTCCAGCTATGCTAGGGTATAGTCAGTCTACCTTAGTTGTCTTGATGAGGCATTTTTAGTGTGTGAGGCACCTTAGGAGCTAACTAGGGCGTGAGGCCTGAACCCTCATGAGTAGTGGGTTAGCGATGTTAGTGTTATGTGACCTTTGGGCCTTAGGTATGCATGAGTAGTAATGATTACGAATTATCTTAAGGTCATAAGTGTTATGTGTTGTGAGTACTATAAAATTATAAGCAATTAATGTGCAAGTATACACAATCGCTTAAGTAATATAATTTTGAGTGAGTATCATATCCATAAGGATTGGTGGAAATTTATGAGTTTAACCAAAAAAAAGAACTTCTTTATATAAGTATAATTAGTGTGATGATATGTACCAAAGAAAAATGTCAAGGCAATATGTGTTGGTGGGGATGGAATAATGGTGTGATGTGACAGAAAATGGAGATGTCGTGGCAAAATGCAGAGAACTACATTTTCCTCCATTAAAGTTGACGAGCATTACATAGTCCAAAAAGCATCCTCTTAATGGAAAAAGTTCCATAGGGACAAGTGAATGTAGTCTTCTCCTGGTCCTCTGGTGCAATGGAAATTTGATTGTACCCGAAATATCCATCTAAGAAATAATAGAATATTTTGCCTGCCAATCAATCCAACATTTGATCGATGAAGGGTAGATGAAAATTGTCATTCTTTGTAGCTTTGTTGAGCTTACAATAATCCATACATATCCTTTATCCAGTGACAGTGCAAGTGGGAAATAACTCATTATCCTAATTGGTAACTACAGTCGTGCCACCTTTCTTGGGCATACATTGAACATGGCTCACCCATGAGCTATTAGATATAGGGTAAATCACTCCAACATCAAGCCATTTAAGTATCTCTTTCATTACTACTTTCTTTATAACGGGATTGAGTCTTCGTTGTGGTTCTATTGAGTTGCCATGGCATTCTTCTAGCAGGATCTTGTGCATGCAAATCGTGGGACTAATCCCCTTCAAATCAGCCATAGTCCAACCAAGCGTTTTTTATGCTACAACAAAACACTTAAAAAAATTTTCTCTTGGTTTGTAGTAAGGTCAGAGGAAATAATGACATGAAAAATATTATCACTACCCAAATAAACATATTTAAGATGCCCTGGAAAAGTCTTAATCCCTATGGTAGGTGCATGCAAGAATGATGGCTTAGAAGGAATAAATTCATCAAAATTAAGGGGGGTTCAAAGTTCATACCTGATCTAGCTAGTAGTAAGCTAGATTGTTCCACCCTAGTTGGAAATTTATCATGGTCTTCTAAGCTTTCATCATCAATTGAACATTCCTTATCTTCTCGCTGAATGAAAGTGTTCTGGCAAAACTGTTCGGTTTCTTCTTCAATCAATGAATTCATTTCAAAAATTCTTTGGCTTTCTTAAGGGTCAGCAACATACTCGAGAGTACGAAAAATATTTATAGTCACCCACTCTCATGGTAAGTTCACTTTTTTCACAATCAATCAGGATACGATCAGTGGCTAAGAAAGACCTACCCAGAATTATTGGTGCCTTGGCATCAAATTCACAATCAAGGATAAGGAAGTCAACTGGAAACACGAATTTATCCACCCTCACTATAACATCCTCGACTCTTCTTTCAGATCTAACTTGGGATCAATTGACAAATTGTAGAATCATAGAGGTGGGTATCGCATCTCCTATGCTAAACTTTAAGAATATAGATTTTGGCATTATAGTTCACACTTGAACCAAGATCGTATTATGCCTTTCCAACGAAATTAGCTCCTATAGAATAGGGAATAATGAAGCTGCCTAGATGATTTTACTTTAGTGGCAACTTAATGTAGATCAATATTCTTTTACCGTGGCAACTGTCTAATACTTCTCAAATCTCATTTTCTTGGTGCAAATTTCCTTAATAATTTTGGCATAAGTAGGCATTTGTTCAATAGCTTCCAAGAAAGGTATATTAATGTGAAGTAGGCATTTGTCTAATACTGCCCCGATTGCGTAATCACTAGCATCGCACATGAGCTCGAAAGGTTTGTTCCAGTCAGGTGGCACAATGATTGATGCAGCTGAAAGTTTTTTCTTCAAATCTATAAAAGCATTCAAACAATCATTAGTAAATAGAAATGGTTGATTTTGTTGAAGTAAAAGATAATAGGGTTTTGAGATTTGAGAAAAATCTTTTATGAACCACCTGTAGAAGCCTGCATATCCAAGGAAACTGTGTACACCTCTCACGTTAGTGGGTGGACGTAGGTTTTCTATTACTTCCACCTTGGCTTTATCAACTTCGATGCATTGACAAGAAATTTTGGGACCCAACACTATTCCCTTGGTTACCATAAAATGGCGTTTCTCCCAATTTAGTACTAGGTTGGCTTCTTCACATCATTTTAATACTTTGGATAAATTGCTGAGACATCGGTTGAAATCGTCACCTGAGACAGAGAAATCATCCATAAATATTTCCATGAACTCTTCCACCATGTCTGAAAAAATGGCCATCATGCATCTTTGAAAGGTCGTTGGGGCTTACACAGCCCAAACGACAATCGTCTAAATCCGTATGTACCATATGGACATGTGAAGGTAGTCTTCTCTTGGTCCTCCAATACTATGGCTATTTGATTATATCCTGAATATCCATCAAGGAAGCAGTAATATGCTTTTCCTACTAGCCTATCTAGCATTTGGTCAATAAAAGGAAGGAGAAAATTGTCTTTTTTTATAGCTTTATTGAGCTTCCTGTAATCCATACATATACACCAGCCCGTGACTATTCTAGTAGTTAGGACATGTTTGCCTTTAACCACTGTCACACTACCCTTCATTGGCACACACTACATCGGACTGACCCATGAACTATCGGATATAGGATAAATCACTCTCGCATCCAACCATTTTATGATTCCTTCATGACTACCTTTTCATGATCGGTTGAGTTTTTTATGGTTCTACCGAAGTACTATGGCTATCTTCTAAATTTATCTTGTGCATGCATATGGTAGGGTTGATTCCCTTCAAGTTTGCCATTTTCCATCAGAGAACCTTTTTGTGCTGTGACAAAGCATTTAATAAACTATTCTCCTTTTCGGAGGTTAGATTGGAAAAAATTATCATTGGCAAAGTTTCATTACTACCTAGGTAGGTATATTTCAAATATGATGGCAAGGTTTTAAGTTCCAATTTAGGTGCATATTGTAAAGATGATTCTGGGGGGTTAACTTCATCAAAATCTAAGGGTTCGAATTTCATACCTGATCTAGTATGAAAGAGACTAGATTGTTCCTCTGACTTTGTTTCATACTCTGTCTTGGTGTCGTTAGTAGGAAACCCGTTTTGTGCTTTATTAAGACTTTTATTGTCAGGGCCATAGTTCTTAGAATTGTCTTCTAAAAATAATTTTCTTGGACCCTGATTTTCTTGTTCATGCATCATGGTTATTGAGTCATGACACAAAACATTATATTCATCTAGCTTTAAAAATTCATCATGGTCAAGAATTGCCTTTTATCTCTTCTACTGAGTCCACTTCTCTAATGCATTAGCATTCTTATGAGTTGTCCACATATTTCATGGAGTTGAATACATTTATTGTGACGCTTTGCTCTCCTACCCGCATTGTGAACTCACCTTTTTCGCCATCTCTTAGGATTCTTCGAGTGGCTAAAAAGGGTCGTCCCAGGATGATATGTGCGTTTTCATTGGCTTCGTAGTCCAGGATGAGGAAATCAACTGGAAATACGAATTTGTGTTTCACTCCTTAGTGTAAGTACACTGCATTGCTCCTTTCCATGATACTTAGTGATTTCATTATCACTAGGGAGATTTCCTTGTGGGTGAGAATGCAATGACGTGGCAATTTAACCCACTTGGTTCTCTAACGCTCTAAGGATGAACTATCGCTTTGCAAAAGTGCAGCTTGGCTTTGCAACAAATTTCCTTGATTTTTTATTGTTGAAGAATGCTCGTGCATCAAGGTTTTTGTTGAAGATATGAAATCTTTTATCGAGGCCATAAATTCATGGAATGAAACCATTGAACCGAAAGAAACTCCGCTAAGCCAGGCTCTCGCTCTATCGCGTAGGGAATAAGGGAAGAGTTTCAGTTTAAGCACGTCTTCATGTACTCATTGTTGTCAAAATGAGTCACAAACCTCAAGGAAAGCACGAATATGTTGTCTAGCATCCTCATTGGGTGAACCACCAAATTAGCCAATAGAGTTTAGCATATTAAACATCACCGGTTTAAGTTCAAAATGAGTTGCTTGTATTTTAGTTGCCACTATTCCTGGGTTGAGGTCATCGAGAATTCAATTCAAATGATCTCGTATCGCTCTTGGTCTTGTAACTTGAAGATTAATTACTGTATCAGGGTCTCCTAGATCTACCATGTTGTTTTGCATTTGAAGTTGGTTTAAATGTTCTCTGGTTTTTTGGGCACGTAACCTTTGTCTGAACGATTTTCAACTTCAAGGTCGAATGGTTCCAAAGGTTTACCAGTAGATCTTAGGGTCATACAATAATAAAAAACCTACAAAAGAAAATGATGATATACATTAGACTAGATAAATATAAAGTGACAAGAACTTGTTATGGCGAATAAAAATTTTGTCAGTTGTCAATCCCCGGTAACAGCGCCGAAAACTTGATCGCTTGTAAATGTATATGCTAAAGCAAGAAATTCTATGCAAGTATACACAATCGAATCAAGTAATATAGGGTAAGTGAGTATCGTCTCCACAGGGATTGGTTTAGAAATTTATCTTCACCATAACTAGAACTAGTGGTCACGAGCAAATTCCTACTGCCTCGTCAAACTAAAAAGCTAATATTAAAAAAACAAGGAAATATTATAATGTATGATTGCAGACAAGTTTTTTCGAGGCAAAATAAATATACAAACTACTGAAATAAAACAAAGCAAAGACAAATATTGATTTAAATATAATTCAAACAACCTCACATATTCAGACTTATCACAGAGCACTTATGCTAATCTTTTGTATTGACAACAATTACTCTAAGTCTAGAATGAATTCTTATGAATTGTTTAAGTTGCCCGATAGGATTATTAGGTATTCTTAGATGGTTGCTATGGCGATACTACTCAGCGTTAACTACAACCCTTGGTTTGTCAGACCTGTTGTTGTATCAATACCTCTCAGCGTAAACTATAGGTGTTGTCTATCCTACTCCAGCGTCTATCCCTTTTAGTCGATTGAAATCCGCTCCTTATCTCTAAGGTAGAGAAGTTAGAACTTCACCATCCCAGATCCATTCCAAGACACTATCTAGACAAAAGGCAATCTCTCAATGCTCTTACATTGCCAAGACATGTTTTACCAAAACCCTAGACGATCTCTCGATGCTCTTATAGTGTCAAGGTAAAATATTCAAAGAATGAACAAAACAGTCATGAGTAAAAACATAATTCATCATTCATAAATATAAAATAATTGTCTAGGAAACACAAAGATTAACACCAAGTAAGACAATCATGGTGCTATCAAAAAAAGTCATCCAAGATTCAATGTTTAATACAACCCCAATAAGTAAAGAAATTAAGAATAAAGGAAGAACGTCTCCCAAAACCGGGGGCTTTGTCGTGATAATTCTTATCAACGCCGCACCTGCCTTGGTGATCAACCTCTTTCGAGACCTGATCACTTGCTCTGCTACAGTCTAGCTATGGAGGACACCAAGGAAGGTCGGCTGGTAAACTATGGGAAAGCACTGCAGTTGCTAGCTCACACATTAAGTAAAGCTCTTCTCTCTTATTCCTTGCCTCTTGTTTTTTGGCAGCTACGGCTAGTTATTTACAGGGAAGAATCTCCTAGGGTTTCGCATGATTGAAGATTCCTTAAATAATCGTTGCTATCTTGTCCAGACTAAAAAAGGAAAGGCGGCTGGCGACTGTCAGAATATTTAAGGCTTGCTTGCACTTGAAGTAGGTCATCCAGCTAGCGTGTGATATAGGCGGTTTCGTCATACCCGCTTCAGACTCTTCAGATAAACCCTGCCTTGGCGAGATAAATCTGCTCCTCATGTTCTTCTTTCTTTCATTGGCCCTTGCAAATTATGTTGTCACGACTGAAATGTTCTTCTCTGTAAAGTTCCTACACATACAGATTCCACACAACCCTTTCTCCTCAGCAGCATCAGTAAACCAAATAAATCTTGCCGAAGAAAAACTTATCACCACAAACAAATATAACTAAATGCAACTAAAATTGTGAATACTTTGTTTAGACGAGCAATAACTTAAGTGAAATGACTATAAATTGAGACTTTTTACGGAGTTATCAAGTATCGATACTGCCACGGTGAGTATCGATACTGCAGTTAGTATCTATATATGGGGAGACATTATCGTTACTGAGGCCCACTTTTCTCAACAGAATACGTTTGGTACTAATACTCATGGGGGTAATGATACTTGACTTATAGTATTATATTGCAAGTAGAGTATGATACTACTCATTTCGAATGGCTAATTTGACCGTTTAAGACTCGTAAAAACTAAGTACGATTCGTAATAGTAAAACTTAATCTGTGGGAAACATAAATGACCAAATATACCTAAAAACACTTCTAGGAGTATGTTACAACAGATTTAGCCATACTAAGCGTAATATGTCAAAATATCTCAGTCAGTATGTACATGAATTGTTAAGGATGAGGATCTTACAAAGGATATACCAACAAGTTATACGAATAATAAGTCAGATTTAATAATAGTGAAAAGCGCGAGCTTCGAGAATGTCAGTTAACCCAAGAAGTGTAAGCCATCCCTTTCAGTTCTACGTATTAAAGAGAAGTACGATGGAATGATTAAAGTTTCGTACTCAAATGAACCCGAGTCAGTTATCGAACTAACTAGTGTTTCAGATAGTGATCAACAAACTTAGTAATTGTCGTTGAATCATGAAACGCGTAAAGACCACTCTCGAGACAAAGTGACTAAATTGTCCTTAAGAAACATATTCTAAATAGAGCATCTTGCTAAATAACAGTAATAGAATACTAATAAACCTTCATATAACATTCTAGATGTGAGAACGAACGAGATGGCAGCTAGTGTGAGGATAACCTCACTTTAGTGAGTCCAACTATGCTAGGGTATAGTCAGGCTACCTTACTTGCCCTGATGGGGCATTGTCAAAGTGCGAGGGACTTTAGGAACTAACTAGGGTGTGAGGCACGAAAACTCGCGAGGAGTGGGTTAGCGATGTCAGTGTTATGTGACCTTTGTGCCTCATGTATGCATGGGTAGTAATGATTACTAATTATCTTAAGGGCATAAGACACTAAAATACTGTTAAGCTTTTGCATAACGTTCTAAGAGAAAGAACGATCAAAATACTAGTGAGTGAGTGAGCGTTCTCACCTACTTGTGTTGTAAATGATATAATGACAAGATAAGAGGGAGTTAATAATATATGTGTGATAACCATAAGAACCTTATGAGGTAATATTCCATAAGGCTTATGCCTTTTGTTTACTACTCGAGAAATGATAAGGACACCTGACCTACTTGTATGTATGACGATTGTCTAAAGTATATGAATGTGATATATATATATACATACTAGTAGTGCTAAGGCACTTTAGTATCAGTGCTAAGGCACTTTAGTATCAATGCAAATTAACTTCTGTATCAGTGCCTTGGCACTTTAGTACCAGTGCTAAGACACTTCCATGATTGATTGCAATGTCAATTAATATATATATTTGATGTTTGGTTATATCATGCTTATTGTATTTTGTCATTGTTTGTTATTGCGGTAAGATACCCAATTGTATACTCATGGTGAGGCCCTTAGTAGAGACTAAGGAAGCATGAGACTCCTACCTCATAGATAGAACAGTAAAACCCTTAAGTAGGCAGCACTTATCTAGATCATGCATGTACCTACTGCTCAGTATCATCTTTAGCATGCTTGTGTTTATGAAATTATGTGCTCTATTAGTTTATACTAGTGGGCTTTGTAAGCTTAGCCTTGGATGTTTTCTGTTGGCAGGTCGGTAGCTTGAGCAGTTCGTGGAACACTATCACAGTATGACTTCCAGCATCTCCGACAGAGTATTGTATTGTAGTTTTAGTAGGCATATGTATTCGTAGAACCTTACTCATGTATTCAGTATATTTTTTCGTACAATGTATTCAGTATATTAAACCAGAGTCTGTATGATTTTGGTTTTAAATCATTTGTCACATAACTCATGTTTTGTAAAATGTTTATAACATTATTTATGTTTTATTTATGATACCATTCAATATGTTTGAAAAGAAAATGAATAGGTTTTGAAAATCAGGGGTTGCCTCGATGGCCCAATGTAGAACTTTAGGCCCAATCAGGTTTATGGTGTTACAATATACGTTAATTTTATTTTCATTTTCTTAGAAAATAGAAAATGTTGAAGAAAATGTGTTTGATTGTAAAATTAGAAAATGACTTATGGAAAATAAAAACAAAAATAAGTGAAAATATGAAAACATAAAAAGATGTTTCAGTATTTTCATTAAATTGTTTTGAAATTTTGAAAAATAGAAAAACATTTGATTTTGATTTTTAACTTAACTTACACGGATTCAAATCTTTTTAAGAATATTTTTTGACTTAATGGTATATGAAATTCTCAAACTTTTGTAAATTTTTTTTAATATAGTCCTTGAACTTTTTAGACTCAATTTGGTCCTTTAATTAAATTATTTAATAATTTAATTTTTTATTTTTATATTTAATATTAGATATCTTAAAAATTATTATATTTATATTTTATTTAAATTTATTTTCTTAATTTTTCTAAAAAATAATTAAATCCTTAAACATTTTAAAAAATCAATTAGGCCTCGAATTTAGTCAAAAATCAATTAAGCTCATATACCACATCATTATCCATGATATACTACACAATAGCATCTTGAAATATCACATTAGTATTTAAGATTGTCATGTAAGCTTGGAACTATCATGTAAGTGTCGTGATGGACAACGTCTGATTCTGTTAATCAAAGAGTTAGATTGATTTTTTCTTAGTTTAAGGGTCACATTGAGGGTAAAAAAGTTAAAGGGTTGTAGTTCCCCCAAAAGTTTGAGGGCCTTAAATACCACTAAACATTTTTATTTAATGACACTTTGTGTGCTATTGTTTACGACAATATTTTTTATGTATTTTTTAATTGAATTGATATTAATATGCATTAATATCATATTCTTATTATAAAATAATTTTTTGTTATAAAATTTCTTATCAATTTTGTTTATATTTGCATAACTCATCTATTAAATTTATGTAATATTTTTTTAATATATTTTAACATAATTATTAAATAACTATTTATTCATCTCTATTTAAAAACATATATCAAATATTTTCAACTACTTTTTTTTTTGAATTGAAATTTCATTTATATTCAAATATTTTCTATTTTCAAAAACTAAAAATGAAAACTATTTTCTGAAAATAAAACAGAAAAGAAAAATGGGCCTAAGTTTTCTTCTAAATTCAACTTAATCCTCATTTTCCACATTTCCTTTTTAATTTATATTTCAGACTTTAATATCTTTTAATTTAATCCCTTATAAAATCCATAATTTCACATAGCAGTTTCCAAATTTCTATAAATTGTATTTAGTACTAAGAAATTTTTTTGAGCAAATAGTTGGGTGTGCCATGCAAGGTAATAAAAGAAATTTATAGAAGATATTATGGGTTGGATCGATTTGGCAAAAAGGTGTGGAGGCAACGTGTCTATAAGCCTACACAAATATTCTATCCAATGTGATATTAAAATCTTACGTTTATAATTTTATTTATAAGATAATTTTATATTCCACCGTAGCCTCAGAAGATAGACGGTGGCTCGATCCACCGTAGCCTCGCTCCATGTCGACAGATCGTTGCCCAGTCTAGGTTCTATTCAACTTCTGTAGTCTCCGTGTGTGGGCGTTCAAATATCATCTTTGCACGGGTAGAAGAAAGGCCAGCATTATTTATTTCTTTTGTACTTTTCTGCTTTTGGGTTGTTTTATTAGACTTGGTTGCTCTGTCATCGTTAGTGCGTTCGAGGGGGATGCATATTACTTATTCCCCTTTTTAATATAAAAGCCGGCACATTTTGAGTTAAAAAAGAATTCAAGAGTGGATAAAATTATCTCTAGCCGCCGCTTTTAAATTAAGAGTAGATATTTTATGGGGAAAGTGATTGGAACTTTGAAGTGTATGGTTGAACTTGTATGTTTAAAATGGTAGAACAATGACAAAGAGCAACATGGAGGTGGTCCATTGACTAGCAATGGTGGGGACAAATCAAGTAGCTGCTTGTGTGCTTACAACCCTAGTAGCTACCAAACAAGAGGAGTTTTCTTGAACATCGTTATCCCTATTTCTTCTTCCATCCACATCTTCCCCTCATTCCATTGGGTAATTCCCAATCAAACCAAGTTAAAATGTTTGCGATAACAAGTTGAACAAGTACGATAGCGAAATTTGATCCCGGACAACCCTTCTCCCGACTCCGAAAGGTAGAAACTCGAAGTGTTTCCCTTTGAAATCGACTAGGCTGTTCATGAATCTTTCGGGTCTAAACTCATTAGGGTTTTCCCAATATTTCGGATCAGTTCCTATGGATCTCACGTCCATGATGATCCTTGTTTTCGCTGGGATTTCGTAGTCTCCGACAATGCAATCCTCCGTGTTTCTCGGGGGACCGAAACGGAGCCGGCGGGTGGAGCCTAAGTGCTTCTTTATGACAAATGGTAAGTAACTTAATTTGGGAAGGTCATTTCTTCGATCTCGTGTCCTTTGGCAACTTCTCGTACCTCAGCTTGCACTTTGTGCATACATGATGGATTTCTTATTAGCTCGGTGAAGGTCCAAATGAGAGTAGACGCTATTGTATCGGTCCCCGCTAAAAATATATCCTGAAATCATTTAAATAAAATTATTTTTCAATTCAATTGAATTGATTTAATAAATATTTTTTTTTTGAAAGATATTGATAATAACATTTAAATTGTTACAATGGTAAGTATTTCATTCCTATTGATAAATATATTTTATATGGCGTGGACCGTAATAGTTATTATTGTCGCAACTCAAATATTACAGGAAAGAAAAAGCTAGAATGTTTATAGCATACCGTGAGGATACCCTTGATTTGTTGATTGTTGAGAGGAATAATTTGAGATGGATCCTTCTGCAATCGAAGAAGAACATCAACTATGTCTTCGTGGACAACCGTAGATCTAGTCGGAACAAGATGGTCCTCAACTACTTCATCGTACAGCTTGTCTAGTTCCTTGAAGCATTTTTCAGCTCTTGCTTCAACGCCGTTAAACTTATTAAGCCACCCCATCCATGGAAAGTAATCCGAAACGACAAACGTTCCAAGGAGGACCTGGCTTTCATGCATCGCGGAGTCGAATCTGCTCTTACCGCCGTATTTCTTACCGAAAGCTACCCGACACACGACGTTGTTCGCCAACAACATCAACAGTTTACTAAGATTCACGGCGCTCGACGTCGAAGCTATATGATCCACCATTGCTGCAACTTCTTCTTCTCTGACAGTACGGAACGAGTCGACCCTCTTCGAACTCAGAAGCTCCACCATCGCTATCTTCCTCATCTCCCTCCATAAATCCCCATAAGGAGCGAAAGATATGCTGTTCAAGTTATAACTAAACTTCCTCGCAACGTATAAATTATTAGGTCTACCGGAAAACACGACATCATGGCGGTGCCGCCTTTGAAGATTTCCATCGCAGCGTCGGCGGAGGAGATAACCAGCGTCGGAACGGCGCCGAGTTGCAAGAACATCATCGACCCGTGTTTTCGGGATAGCCATTGAATCGATTTATGGGGTGAGTCACCGAGTTGGTGTAGGTTGCCTATAATAGGGAGCTTCCACGGACCTGGAGGAAGCCTTTTTGTTCGAGCTTTGTTCTTTAACACCACCAAAAGCGTCAACCCGATCAACGAAAGCGTTAGCATGAAATGAAAATCCATGGAATGGTGACTGAGAGCAAGAAAATTTGCTAGGGAAAGTGATGGAAATCTATGGGTGAAACTTGCTTATTTAAGATGATAGAAGGATGACCGAACTTGCAGTAGAGAAGTACAAACTGGATACGCCTAACAGAGCTTTTAATATGCAAGCGACGGTGACAAAAACCAACCTCAATTTGGTCATGCAAATTGATAAGTGAACTGTCTCAATTTTATACTTTTTTCCCGAGTTGATATATTTTAAACACGTACTCGTCTATGGGTGGGGCACTGAAATCTCCCGTAGTAGATAGTGACGAATTATGTGGACATGGTGTATAGAAGGTAGGACCCACGGTAATTATTTGAGATTTTAAATTTTTACATAATGTAAACATTTTTATATTTTTTTATTTCTTTTATCTTTTGAAATTTTATAATTTTTTCTCTTATTTTGTCTCCGAAAACTTTCGGATCTATGTTTATGTTAAAAACGGTTAAAACTCTATCAATCAATTATAGTACTTAGACAAGACTTCTAACATATTGAGAAGAACTAAATTCAAAATTTAACTATCAAATTATATACTTTATCAACCTAATATAAAAATCATAATCATGATCACATATGACTAACATGCACACTAAAAAGTTATACTATAAGTAACATGACTGGAATGAGGGCCGACACTCCTATAATTGCCCTTCTTTATTCTTTCTTCTTTCTAATGACAACTCTTTATAACAATAAAATATCAACCAACATTTATTCTCTTATTCACCGGTAACACTCCACTTAAATTAAAACGATACGACCAATAAAATTCTTTTATTTCCATACAGACTTTTAAATTGACACGATTAATCAAAAGCTCACCCAAGGAATCAAAACAACCATTCTCTCATTTCCCAAAATCCAAAATAACCATCGACATAACATGATCATGCATATTGATATGTGAACAGTCCCAAGTTTAAACATTTAATCCTATATGGACGGGGCATTAAAATCACCAGTTGAATACCACCCCACAAATCAAGATTATCCTATCATTGGTTTTCTTTACTTAAATATATCCTATTTTAAAGTTTGACACTTCTTTCAGGTTATTTTCTAATTTAATATCTTTTTATGTTAGGTAAATAGAAGACTTTTTTTTTGGCAAGAATCATTTTCTGTTAATGTGACAAAAATGGTCAGAATCCTAAAACTGGATTAAAATGAAAAAAAATAGAGTAAAAATATGAATGAATTTTATCCAAATAGCACGAGCATAAGCTAAGCAATGACAACAAAACACATATATTAACCTTAGGTTCAATCACTCAATAAATACATGTTTTAACAGTTATATTTAAACACTCAAAACTCACATATCTAATTAATATGAGGTTTGATAAGCTCGTGACTGTTTAAATATAGCATTATACACATAACACATTCAATAAATGAGTGTGTAAGTGTTATATTTAAACACGTAAATATAATTGTAAATGGAACAAAATAGATTGGGTGGGTCGCCTTTGCCTCTGTAGTACCCGATCTAGATTAATCAATTAATAGATCGGATACTGATGGTTATACTAAAAAAAATATAATTGCAATTATGTATTTGTGTGTGCATTTATTCTTTTGAAAATATATATTATTTTTTTCATATTTTGACTATATTTTTCGTTTTCTTTCATTTCAGTCTAACATATGTTTGTGTTGTTGTCATGTAGGTAAAAGACACGTTCTTAAGGACACTTTTAAAGATGCTTTTCACATAACATGTTTTTGTCCTACGTAACAAAAAAATGTTATCTTAATAAATTATTTGTAATATAAGAATAAAAAGTATTTTTAAATAAAATATATTCAAGTAAAAAAGTTCCCATCTTTGATAAATATTAATAATAGAAGAAATATGAGAGTGTCTATACATACATCGAGTCCATTTAAAGTATTGATATATATTATTATTTAATATTGTTTTTGAATGAATTATTATTTTATTAATAAGAGAATAAATTATTTTATGAAATTTTTTTTTAATATCATTTAACATATATTACCTTATACTTATCTTAAATCAATAAAAAAAAAATGTGATTTAGCATATTTAAATGTCGTTAAACTCTCAACTTTAATATCTAAAAAGTGAATTATACATTTTAAACTCTAAAGGCTAACATATAAAATCTAAAATCTAAATCTAAATCTAAATCTAAATCTAAACCATCACTATTTAATCCTAAAACATTGAAATCTATAATCTTAAATTCTAAATAAGACACAAAACTACATCAGAACTGTATTTGTAGAATAATTTTTTAACTGGTGTATGGAATAATTATTTATTTCGCATATTACCGTTCTAGTAATAAAATTTAATTTTGTTAATATTATATTAATATTAAACACTCAACATCATTGAAATGGCGCATGTTAAGTTTTTTCTCTCAGTGCATGTTAGCTGGGCTAATAGAGATTGAATGTGATATCATTCCTTCTTCTTTCTTTGTAATTTCATTTGATTTCTGGTGTGATTTTCTTAGGGGATTTGTTGGGCTATGTCTGGTGAGGTAGCTGCTGATTGGAGGAATATGTTTGCGGTGGTGAATGAGCAGGAGCTTGATTTTTTCCCTCCGTCGGAGGTTGAGGGTTCTTTTGTGGTGAAGCCACTGTGATATGTGTTTGAGGAAGGGATTTTAGAGTGGAGATATGTGTTGGTTGGGCAATTCATTGGCTTGGCCCCGAATTTTGGATCTTTTCAGAAGATTGTTGAGCTAATGTGGGGTGAATCTTCTCCGGTTAAGGTCATCTTAGCTGGTTCAAACTTGTTTGTTTTTTTATTCATTAATTCATCTGCTAGGGTCTGGGTTTTAAAGAATGGTCATTGGCATGTTCAACATAAACCAATTTTTCTTAGGAAGTAAGAGCCAAATTCGAAGGAGTTACATTTTGATTTGGTTTGAATGCCAGTTTGGATTCAATTGTAAAATATTTCTTTGGAGTTATTCTCAAATAAAGGGCTTAGTTACACTGCAAGTGCCTTAGATAGGCCTCTTCATATGGATTCGATCACGGCTGCTCGAGAGTGACTTCAATATGCTCATGTTTGTATTGAGATTTCTGCAGGTTCAAAGATCCCGTATCACGTTGATGTGCTTTTGTGTGATGAATCAGTGGTTTAAATTAAGGTTATTATGCCTTGAATGCCTATTTCCTGTGTTGATTGTGGTCGATTTGGCCATTCAGGGAAGTATTATCCTCAAGGGGAAAAGGTTGAACAACTATGGAGAGTTAAGGGTATTGTGCAGGAGGTCAATCCTGGTGCTTCTGTGAGTGGTTGTGAGGTTGTGAAAGATGTGTTAAACATTGAAAATGTTTCTGATGTTAAAAGTTCTATTGCAGTGGATGATTATGTTGTAGTGGTTTGCTTTGGAGGGGATGTAATTTTTTCTGGTCAGGTGGTTGTGCCAGAGGTCAATCAGGTTGGTCATGATGTTGTTGAGGTTATCACTTCGAATCATGAGTAGGAAAGTAATCCTCCTCCTAAAAGAGGGAGAGACAGACATGCTTAAGATTGTGGTAAAGGTATTTTAGGTGGATCGAAGAATAAGTTTGAGGTTCTTAATTCTATTGATTCTGATAGTTTGGTGGTGATGCCTACTGAGAGTTCTGGTAGAAAACATAGAGGTGCTTCTCTTGGAGTGGCAAAATTAGTCCAAGACATGAAGCTGAAATAGAAAGAGCATGTTGATAAAGTTAAAAAGATGGAGGATAGGGGTGGTGCTTCTTTCTATACTGTTTTATCATGTTAGTTTGTTTTTGGAATGTTAAGGGATTTAACAATCCCCTCAAACAGGTAAAGGTATTGAGTTGGGTTGTTAGTTGTCAAATAAATGTTTTGTGTCTTCTCGAAACAAGGGTTAAGGAGGGTAAATCAAGGGAGATTTTGAATAATAGGTTTAGTGATTGGGAATTTTGTTGCAATTATAGTCATGTTGTAAATGGTCATATTTGGGTCCTTTGGCAGAAGGGTTTGAGCTTTTCTGTTTGTTTTGTTTTTGTTCAAAGTGTTTCTATCAAAGGCTCTTTTGGTGGAAAGGATGTTTGGATCACTGCGGTATATGATTCTAATGAGGGTTGTGTTTGTATGAAGCTTTGGCATCAGCTGAGTTCTGTGGAAAGTATGGTGGGTACTTTGCCTTCGTTGATTGGGGGACTTCAATATCATCTTGAATTCTGAAGAAAGTTTGGTCCATATTAATTTGGGTGTAAATGCTGACATTTATGATTTTCAAAGTTGTATGGAGGATCTAGATCTTTTTTATCATCCATTTACTGGTCCTCTTTTTACTTGGTCGAACAAGCAGTAAGAGACTTATCTGGCTCACAAAATGGATCGTGTTATTGTGAATTCCAATTGGATTGGAGCATTTCTTGATTCAGTTATAGAATTCCAAGCCCTAGGAGATTCTGATCATTGCCCTGCTTTAGTTTGGTTGCACAAAGAAGCTCTTGTGGCTAGACTTAAGCCATTTAAGTTCTTTAACTTCTGGGTACTACATCAAGAGTTTATGACTGTTGTTGAGGAGTCTTGGCAGGCCTCGGTTGTAGGGAATCCAGCTTAGGTGTTGTTTCAAAAGCTTAAAAGATTGAAGAGATGTCTCAAAGTGCTTAATAGGGCTCGATTTAATGATATTTGGTCAGGTTAAGAAAAAGAGGGAGGAGCTAGTTAGGATTCAACTGGCTAATTTGGATTCAGATGTTGTTAGCATCAATATTGATGTTGAGTTACAAGTTGAGCGTGAATTGAAAACTCTTGAAGAGATAGAGTTGCTTTTCTATAAGCAAAAAAGAAAAGGTTAATTGGATTAGAGATGGTGATCAAGGGACTCAGTTTTTTCACTCTATGGTGGCTAGTAAAAGGAAAAGTAACATAATTCGGGTTCTCTATGATAAATATGGAACTAGACTTGATTCTTTTCATGTCATGTCTAATAAGGTGGTTGATTTCTTTAGAAATCAGTTGGGTGTGGTTGATCAGGATATAAAGGGTTGTGATGTTAGGATGCTTAAATACCTTATTCATTATTCCTTGCCTATGGGTGCTGCAGATGCTTTATGCATGGATATTTCTGATGTTGAGATTAAGGAGGCCATTTGGGGGCCAGGGAATGATAAATCTCCTAGGCCGGATGTTTATAACTCTTGTTTTTCAAAAGATCTTGGCCTATAGTGGGTGATGATTTTAAGGCTGCCATCAGGTATTGTTTTGCTGATTCTTCTATACTCCTTACTTTTAATACAACGACTGTAGTTCTTGTGCCTAAGGTTCCTAACCCGAATATGGTTAAGGATTTTAGGCTTATATCTTACTGCTATGTGATTTATAAGACTGTTACAGGAATTTTAGTGAGTCGATTCGTTGTTGTATTTCCTGGTATGATCTCCATGAATCAGAATGCTTTTGTGAAAGAGAAGAGTATAATAGGTAACACTTTACTTGCTCAAGAGATCTTAAGGGGTTATGCTAGGAGAAATATTTCCCTGAGATGTGCCTTAAAAATTGACCTACAAAAATCTTTTGATTCTCTTAATTGGGAGTTTGTTGGTGTCATCTTGCATGCTTTGGGGCTGCCTGAGAAATTCATTAGCCTACTTTACAAATCCCAGGTATTTTGTGGTGTTTAATGACAACCTATTTAGTTATCTTAGGGTGATCGAGGTATAAGGCAAGGGGATCCTCTCTCGCCATATATTTTTGTTCTTGCTATGAACGTTCTGTCTAGTCTACTTAATGTGGCTGCTATAAATGGGATTTTTAAATTTCATCCTAAATGTAAAAAGATTGGTTTCACCCACCTATGTTTTGATGATAATATGCTCATTTTCTGTAAAGGTTCTATTGATTCTATTATTGGAGTGCAATTTGTTTTAGATATATTTTATTCCATGTCGAGTTTGAGATTAAATGCTAATAAATGTGAGATATTCATGGCTAGTGTCTCTGCTAATCAGTGTGTTTCCATAAGAGAGGTTATTGGTTTTAAGTTGGGAAGTCTCCCTGTGAGATATTTGGGTGTTCCATTGGTGACTAGGAAACTTGCTGTGAAGGATTGCCAAAGCCTTATTGATAAAATAAAGTCAAAGTTGAATTTATGTGCTAATCGGCATCTCAGTTTTGCTGGCAGATTACAACTTGTTCGTGTTGTTTTATTCAGCATAGCTAATTACTGGTGCAGGAAGCTTATTCTGCCCGAATGGTAATTAGAAAGATCAAGTAATTATGTTCTCGTTTTTGCTAGAAGGGTTCTGATATGCCTGCAAAGGGTGCTCGAGTAAATTGGAGACAAGTCTGTTTATTAAGATCTGAAGGGGGATGGGTGTAAAAGATTTTGGTGGCTGGAATAAAGCTTGTATTGTGCAGTTGATTAGAAGCATTTTGGCTAATGAAGGTTCCCTTTGGTTAGCTTGGATTCATGCTTATGTGATTAGGATTGCAGATTTTTTGGCAGATGATTATTCTTATTAATTCCAGTTGGAGTTTTAGAAGCATTTTGAAATTAAAGCATGCTATTTCTCATCTATTTGTTGATTCAGGTAGTGATATTAAAACTGGGAAGATTTGGGAGGATATGCGTGTCAAGGTTCCAAAGGTTCCATGGTATAGCCTGGTTTGGTTTCCAGGATGTATTCCAAAACATAATATCATTTTGTGGATGACTATTTTAGATAGACTTCCTACCTGGGTAAGACTTTTGAGAATGGAATTAAGCATTGAAAATGATAAATGTGTGCTTTGTGATGTTGAGGCTAAGACTAGGGATCACTTGTTCTTTGATTGTGGTTTTACGAGGGAGTTGTGGGGTGATATCCTTACTTTGTGTGGTGTAATTCGTAGGGTTAGCTGTTGGGATAGGGAGTTGGCATGTGTTGTTCACTATTGTAAAGGGAAATCTCTCCTTGTGAGGGTGTTCAAGCTTGCTTGGGTTAGTCATGTGTATGGCATTTGGAAGGAGAGAAATAGTAGGCTTTTTGGGGGCAAAGTTAGACTGGTGGGGGATGTGTTGAAGGACATCAAAGAAACTATTCAGATTCGACTGAAAGAATGGGCTATCAGCAGAGCTGATCCGAGGAATGATTCCCTCTATGTGAAATGGGGTATTTCTTAAGGTTAGGGTTCACTTGTAATGGTTGTTTCTTTTGATGTTTATATTAGCATGAGTTAAATTGTTGTTTATGTAACATGTTTCCTGCTTTTCTTGGGTAATGAAATATAATTATCCAAAAAAAATAATATTAAACCTCAGAATAAAATTATTTACTATTAAAATGAAAAATTTTACAGCGTATGTCGGATACCACAACATACCACTGAAACGATGTATCGAAACATACCACAAGGAAATGAATTGTCCTTATTATATAAATATTAAAAAGTATGATGATTTATGTAAAATTAACTATTAATTAAATTTTGGTTTTTCTTTTAATAGAATTATATTTAAAGCATGATTTTTTATTAAAAAAAATTAATTTATGTAAGTTAATTTACTTAAAATTAGGATTTATAAATTATTTAAATTAAAAAAGACCATTAGCAGTAGTCATCGTTGCAGACTTTAATTCGCCGAAAAACTTGCTAAAAAACTTGTCGAAAAATATTATATTACAAATCCAACAATGCCGTTTGTCGTCACTCAGTTCATCGTGGCCCATTAATCACCCAACAAAGTGGCCAACGCCCCTCTGTTTTACATTGAATTGCTTCTGCCGGTGCCCGTTTCCATTGAATTCAACAAAGGTGAAAGGTAGTTTTAATTTTTAATGGTTAAATTACATTCCAACCTTTCTATTTGTGTTTTATTTCGAATAGTTAAATTTCATGAGAACCCCGCACTTTCTCCTATTTATATTTTAGACAAAATTACGTTTTTTAATAGACATGGCTAAATTACATTACTACCCCCATACTTTTGTTTTAATTTAAATGGTAAAATTGCATACAAACACCCTCTCTTTCCCCTATTTAGATTTTACACTTCTAGATTTTAAATCTTCTATACTTTGTACTTTATTTTTGATAATTAATTTTCGAATTTACTCTTTGACTTTTAATGATATTATTAATATTTTATTTTATTCGTTATTTTTATTAGCTTTAATTTCATATAATTTCATATTATTTATTATCATTAATCTTAAAAATTTGATACTTAATTGTACTTGATATTAATTGTGATTATTTGAATCATGATAGCATTAATTTTGATACGTAAATTTTAATATTGATAATTAATTCGATCGTTTAACAACTGTCCCTCAAGAATTTTTTTTATTTCGGTTGTGTGGCCCACCTGACAAGACCCATTAAAATAATTATATCCCATGGAACTTGTCATGCCGGTGTGACGAGTTCCATGGGGACTGTCAATTTGCATTAGATCCCAAATTAAATGGTTGGGGTGCCCTAATGGGCTAAATAAATTTGAGCGTGACGAGTCCCTTAAGAATTTTTTTCTATTCCAGTTGTGTGGCCCACCTGACACGACCCATTAAAAAAATATATCCCATGGAACTTGTCACGCCGATATGACAAGTTCCATGGGGAGTGTTCAATTTATCGTAGATCCTAAATTAAATGATTGGAGTGCCCTAATGGGCTAAATTTTTTGCCCGGGTGCCATAATGGGCCAATTTGGCCCATGTTAAAACACATGTTCTACTAATTAGCCCAAATCAATAGCCCAACTTTATAGTTTTTATTTATGATAAGCCCAATAGAGTTTCTTTAGTTGCTTGCTTGCTTTAAATCAAAAGTAAAATATTTTAATAATATTTTTATGTTTTTCTTAATTAATTTATGTAATAATATATATAATTAATTTTAAAATAATACAATATTAAATTAAATAATATTTACTAACAAAATTGATTAAATATAAAATTTAATTTTTATAATAATTTTGAGTTACATAAGATTTTAAATTGATAATAAAATTAATTTGTAATATTTAAAAGTAAATAAAATAATTGAATATAATTATTGTTCCACGAGTACCATATAATTGTCCTATATATTCATGTTTTCTTATCAAAATTAAGATAATTTTAACTCTATGTAGAAATACTTTAGAAACTAGTGTAAATGAGTCTTGATATTTTAGTGTGAATGTACTCTAGAATACACCTACGAAAGGCGTGCCCTTGCGCTTTACACCTAGGCTCCAAGGATCTTTTGCGCCTCGATGCGCCTAGCGTATTTAAAAACCAAAGTTGTTAAGCTAACCCGTCTTCAGACACTTCTCATGCAGGATGGCAATTTTGTCATGGTAGTCGATTTCTGGGTCTTGTCCTCCTAATATGGTTTCCGATGATTGCAGAACCTGATAATGCAGCATGTGGGCCGCTCAGCTGGAGATCTGATTCATCTATTGCAAGGGTTGCTTAGGTATGACCCTATCGACAGGCTTACAGCTCAGGAAGCGCTAAGGCATCCATTTTTCAGATGGGATAAGTTTAGGCGATGAATGCGACTTTGGTGATGGCATTGGTTGAAAGACATCATTTTTGTTTAGCTTTCCCTGTAAATTTCATAGCATTGAGATGCTTCTCTTCTCACCTAGCAGAATCTGTGTTATCAACTTCTTGTGTTGAAAGCTGCAAGAGATTTAGGGTAAATGGTCATTTTGGAGTCGTTAAAGTTCTGCTGTAACGTTAATAGAATGAATGGATGATGTGTATTTAACTATACACTTGTAATGTAAATAAGTTATTTGTTTTCTACGTCCATTAACTATAATTTCTTACATTAATTTCAAGAAGATTATTCTGTCGGAGGAAGAACTGTTATCTGACGTTGGTATTGATACAATTTGCAATGGAAAATATTTAGAAACCTATAGTGACAGACAATGGATCTTCAATGATCATCGACCAGCAACATGAGCAGATAATTTTAAGTCTTGGGATGTACAAAATTTATTTGACCTGTAAAATTTGAAACTGAGTTGGAAATTGTTTGTGATTCGAGTGGTGATAATTCAAAATCCATTTGAGTTTGGATTTTAGTTTGAATTGGTGTGTCGACACCGTTTTTCGTTCGGGTGGGGAAAAATTTAGTACGACTTGAGTGTTTTTCTTTGAAAATGTTTTAAAATGTGAGGAGTCCCCATTGACCTTTCGGGTTAAGTAAGTATAAATTGCCTTTTAAAAGAGTTTTTAAGAAAAAATCATTTTAAAAGATGCATCGATCTACGTGTAACCAAAATTCATTATTTTTTGTAATAAAAAAAGCTTTGGGGGTTAATTACGTGTGGGGAATGATAAGCAACCCCACAACGCCAAAAATTGGTACCCATCGATTATAAATTTTCTCTAATAGTGAAAATCTAAAAATTCGAATATAAATTTAAGTTGTGATCATATTATTCCAAATCCAACTATACAATTTTTATTTAACGGAAAATTCTAAGAAAAAATAGAATGTAAGGTATGGCTCATAAATATACCGGTAAAGAGGACAGGGGATGGAGCGGAGTGAGCGAAGCGAACATCAACTGTCCTTACAAAGAAAGTCTTGTAGAGGGGGTTACAATTATGTGGGTTGGGGGATGGAGCGCAGCCCCCGCGGTACGGTACATAGTTAATTTTGTAATTATGTACCAGGGTTTTCTATTATAAATAGAGATGTAACCTAAACCTATGAGAATTGAATAAAATTTTCTAGCGCCGCCTAGGCACCGAGGACGTAAGCACATTGCCAAACCTCGTTAAAATTCTTGTGTTCTTTCGTTTACTTTGCCCGATTTATCAACAATTGGTATCAGATGTCAGGAGCAAAATTCGAAGTCGCGAAATTCGATGGTCTGGGTAACTTCGGATTATGGCAAACGAGGGTGAAGGATCTGTTGGCGCAGCAGGGGATCCTGAAGGCTTTGCGACCTACAAAGCCGGCGTCGATGGAGGAGGAAGATTTGGAAGAATTGCAACAACGAGCGGCAGGAACCATACGATTATGCTTGGCGGACGAGGTTATGTATCACGTCATGCATCTATCGTCTCCAGACGAAATTTGGAGGAAGTTGGAAAGTCAGTTTATGTCCAAATCCTTAACGACAAAACTGTATCTAAAGCAGCGGCTGTATGGGCTGAAGATCCAGAACGATCATGATTTGGCGCAACAAGTGAATGTCTTCAATCAAATCGTTTCTGATTTGGCTCAGCTTGATGTAAAAATTGAGGATGAAGACAGAGCGATGATTTTGTTGTGTTCGTTGCCTCCCTCTTACGAACACATGGTGACTACTCTTACATATGGGAAAGAGACTATCAACGTTGAGGAGATTACTGCAGCCTTGTTGGCTCACAACCAGCGGAAGCAGAATGCAGGGGAAAACTCTCAAGCCGATAGCTTATATGTCAAGGGTAATCGAGACCGTGGACGGAAGCCAGAGAAGGCAGGGTCTGGAAAGCGGATTTCCAGATCCAAATCTAGGGATAAGAAGACAATTCACTGTTACAAGTGCAAGGAGGCGGGACATATGAAGCGAGACTGTCCGAAGTTGAAAAAGCAGACTGATGAGAAGCGTGATGTTTTATCCAAGTCTGTGAACGTGGTCGAGGATGACAATTCTGATTGCAGTGAGGGTGATATGCTTTCTATTTCAATGACTCAATTGACGGATGCGTGGATTCTTGATTCTGGATGTTCTTATCACATCACGCCAAATAAGGAATGGTTTTCGAAATACAGGTCGGTTAATTCTGGTTCTGTTTATTTGGGTGATGATCGATGTTGCAATATTGTTGGTATTGGTGATATCAGAATTAAGATGTATGATGGCTCTGTTCGGACGTTGAATGGTGTTCGACATATCCCAGATTTGAAGAAGAATTTGATTTTTTGGGCACTTTGCACAAGAATGGTTTTATCCCTAAGGCTGATGAGGATAGGGAAACCATTCGGATTGTTAAAGGTGTTTTGACTGTGATGAAAGGAAAGATGACTACGGGAAATATTTATAGATTGTTAGGGAGTACCGTTGCAGGTGGAGTTCATTCTGTTGAGTCCTGTGATGATACTACAAAATTGTGGCATATGCGTCTTGTTCATCTTAGTGAACGTGGTATGACAGAATTACACAAAAGAAATCTGTTGAATGGTGTCAAAAGCTGTAAGCTCGATTTTTGCAAGTATTGTGTTCTTGGTAAACAGACTAAAGTCCGTTTCAAGACTGCGAGGCACACAACTCAAGGGATTCTTGATTATGTGCATTTTGATGTATGGGGGCCTTCCACGACATCGTCTTTGGGTGGATCTAGGTATTATGTTACTTTTATTGATGATTTTTCATGGAAAGTTTGGGTGTATTTTTTGAAACAGAAATCTGAAGTTTTTGAGAAGTTCAAGCTGTGGAAAGCTGAGGTAGAAAATCAAACAGGACGAAAAATCAAGTGTTTGCGGTCTGACAATGGTACGGAGTACACAGATTCACTGTTCTTACACTTCTGTAAGGAGCACGGGATTAAGAGACATTTTACAGTGCGCAAGACACCACAACAGAATGATGTTGCGGAACGGATGAACAGGTCGTTGAATGAAAGAGCCAGATGTTTGCGGTTGAATGCGGGGCTTCCCAAACACTTCTGGGCTGAGGCTGTTAACATGGTGTGTTATCTTATCAACAGATCGCCAAGGGCATCATTGGCTGGGAAAGTTGCAGAAGAGGTATGGACTGGTCATGATGTTAGTTTTGATAACTTACGGATTTTTGGTTGTCCTGCTTATGTGCATGTACCTGCTGATGAGAGATCCAAACTTGATGCAAAATCGAAGGAGTGCATTTTTCTGGGTTACAAGAAAGGTGTCAAAGGATTCAAGTTTTGGGATTCAGTTGCGAAGAAAATTGTGATCAGTAGAGATGTTATTTTTGATGAACAATCCATGTTGCAACAGAAGAAAGACACTACAGTGGTGGATTTCGAGCAGTTTCCAGTTGAGAAACCAGAAACTTCTCAATCGACTTCTGGTGGTTCCACTACGGATGATTTGCAGGATTATAGTCTCGCCAGAGATAGGGTGAGACGGACGAATATAAAGCCTCCGAGTAGATTGGGTTTTGAAGACTTGGTCTCTTTTGCACTTATTGTTAGCAGTGATGATCTGGTTAATTTTCATGATGCTGTTACTAGTAAGGAAAACGACAAGTGGATGGTAGCCATGGTTGAGGAGATGGAGTCTTTGAATCACAATCGTACATGGGAGTTGGTTCGCCTTCCTGAGGGTAAAAAGCCGATTGCTTGCAAATGGGTGTATAAGAAAAACCAGCAGTAATAGAAAAAGAGGGGGAGAAGTTCAAGTTCAAGGCTCGTTTGGTAGAAAAAGGTTTTTCACAGCAGAAAGGAGTTGATTATGATGAAATATTTTCTCCTGTGGTCAGGCACACTTCAATCCGAGCAGTACTTGCATTGGTGGCCAGTTGGGATTTGCATTTAGAGCAGATGGATGTTAAAACTGCTTTTTTGCATGGTGATTTAGAGGAGCAGATCTACATGCGGCAACCTGAAGGTTTCACTCAACCTGGAAACGAGCATTTAGTTTACAGATTGAAGAAATCTTTGTACGGGTTGAAACAGTCTCCGAGACAGTGGTATAAACGGTTTGACTCCTATATGATCAAGATTGGCTACAACCGATGTGAGTATGATTGTTGTGTCTATGTTAAGAGCCTTGATGATGGTTCTTTTATTTTTCTATTACTGTATGTTGATGATATGTTGATTGCTGCGAAGAACATGGATGATGTTATCGGTTTGAAAACTTTATTGAGTCAGGAATTTGATATGAAAGATTTAGGTACTGCAAAGAAAAATTCTTGGAATGAAAATTTGCAGGGACAGAGACTCAAGGAGACTGTGGCTATCTCAACGGGGTTATGTTGAAAAAATGCTAGAAAGGTTTGCGATGAGCAGCGCAAAACCAGTTAGCACTCCATTGGCGAACCACTTTAAGCTCTCATCAGAACAGTGCCCTAAGACAGATAAAGAAGCTGAAGATATGGCAAAGGTTCCGTATTCTAATGTTGTTGGCTGCTTGATGTATGCAATGGTATGTACTCGTCCTGATTTAGCTCATGCTGTTAGTCAAGTTTGTAAGTACATGTCTAAACCTGGTAAGCAACATTGGGAAGCAGTCAAGTGGATCTTTCGATACTTAAAGGGTACTGTGGGACATGGAATTGTTTTTGGTAGTCAACGAGATAATCCTTTGGTTGTAGGATATGTAGATTCAGACTATGCAGGTGACTTGGATAATAGAAGATCTACGACAGGGTATGTTTTTTACTCTTGGTGGAGGACCTATTTGTTGGAAGTCTACTGTTCAATCTATAGTGGCACTATCTACAACTGAAGCTGAGTACATGGTAGCGGCTGAAGCTGCAAAAGAAGCTTTATGGCTCACTGGTTTAGTGAAGGAGTTGGGTGTTCAGCAAGGTGGAGTTCAGCTGCTTTGCGACAATCAAAGTGCTATTCACTTAGCTAAGAATCAAGTATATCGTGCTAGAACTAAGCACATTGATGTACGTTTTCACAATATCAGAGAGTTGGTTGCATCTGAAGAGATTTTGTTTCAGAAGGTACACACTGATGAGAATGCCGCTGATATGTTCACCAAGCCAGTTACGACAGACAAGTTCAAGCATTGCTTGGACTTGTTGAATGTTTCAAGTTGTTAAAGAACTAAGGTAACCCAACCCACATTGAATGTTTCCTAAGGGGCAGGATATTCACCAAGGTGGAGATTTGTAAGGTATTGCTCATAAATATACCGGTAAAGAGGACAGGGGATGGAGCGGAGTGAGCGAAGCGAACATCAATTGTCCTTACAAAGAAAGTCTCGTAGAGGGGGTTACAATTATGTGGGTTGGGGGTGCGGGGGCTGCGCCCCGCGGTACGGTACATGGATAATTTTGTAATTATGTACCAGGGTTTTCTATTATAAATAGAGATGTAACCTAAACCTATGAGAATTGAATAAAATTTTCTAGCGCCGCCTAGGCACCGAGGATGTAAGCACATTGCCGAACCTCGTTAAAATTCTTGTGTTTTTTCGTTTACTTTGCCCGATTTATCAACATAGAAAATATTCTAATATTTCCAATCAAAAAGAAAATAATCCCTAAAATAATTTAAGACGAATATTTCTCTTTCCAACAAAGGAATATAACAATTTCTCCCAATAATTCAAGATTAAAATAATTTTATTCGACCAAAGAAAGAAATTAAGCCAATTTATCCAAATTATATATGATTAGAAAAGATAAGGGATGTTCAATTATTTAAAAGTATCGAGACCTAATCCCCAATAAAATTAGGCGAATTGTCTCGATAAGTTTAAATAAGCGAATATTTCATTTTCCCTTCAAATTTGATTAATTTTAAATGTAATCGATTTTTTTGCGTTTTTTCTAGTAGGGTATTTATTTATTTTAAAACACGGAACATGACATAGTTACTTTAAGACAATCTCTGCTTAATATTTTAAAAATAAATAAATACTACCCTTAATCCAATTATGTAATCAATTGAGTTATGCTTATGAGGCTTTCATATATATATTTGAAATGTTTAGATCTATATGCAAAAACAAACTTACATGGAAAAAGCTAAAAAATTAAAAATACCGATTAGGAAGAAATAAATGGTAATTAAAGCAAAGATGAAAATTAAATGTTATTCAATGTTGGAAATAAAATTTGACTAAATTAAGTGCATACTTTAAAGTATAAATATTAGCTTAAATAAACAAACAAAGAAAAATATATGCTAACTGATCATGACAAAAATTAAAATACGAAAATAGTAAAGCTTAAATAATAAATTGCTATAAGTAAATTGCAATAAATGAAAAATATCCAAATGTAAATAAAAGAAATTAAAGTGCTCAAATTAAAAAAATGGAAGAAAATAAAAGTCAGCAATTAATTTAAAAATAAAAAACATAAATTAATGACCAAATTAAAATAAACGAAACAATGTATCCAAATTCAAAACAAAACAAAATAAAAGAACTTCAGTGACCAATATGTTAAAACAAGCTAAACATATAGGGATTATTTCATGATTTTCCCTATTTTAAGTGGTTAGAATGCAAAGAGACTCTAAACAGTGGAGGACCTAAAGGTTATTTAACCCAGGATTAGTAACCGGGATGTAAATAAACTCCTAAACACCGAGGACCTTAAAGATAATTAACCCCTAAACTAGTGACTAAAACTAAAAAAGGCACTAAACTTTTGGGGACCAATTGGCGATTAACCCCTAAAATAGGTGAACAAAATAGAAAGCTCCTAGAAACTGGGGACCTTACGCGTGATTTGCCAAAAAAATAAAACCCCCTTTTTATTCATTCCAGTAACACGATAAACCAAAAGAAAAAAAATACAACTCTCTCCCTTTTCCTCTCAACTCTAACCACCGCCGGCCAAACTCAAGCCCCCCACGACGTCAACCGTCATTCCTCGACGAGCCTCATCTCAGCCACCACCCATGGTTGTCTGAATAACCATCACTTTCCTTAAAACGAACCCAAAACATCATCCTTTCACTCTTTGGAATCTAATTGATACCCTAAACCAAACTAAAACCCGACCTCATAAATGATCGACGTAGCCTTAAACTTGACCACCCTTGCTGGCGAGGTTCACTCCTAAGGTAAATGTATTATTCTCTCCCTTTCCCTCTATTGTTTTTGTTTTTGAAGCATACACTCATAAAATAAAATGAAAGAAAGGAGAAGCGAACCCCTTTTTTGTTGTATATATTTCAAAAATATGGGAGAGAGCCCCTTTTACAATATGTTTTTGGGGTCTTTATAACCCTTCTAAGTTACATTTCTTTTTTTTTGTTTTTAATTTGTTGCGTGTGATTTACTGATGGGGTCGTTGGCTGTGTTATTGTGCCATTGATAGTGGTAGCGGGATGGCTTGAGCATGGGGCTACTGGGATTTGGTGAGTTGGTGAACAACAACATGGGGCTGCTGTGCTGGTCAGATGGCAGGGTAAAAATGGTGCTTAAAGTTTCCCCTCTTTGCTCGTTGCTGTGGAACAGGAATGGAGCAAAGAATTAAAGCACAATTTTTTTACTTGAACTGCTTAAATTTCTTAGCTACAAGTTATTCTCATCGGGAGAGTTCTTCTCATTATGAAGTCCTCGCTGGGGATGTCAGACCACTCTCTTCTGTGATGGTTGACCTAATTGAACAAGTTCTCATTGTGAACTTCTTCTCTCTCGTCAGATGAGTTCTTCTCATTATGAAAGCTCTCATTGGAAATGTTGATTCACCTAATTCTGTGATGAAATCAAACAAAGTGATGATGCTGATCCAACTCAATATGCGATGGATTAGCCAAGTATTGGTGTTGTTCCAACTCTGTATGTGATGGAAACTAGCTAAGGTTGAACAAGTTATTATCATTATGAACTTTTTCTCATTCTTTAGACGAGTTCTTCTCATTATGAACCGTTTCATTGAAAATGAGGATCCATCTCTTTCTGCGATGGAATCAAACAAAATGTTGATGCTGATCTATCTCATTTTGTGATATAATCGAGAAAAAATGGTTGAACAAGTTCTTCTCATTATGAACTTCTTATTCCTCTTCAGATGAGTTCTTTTCATTATGAACCCTTTTATTGGAAATATTAATTCATCTCCTTCTGTGATAGAATCAAATAAAATACTGATGCTGATCTATCTCCATATGCGATGGATGAACCAAGTATTGTTGTTATTCCAACTTCCTATGTGATGAAAATGAGCTAAGGTTGAACAAGTTCTTCTCATTATGAACTTCTTCTCCTTTATCGGATGAGTTCTTCTCATTATGAACTCTCCCATTAGAAATGTTGATCCCTCGAGTGAGGTGTTGCCGATTCGACTCCATTGCGATAAATCGAGTTAAGGTTGAACAAGTTCTTCTCGTTATGAACTTATTCTCCCTCATCGGGTGAGTTCTTCTCATTATGAACTAACCACTGGAAATGTTGATCCCTCGAGTGAGGTGTCGCTGATTCAACTCCATATGTGATGAATCGAGCTAAGTTTGAACAAGTTCTTCTCATTATGAACTTATTCTCCCTTATTGGGTGAGTTCTTCTCATTATGAACTCTCCACTGTAAATGTTGATCCCTTGAGTGAGGTGTTGTTAATTCAACTCCATATGCGATGAATCAAGTTAAGGTTGAACAAGTTCTTCTCATTATGAACTTCTTTTCCCTCATCAGATGAGTTCTTCTCATTTTGAACTCTCCACTGGAAATGTTGATCCCTCGAGTGAGATGTTACTGATTCAACTCCATATGTGATGAATCGAGCTAAGGTTGAACAAGTTCTTCTCATTATGAACTTCTTCTCCCTTATCGGATGAGTTTTTCTCATTATGAACTCTCCACTGGAAATGTTGAATGGTTTACCCTCTCTTTGAAAAGTTTTAAACCTACAAAAGATTATCATATGTAGTAATAATTGTGTTTGAAGTACCAGAAGGTATTAACCCAAAGGTTCTCGAATTTTGCTGAGATCTATTTCTTTCAATGGTGAAAAATATGGATTGATTCTTTGCTGAAGTCGTGAAATGAAATCTTTGTTGGCTCTTTGAATTCCTTTCAGATATTTAGAACTTGATAAGAATAATGTGTATGCTCATATTCTACAAATGACTGAATATATATGCATGATGGCATTTTAGTGTTGCAAATTCTGTTGTCCATTTTAAATTCATTCTGCTTGAGAGTCTTATGGATGGCTCAAATGATTTAATCACCATGCTTGAAAGAATTAATAGTGACCCGAGAGACTTACTAAGTAAGAAACTTTGGGAATTATTTTCTTACTTTTCAAAAGAAATTAATTTTCAGAAAAGATTTAAATGAGAAACTCTGAAAATTACTTTCTCATTTTTTGAAAATCATGTGAAAACATCATGCCCGAAGGTCTTATGGATGACCCAAAGGACTTATCATCTTGCTCGAAAGAATTATAGATGACCCGAAGGATTTAAGCATCATGCTCGAAAGCCTTACTGATGGCCCGAAGGACTTACTATATAAGAAACTTTGGAAATCGTTTTCTTACTTTTTTCAAGAAAAATCAACTTTCAAAAAAGATTTAAATGAGAAACTTTGGAAATAACTTCTCTTTTTTTTAAATCATATGAAAACATCCTGTCTGAAGGTCTTATAGATGGTCCGAAGGACTTATCATCTTGCTCGAAAGACTTACAGATGACCCGAAGGATTTAAGCATCATGCTCGAAAGACTTATTGATGGCCCGAAAGAGTTACTCATAAAGAAACCCTTGAAAATCAAGCTTAGTTTCTTAAAAACTTTCGTTTATAGTTATCATCAAGAAACCCCTAAAAATTAGGCTTAGTTTTTATAAAAAATCATTTGAAAACATCAAGAAACCCCTGAAAATCAGGCTTAACTTCTTTGAATATTCATTTGAAAACATCAAGAAACCCCTAAAAATCAGGCTTAGTTTCTAAAAACTCATTTAAAGCATCAAGAAACTTATGAAAATCAAACTTAGTTTCCTTAAAAGCTCATTTAAAAATCGTTAAGAAAATTCTGAAAATCAGATTTAGTTTCTCTTGAAAGTTCATTTAAAAATCATTAAGAAACTTCTGAAAATTAGACTTAGTTTTTTTAAAAACTCATTTAAAAATCATCAAGAAACTTCTGAAAATCAATTTTGTTTCTTTGAAAGGTCATTTGAAAATCGTTAACAGACTTAGTTTCTTTTGAAAGCTCATTTAAAAAAAATACCATGTCAAGAAACCTCTGAAAATCAGACTTAATTTTTAAAAACACATTAGCTGGGTAACATGGCCCACTTTAAAAATGATGATTGTTCTATGTATTGGGTTCCTCAATTCTTGAGTTTCTACCACTCTTAATGTAATTCCCTCCCTTTGAGGCTTGAATTATGACTTTTCTTTCTCTTCTATTTTTTTTTGAAATATGTAAGAATTATTATATATGTATGACAAGATGAATGCACTTAAATGCTCTAAATGTAATGTATGACTTTATTGTATACATAAATGTTTATCATTGATCCTTTTTTGGCTTCAAAGTGGAGATCTCAGTCCTTTTTCACTTGATCCCTTTTGTAAGGAACCTGCCTCAATATCGAAGTAGTAATTTGCCTACTCATGTTTACAATCTTCTGGGGAGTAATATGTTTATCTTGTCCAATCATGTTTTTTATTTCTTCTATCTTTGGTTTCTTCGTTACAGTCTTAGAAGAAGTGATCTCCTACAGTCAGACATATGGTCTTAATGCCTCTTTATGGCACTAATTCAATGGTTCTATCATGAAAGTTTCTAGTAAACTCTTATTGTCCTCATATTTTGCCCTTGGCATTCCAAATGGTAAGGCTCATTCACCATGTCAGCTTGATTTAAATCTCGTTATCTCGATGAGATATGGTTTTGGTAATACCCCAATATGGGTACTCATAGCTCTTTTTATGTCAAAATCTTAATCTCAAATGGTCTCACTCTTGTGTCGCTAATCAACAATCATATGTCATCAATAGAAATATTAACGAATAATTTAAATGCTTCTCTTTACGATGCCAAAATCAAATAGACACTAAATAAGTGATCAATTCTTCTAATAGAAATGTCTTAAATATTTGCTATGAACTGAGATATGTGCCCCTTTTCGACTAAGGCGATCATTTGCTTCCTGATGGGTTACCGACGATGTCATAAGGAAATGTTAGAAGTTCTATCCTCCAATCCTTATGATCTGTCAGACTAATTACTTACAAGATTGTGAAATGCTTCATTATTCTGGCATCATTTGTTCTTTTTTCTGATCAAGGCAAAATGAGCCTCACCTGCTTGAAGGACCTTTTCACTTGAGATTGTTCTATTTGAAAAATGTTTTTTCTCCTTAATTTTATTTTAGAAATGTGAAAAAAAAATGTTAAATAAATTTAAAAAATGTTGTCATTTTCTTTAGGCTCATAATCAAAACAAATTGTAAAAACAAGAGTTCATTGAATATCAAATAAATCAACTTCTCTTTTAATCATTTAAAAATTATATACATTTGAAAAGTGTAAAGATTAATGTTGATATAAGGCTTAGGATGCCTTGGGAAGGTAATGTGTTTCAGGTTGCTTATTGCGATTCTGGTGTTTATTGATCTGATGCAGTAGCCGTTATGCTTATCTTTCGAAAATGTTCATTGGTTCCCAGCCCTCGTTAGCGTCTTTGGATAGTGTATTTCTTAATCAAAAGATGTATAAAATCTGTTTCTGTGCAGTAGTTGACAATCTTCATATTCGAGTCGTCTTTTCATGTTTCAACTCGAATTCTCCTTTGGTTTCAAGACGTCATCTAAAATTTAACGTCCTGAACCCTTCTTTTATTATTTTCTCTATCATGCATTAAAGATTTTAGAAAACTATTTTTTGCAAATAAAATTAACCCTGATGGGCGAAATGAAATCTGAAGATAATCTCTCTACTTAGAAATCCATGTATGGCTAGAAGGGACTTTTCTGGCACATAACATAGGCTAGGGTTCACTCTTATGAAATAAAATGATAAATAGGACCAAACAAGTGTTTAAGGGTTATCGAACCAAGGATCAACTTGTGCTGACATCTTCAATCTTGCTCTGGCTGATTTGAATCTGACTATAACCATTTCATTTTCTTTACTTTTCTGGATCCCTATAGACTACCCATTTTTGGGTTTTCACTCGAGAGTTCATCTTCATCTCTCTATGCCATCGCTTTCTTGATATTCTTATTGAATCTGGATCTTCAAACTAGTTGTACTCAATCATCCTTGTGGTTTGAGGATTATTGAGTCAATTGCCTTGAAGTGTTTTTTATTCCTCTTTTTCTTTCTTTTTATTCTTTTATTCTTTTCTCTCATTTTTATGTTTGTTTTCTTCTTTTTGCTATATATTTTCTTTTTTCTCTATGTGTTATCGACTCGATTTGATTTTTGAGCGCTTCGTATTTGGTCCACCTTACGATATCTTGTTATTTCTCGCCATGAATTGCCTCTACAAAAAATATGGATTGATGGCTTTCATCGTTGTAAGCAGATTTCCTTCACCATGCCCCCCGGTGTGGAGGGTGATCCTTGGTTAGGGTTGAATCAGAAGAAAAATACTATATACTCAAATGGGGACAACAAAGAATATATATATATTATATATAATATATATATATATATATTATATTATATATATATAAAGGATAAATTAAAAAAAGCCGTTCATCATCTCATACACGGAAGTCCTTGTAAAAGAAGAATCCCCAGGGGGACGAGTACTTAGGATTAACTTTATTTACAATGAAAATAATGTAATTAATGCATGATAGAATTATTTCAATGATTTCCTTTATTTATACTTCACTTTGCTCCTAGCATGCCCCAATTATTTGAATTCTCTTGAAAAAACTTGATATGCAACACTCCATCTTGTCTTTCTTCTTGCAGTAATGGTTCTCATACACACAGACATCTTGTACTTTGTGCTTCCAGGTTTTATTAAGATTGGGAAAAAATGTTAGTTTTGTGTCTAGGAAAGAAAATATGTGACTTTAAAATCATGATTATGAAAAAGGTAATGTTATGGAAAGGTTAGCTATGTTCGGGAACGTAAAAGTACGGATTTTGGGGCCTCGGGGAGTATAAGGGCATGACTTTATTGTTTTAGAAGGAAGTGATGTCAAATTTCAATCTCTTTTATTTCAGGTAAGAAACCAAGTAATGATTTTTTCATCTTTGGATGGGGTATGGAAGGTCTAATCTTGTCGCTTGTCAAAAGCATATAATTAATGAAATAGTAAAAGAACCTTTAATTGATCCGATATTTAAAGAATTACTAAGTTAAAACTTTATTTATTGCAAATAACCTTGGAAAACGACATAAGTTCAATCAACAAGATATTTATTGAGTATACAAAAAATGCACAAAAACACGTTCAAAAAGGACAATGCCAGTGCAATAAGGTTTCAAATGGAAGAACTTTTTCCTGATCGACACCAGAATGTCTCATGAAACTTTAAAGGTCAATACCTTTGGGTCAAACAAATTCTGGACCTTGCTCTTCGGTGCCCCACAGATCTCAATGATGTGTCTCAAACTTCAAACGGCACTAACATCTCGTCCTTAGCTATAAATTATTTCAGATTTTAACCTGATTTGTATCTCATCTAAGAATGTCTTGTACTAGAATGGAACTTGAAAATATCATAATAGATCCCAACTTGCATTTGATCTTACAAGAACTCGAATTCGATATTAATGTGATAAATAATTAATATTATCTGATCTATTATCAATTTGACCTATTGTGAATCCGATTTGTAATTAACTCATTCTCTAAATATGATTTGACTTGTTATTAAACTGATATGATATTGATTCTATTTGGTGTTTACCTTACTTATAAGTTGTATTGATGAAGTTGTGAGTGTAACCCCCTAGACCCGACCTGAACGTTACGATCAAATCTAGGCGGTCAAATATCAGTTTAAGGAAAACATTTTTTAGATTTAAAACCACTGTCTAAAATCTATTTTAGTGAATAAAATATGAATAATGGTAAAATAAAGAAATACATAATGGTAAATATATCCATATCCTCATAAGTCTATATGAAAATATCTGCAGAACAAAATATCGGTAATACAAGTACATGCAAACAACAATAAAAACATATGTCACCAAAATATAATAGAGATAGGGATGAGAAAATGTATAGTGGTACAAAAACAGAGAATAATTTATCCTCCTAATGCCAAGTCTACTAGCTTACTATCGAATAGTATCTGAAAAGTTAAAAATTAAAGAGTGAGCTAAAAAGCCTAGTATGCTCCTTGCGGTGTATAAATCATTTAGATAAATAATTTAGTAATTTTTTATAAAACATGATTTTAAAACACAAACACTACCCCAATCCGAACACCATAATGTGTAGGTTCCCCTGAACTATACTACCTATATGCCTAGTAAGGACCTTATACTAATAGCATAAGGACTTGCGATAAGGACATAGCCTGTGCACAAAATAGAGGAGCCTACGGCAAGGTTTTACAAGTCATAGTCTAGGCCTGAGATACTTACTCCAATAATACCCCCAAATGATAATAAATATGCATGTAGTTGAGTGAAAACGATAGTTTAATTCTTTAAAACATAAAAAATATTTCATTTTCCAGAATCAAATACAAAAATATAGTAACCAGAGATCATGATAGAAATATACGGTAAATTAGATATCATAATTCAATGCATATGGTAAAACAGATATCATGCAGTCAAAATATTTAAATTTCAAAATAGTTTTGACATATAGTTTAAAACAATAATGTAACACCATCAGGAACACACATGTACCGATTTGAGAAGTCTGGTATGGTAGCCTACTATCTGGTCTGCTTATCATGGTTAACGACACTGCCAAATCCTACGAGTCAAAAGAACTGTATCAAAATCCTAGTAAAATAACTAATAATTTTAATTAAATAATTTACAGAAACTTACAAGTAGCTCTAAAAGAACTTGGATCATATGGATCTGCTGGACGGGGAGCGACGGACCTAGTCAACCCTCGATCAGGGGAATCATGAGTACCTTCAAAAAAATATAATCTCAGATCAATTCTATAATCACATCCCAAATAACTAAGCAAAAATGCTAGAAATACTAAGCATTTTCGGTTTAACGGGCTCCTTTTGGGACTTTCATATCAGAATTTGGCAAAATGGATCGTAAAATCGGACTCAGGACATCGAAAAAAATCAAGAGGGAGATTTTCAAAAAAAAATTTAACGACGATCAATGGTTAAAGTCAACGTCGTATGTCAGTAAACGATCAACGAATTAGAATTTCTGAACCTTGCTTTAATTGTGCTATTGCTATTTTAGGTAGTTTGCTTTGTTGTTTTGTTCAATAACCATTGATTGCCTGACTGTTGTGTTATGTTGTTGTTAGTTTTAGATATTTTTTATCTTGATTGTATGTACTCTTTTTTTCTTCTTAGGGTTAGGAAGGTTTTTAATAAGACATATAACTGAGTCACTATAGCTGCTCTTTCACTAATAAAATTGCCTTGTCAAGCAAAAAAAAAATCCCTTAACCCTCTTAATCAAGTTTTTTCTAATTTAATTATAAAGCCATTAACCTACATATCTCTTAATCACAAGGAAGATTAGAACTCCATAGATTTGCAACCAACGAATAAAGAGATTAAACACAACTATTGAAAGAAATATAATACCAAGGAAAATTAATATTATGAGTTTCCAATAAAGTTGATACAATCCCAAAGTTAAAATTTTAATTTTTTTTAAAAAGTAAACATTTTCACAAGTTTTTTTTTTTGGATAGTGTCATACTACACTTTCTAATATTTTCATATTAGTTTTGATAACAGTTGATGAAACAAATGGGTCAAGATGGTTATAGTTCATTCATTCTTTTTAATTTGGATAAAGAGCAACAGTTGGTGGTAGGACAGTCGTTGGCCTGTATTTAGGCTTTCTGTCTCCATAAGAAGATAGAACAAAGATGAGTGGAGGTAAGAGGGTTTTATCCCTCCTTTCGATCTTGGTCGAGAAGTTTTATAGTTACACTTAGTATTGATGTTAAACATAGTCATAATAACTATTCATAGTTGGAAAGATAAGCAAATACAATCAGTTGGTTATAAATTTGATTTTGATAGATCACGTATGCCTATAAAAATCATATTAAAAGATCGCAACTTTTAATGTTAGATATTTGAGATTCTTTTTCCAAACATCCTAACCATGGAGAGGTTCTCCACAAACTTTGAGATGCAGAGGTAATACGTACATGATGTTAGACGAAGGTAAATAATATTATGTACTTAATTTGAGTGGAAATATTTTATACACTTAAAATTGACAAATGATATAGTTCATAGGCTTAATTTTGATTTTGGCCTAAAACTTACTGGACCAAAGAAAAGCTTTGTGCTTTATTTATTTTTTATTAGTTTGTGCTCAATATAAGTTAGTATATGTTGAAAAAAATTTAACCATTTAACAATGAATGCTCATACACTTCTGCAAATGTTGTGCTCGAATTTGAAACCTCAAGAAATAACAATAATTCCTCAACCACTGAAGTCGCTTGATTTGTGAAGAGACTTTGTGCTTTAATTTGGTAAAAAACGATCGATTTTAGAAAGTAAAGTTATCAATTAAATAAAAGAATGTGGAACATCACTTACATTTCTAAAATGAAAGTAGGATGATTCTTATTACATGGCATATTATCTGTGCTTGCCTTTGATTGTAAATTCTTTCTCTGTAGGACACACCGATGGAGGTTTAGAGTCGGTTCCACCCGAATGTATTCACATTTCAGGACAATTAAGAGCATGTGTCCCATTTTTGCACATGTTGATGAACATACTTGGTGGGTAATCCCCATGCTGTCTTATGGTACAGAACATGAGTGCAGCACAATCCGTCTTGTCGTCGTTGATTATATCGGCGATTGGGCAAGCAAACGCCAACAATGCATCGCAGCAGTCTTTTTTAGAGGACTCCGGTCCTTTGCACTTGCTTGTTATGATTGTGTAGTTCATATTTTTGAAATCATGTTTGCATGCTGCACTTTTGATAATTAATGTTATTTAATTGGTCTAAGTAGTTAATATTCTTAATCGTTTTTAGTGAAAACACTAACGAAATATTTTTTTTAGTGGCTACAATGTAATTTATGTTCAAAACTTTCTTATTATATTAACAATGCGTACACATTCTGTTAATACAACTGCTTGAACTCAGGATCTATAAATAGAACAACATTCTCTTTTACCACTGTGATCACTTGATAGATTCACCAACATAGATATTCTTTAAAAGAATATCAACACAAAAATTCATGTAAAGTAAGATAGTCGAAAGGGGTGATAAAACTAAATATTTGTGTTGACATTTTAATCAAACTAATTAATAACATTATAAAAGAATAGACTTCGTATTAAAATAAAAAGTAAATTACATAAATGATCTCCAATTACAGGACGCTATTTTGTTTAGTCCCTCGACTATTAAAAGTTATAAAATGGTTACTCAACTATTCATATGCTACAAACTTGTTATTTTACGTTAAAAAATTGATAGCAGTTTAAGTTAGATGTTAACCTACTAACTGAGATATAATAAAATCTAATCTTATAATCTTAAATGACTATCATATCTCAGTTAACATGTTAACGTTTAGCTTAAACCATTGTCATTTTTAACGAAAAATGTCGAGCTTGGAACATGTAAATAGTCGGGTGACTATTTTATAACTTTTAATAGTTAGGGGACTCAACAAAGCAAAATCCTATAGTTGGGGGATCATTTTATAACTTTTAATAGTCAAAGACTCAACAAAGTAGTGCCCTATAGCCAGGGGATCATTTGTGTACTTTACCATAAAATAATTTATATAGATTAAATCTTAAATTTAAACATAGTAAAATCCTTACTTATTTAGACTAATTATTATACTAATATAAAAGAAGATCTATGTTCTTACACCAAAGAATTCATTGAGTAGACTCAGTAGTTAAAGAGAATATTATTCTCACTTGAGGTTTTAGGTTCGAACAGTTGCGTCTATAGGGTGTGTGTTGTCAATGACTAAGGAAAATTATGAACATATACTATCTTATAATTATCCTAAACTATCGAAAAGAAAAAAGAACTTGCTGCAAAAAGGTAACGTACGAATTGAAAACTCGGGGACACCACGCATATCAGTTTTCTGAGCTTGAAGGACACGATCTGCATCCAAATTAAACTAAGTGTCAAGTTAAATGCTTGATGTATATATAATATAATTATAACGACATGGTATTTCGCTAAAAAGAAACAGATAAATGATACATCATCAAAACGAAGAAAAAACGAGAAATGAAGAAAAAAAAATATTACGTGAAATATGGGTGGAGGAAGAGGCAAACCCTAATACAAGGAAAAAGAAAACAAGAAAGGAAAAGTTTAGATTAATTAAAATTGAACCCATAATTCCTTTCTCTTGGTTTATTGGAGACCTATAATGTTTTATGATCTCCTCACAAAGGCAAGTCTCTCCTTTATTCTTTGCCTTTCGACTCTCTTACCTTCTCTTTGTTTCTTGTTTCGTTTTTATACTCGTTATTTTCCCCTAATAAAGAAAACGTAAAAGAGGGGGTGAAAAGTGGAGGGGAGAAAAAAGTTGCAAAATTGTTGGAACAATATTTATAGTTTAGATGAAAAAAGTTGGTCAAATTTAATGTACTAAGAATAAATTATGTTTTAGTTCATGTACGTTAATTTTGTCAAATTCAATCTTTATACTTTAATTTGATAACCCTAGTTTAAAAAAATTTGATCAAATTCAATCTTTGTATATGAAATTATCAAACTCACATGTTTCTTATGTTACATATGACTTGATTATGGCTTATACTGTGAATAACGATGTATCTCATACTGATGTGGATTGCATTTTGATGTAGGGTTGTAAGGTTGTGGCTTACTCATCTAGACAATTGAAACTCATGTTATACCATTACAAGTCGCAAGTCTCTCAATTACCTCCTCTTCGAGAAGAAGATAAACTTGAGATAATGGAGATGTCTTGAATCGTTGAAAGATAATTATTGTGTGATATAGTGTCATCCGGTTCAAAGAATGGTCTAAATTGAAAAGAATAAAATAGAAAAAAAAAGAAAAGAGGAAATTTGTAGAGAGGTAGAGTAGTTGTTAGATAGGCAATTACAGGTTGTTATTATCAGTAAATTTCTTAGCTTAGTTTTTCAGATTGTATATGTATATAACTGTTGAACTCTTGTGAAATATATGAAGATATAAGAAATTTTCCAGATTGTTTCTCTCGTTTTATCTTCTTTCAACAAGGCATTAGAGCCAATTTCCGATCTATTTCTTACATATAAAATGCACTCACCTGGTATGTCTCACTATTATGCCTTACTATCGATATTCGATTGTTCTTGGACTTTTTCCTTACCTTTCGATTTGCTTGTATCACGAGTTTGATCACGATCTACACAAGCATTAGTGCATAGCACATTCAAATATAAAATGCATGTTAGTAATCTTACTAACATTTTAAGCAAAATAATAATACTCAAAAGAACTACTATTTTTTAATTTTTCTAAAATTTATCTTAACTTTTCCTTTTTACTCATAATGGTCCATTGCCATTATTTTTTCATTTCAAGTCCCAAATAGCTCAAATAAAATTCCAGCATTTAATTTCCAGTCCAATACCTCAACAATGCCATTATTACCACTTAAGTCACCAACATTCTCAATATTTACCATTTAATGCCCAAACTTTGCTAACTTCCCAAAATAGTCAAATTTCATATTCTAACATCAATTTCAGTCCTTCAAAATAAAATTACAGAAATCTACATCAACTATTGGGTATTTACACATTTACCCCATAACTTTTCAAAATTGCCACCTAGGTCCCCCAACTTTTGAAAAATTACAAAAAAATGGTTTCAAAATTTTTCTAAGGCTTGTAAAACCTTCTAAATATCATTTCTAAGCCATGGAAATTTTTGTTCACAATTTTTTACTATTTCTTGTCGGATTCTCTAGGGGTTGGGATTCCATGATTTTCACTTGATTCAAGCATGAAATCAACCACAATTCAACATTTCAAAACCTATACAATTAAACCCCCAACTTAATTTCATCAAATCACAACTCCCCCCCAAAATTAGGGCTAGGCTGCATTAGGTGGTTTTAACCATCAATCAAGCTTGAAAATTATTATACAACATCAAAAACCTCAAAATCCATCATCATCTTCTTAAACCCTAACATGAACATAAACTCTAAATCTTAAACCCTAACATGAACATATACCCTAGAATTTAGAATATTTGAACTCAAACAAGATTAGCATGCAATATTGGTACCAAATGATAGAGCTCATCGAATAGAACAATTTTTCATTTCACGTCTTAATCCAAAAACCTAAGAAAATTGCTTGAAAATGAAAAATAAAATTTTTTCTTACCTAGGGAATGAAGGAGCACGAAATGAAGCTTGAAGAAGGCCTTATTTTCATGAAATTTCTAGTTAATTTCATATTATTTTGTCATTTATTAACCTTAAATGAAATTAAAAATCATTTAAAGGGAAATGACAACTTTACCATTAATGAAACTTGATAACCACATCCATACCAAGCCACATAACACTTATCATCTTCCCAAATTCAAAGAGGAACAAAATAATTTACCCTTTACAACCTTACCCATGCTCTTTTCCAAAAACTTCAATATTACCATTTTCATCCAATTATCCAAATTGATCGTGGGAATAAATTCTCAAATCCATTGATCCACATTATTTTAAAACATTTTAAAATTTTAAAATAATATTTCTAAGCTTAATTTAATATCCATCAAATTTTCTCAAAATTTATGTTCGATCCTATTTACCGAATTTTTACCAGACTTTAACACTTTCTAACTTTTAACACAAATTTCAGATCAAAAATCTGATTACCACCAAAACGTCATTCTTGGGGGTGAACTATTCATTTATGGAATAAAAAGTTTTGAGAAAATTACCACTATGGTCCCTATATTTTTCACAATTTTATACTTTGGTCACCAAATTTTCAAAATTTAGATTTTGGTCACTAACCAAAATTGGGGGTATTATAGTCAGCATTTCCCCCTTTTTTCCCACTCTCATTTTCCTCTTAATACTCAAATTTTTATTTCTACCTCATCCATTTTAGAACCTAAATCTTTTTCTGAAGCCATTTTTAACCTATCGTGGAAGTGTACCATGCAAGAAGAAATTCAGCCTTTATAATCTAATAATACAGTCTGTTGTTCCCTTAACTAAAGGGGAAGTTCCTATTGTTTTTAAGTAGATTTACAAGATAAAATAATTGGGCTTCTAGGGAGGTGGGACGTTTTAAGGCTCCGTTAGTAGTTAAGGGCTACAATCAAAAGGAATGCATCAACTATGTTGATACTTTTCCCCTGTTATGAAAATGGTCACAGTTCGTATTATTTTTGCACTTGTTTCAATGAATGGATGTTTATAATGAGTTTCTACAAGGTGATTTGAATGAAAATGTTTACATGGATAATCCACAAGGATTTTGTAGCTAGGGGAGAAGATGGATTGTCGTCTATGAAAGTCGTTGTATGGGTTAAAGCAAGCATCTAGACAGTAGAAAATTCGTTTGAATGAAGCATTATTGATGGAAGGGTATAGTCAGAGTAAGGATGATTACTCTTTATTTACTAAGAGGGAAGGTTGCAAAATTGTTATGTTGTTAATATATGTTGACGATTTGTTGATAACAGGCAACGATACGTGTATGATTCAAAATGAAATATTTACGTTTGTTGGAACGGTCCTTAAGCTTTTTAGGGCTATAGCTGGGAGCGATCCAACTTAATCTTGGAAAAGGTTGGGTTTTAAAATAAATGTAAAAATAAGTAAATTTGGAGTCGCCATCAACCTTTGAGTTAGGTAGGTCGAATACCTAAAAATACATTTTAAAATAATTTTAAGAAAAATAATTTTAAAAGATAAAAATTGATCAGCGTTTAACCAGAAATTCATTTTGAAAAGGGTTCGGGAGTCAATTACGCGTGGGGAAAGATTATTACCCCCACAACGCCTGAAATCGGTACCTAAGTGATTATACACTATCTAAATATTGAAATTGGAAAATTCAAATATACATTTAAATTATGATCATTTTTTAGAAAATATCAGGGTATTATTTTGCATGAACAATTCCCGAAAATACCTTCCTTGTCAGTTAAGGGGCATTTCCATGAATTCCCCATACAAAATAATATTACCCAAGTTTTAAGATAAAATACATATATTAAATATATTAAAACAAAAATTTATTCAGAATCAAATATATTATTTTGTTCGAACAATTCTTGGAAACACATAGTTGTTAGTTAAGGTGCGTTTCTATAAATTCTTCCAGTTAAATAATATTTGAAAATATTACAACTAGCAAGAAATTTATAAACATGTAAGTGAAAGATTAAAATAATAAATATGAAAAATTTAAGGATTAAATTATAAAACTAACAAGAGATCAAGACATCCAATGCAAATATTTCATATGTTAGGCACTTCAATCGTAAATAAACCAATAGCATTATTAGGAATTAAAAATATTAAATTTAATGATTAAACTGTAAAATAAGCAAAAATCATGGCCATAAACAAGAATAACATTCAAACTAGATACTGGACATGTAATTTAACCATCATCGTAATTCGATAATAAAATGAAAACTATTAAAATATAGGGTACATTTACCCCAAAACACATGTAAACATAGACAATGACTAAAATATAAATAGAATAAATCTTGAGATCTAAATTAAGATAAATGAACATTCATTTCAGTGGCCAATTAAATATTTTAGAAAGTTAGGGGGACTCAGGGAAGGGTTTATCCATGCACAGAAATACAGACACCCCCTCTCTAAAATAGGGTCGCATGGAGTGGGGTATAAAGACCCAAAACTAGACTAAAAATGGCCCATACTTCTCAATTTTCCTTTTTGCTTCTCTCTCTAAAAGGAGAAAAATTTTATTCTCTCGTTTCTCTCTACATTTCCTCGCTGGAGGGAAGCCGGCAACCTCCCTAAGTTACCCCAAAAATGACGCTCGTCGTTCCCTTAACCCAAAAATACATCCCACCCAACCTAAAGCCAACCCTAGCGTCCTAGATCTAAGGGAAATGAATGGGTTACCTTCGGTTTCTGGTGGTTCCTCTTTCCTTCGGTGATGAGATACACGGCTTCGAGTGGTAAGTCCTCATTTTCTCTCTCTCGATTATTTGTTTTTCTTTCTTTGAAAAGGGTTCTTTGTTATCCTTTTTTTGTTGTAGGTATTGGTTTCTTTTGTAGAACACTTAGTGTTTCGTTCGGACCAGTCGGAGGAAGGGACTCCCTCTGAGTCACCAGGGCTATGGCAGTGGCTAACTAGGGGTGACGTTGATATTTTAGAGATAAGTTTGGTTTTGGTCTGAAAACGACAGCAGCGGTGGCTGGAATCTGAGGAGTCGAGCGCGAGCAACACACGTGCGATAGGTGGACGATCCAAATGGATTAGCAACGGCTAGCTGCTGAGGGTTTAAAAACCCTAAATATGATGCCTTGTGAACCATTAGATCTAGATCATATCCAACGGTTGAGGATGGAGGCAGCTAGAGATTTCAGGAGAAACCCTAGGCGGATTTGGGTCAGTGACTTGGGTCGGGTTAGAGGGCTTGGTCCTGGGCCTGGATTTGTTGTAGTTGGCTTTCCTGGGATGAAATGTAATTATTCTTTAAGAATAATAATAATAATAATAATAATAATAATAATAATAATAATAACAACAATAATAATAATGATATTATCGGGACAAAAACCACTGTCTACAGATGCCCCTCTGTGTTTATTCTCGTATCAACAAGAATAGGACAAAGACGAAGAGACAATGAGTTGTCGCCTAGTCGACTTCATGCTTTGAAATCTGATGAGATCTGTTCCACTGTTTCTCCAGAGAAAATCATATTGACAAACGTTGACTCATTCCACTATTCTTCAGGGAAAATTGAATCAATGTTGATTTGCTTTGCTGCTCTTCAGGAAGACCAAATCTGAAAGAAGAAGAATTTTTTCCACTACTGTTTAGGGGAGATAAAACTCGAGACATCTTTGATCCACTTCACTGTTCTTCAGGGAAGATTGAATCGGAATCAATTTGCTTCACTGCTCTTCAGTAAGACCAAATTTGAAAGTTTGACTTCTCTTCGTGAGAAAGTCAAGAATGACAACACTAAAAGATTGACTCATCTTCACGAGAAAGTTAAGGAAGACAACATAGAAATATTGACTCCTCTGTACGATAAAGTCGAGAATAACAATCCTAAGAGATTGACTTCTCTTCATGAGGAAGTCAAGAAAGATTGACTCATCTTTGCGAGGGAGTCAGGAATAAAAAATATTAACTCCTCTTCGTGAGGGAGTCAGGATTAACAAAGGCTGACTCCTCTTCACGAGGGAGTCAGGATTAACAAATACTGACTCCTCTGTGCGAGGGAGTCAAGAATAACAAAGAATTAGTCCTCTTCATGAGGAAGTAAAGACTAACAAAGATTGAATTCTCTTCGCAAGGAAGTCAAGAATAACAAAGAATGAATCCTCTTCGCGATGGAGTCAGGAATAACAAAGACTGACTCATCTTTACGAGGGAGCCAGGAATAACAAAGACTTACTCCTCTTCACGAGGAAGTCAAGAATAAAAAAGATTGACTTCCCTTCACGAGAAAGTCAACAATAACAAAGATTTACTTCTCTTCACGAGGAAGTCAAAAATAACAAAGATTGACTTCTCTTCACGAGAAAGTTAGTAATGACAAAGATTGAATTCTCTTCACGAGGAAGTCAAGAATAACAGAGATTGACTTCTCTTCACGAGGAAGTCAAGAATAACAAATATTAACTTCTCTTCACGAGGAAGTCAAGAATAACAAAGATTGACTTCTCTTAATGAGGAAGTCAAGAATTAGTAAGTTTGACTCATCTTCACAAGGAAGTCAAGAATAACAAAGATTGACTTTTCTTCGTGTGGAAGTCAAGAATAACAAAGACTATCTTCTCTTCACGAGGAAGTCAAGTTGAAGTTTCACGGGAAAATGATTTTTAGTAAGACAAGATTGAGTTTCTTAGGAGACATGTTCTAACAAGGCCATGATTGAAGTTTCTAGGGAAACCAACTTAATAGAGACAAAAAATTCTCAAAACAAATTTTAACAGACATCCTCATGAGAGAGATCAAAATTTATCATGTATGTATTAAATGATGTATGATGCAATGACACAAATTCATGTATTATGTATAAATGTATGTTTTCTTGATCCGTGATGGGGACTCCTGCAAGAGCGATCTTCATTCTATTTCTGATTAAGTTATCTTCACTTTTGTTTGCACCAGCGTGCACTCTTGCAAGTCTTGAGTTGTGTCAATTTCTTCTTACCCCCAGCAAATTTTTTGCCCCTAATAAGATTGGCATTCTCCGCCTGAACTTGTGTAGAAATCCAATAGAGCTCTCAAAAAAGAAAAAAAAAAGAAAAAGGGGGGTCAAGGTGAAAACCCGCAAAGGGAATCTTGTAACCAAAGAAAGGATTTGAGTTGAAAACCTGAAAAGGCGGCTCAAATGCAGGTTGATATTAGGCATCTGGCAATTGAATCCTATTAAGATTTTGATAGTTTGGGAGAAACTTCACATCTACGAGCATTTTGACAACGTTTGAGATCTTCCAGACAAAAGCTTACATCATTTCTCTAAATTGTGTCAACTTGATTAATTTAGAAATACTTATGCTAATAATTTGTTGAGACATCTGAATTTTTATCATTTTTATGCTTGCCATAACTTTGAATACAATTCTAGCTATTTCAAGTTCAATTTATTTGAGATTCAATTTATTTTCGAAAATTCAATTTATTCTTTTATTGAATTAACATAATTTTGAAATAAGTTAAAGATTTCTGAATATCACTTTATGTTAATACCTTTTAAAAGCAGGGAATACAAAGTAAGCAAATCATCACCATCTACAAGAATGAACAATAAGGTTGTTATGCTGGATGCCATTGACAACAAGGTCGAGTCCATTAAATCTACTCATCAATTGCTCCAACTGATCATCATTCAGTTGTTGCACATTTGTTTTCAAAGATATGCTAAGACAGTAGAAGGTGACCTTTGCAACACTGATTCCAGCAAAAAGAAACAGGACATTGATATCACTGGGAAGCATGTCTCTATACAGATCCTCGTGTAGGGTTTTTAAGGAAACCTAGAAGCATTTCCACCTCATCAGGTTCAAGTGGAGCAACTTTATTCTTTCCAACCCATACTAGATTCCATTTTCCAGCACTCATTAAGAACATACTTCTGGACACTCGAAAGTGGCACTTTGTCATAAGCTTCAAGAGCCTTACAAATCCTTTCTGTCAATTTGGCACTTCCTGTACATGTTTATAAACAGTTCAACTTTGTTCTAAGATGCCAGGAAGGCCATCACTTCTTCGTCAATGGAAAAGCATCAGCACATGGAGGAAGCAGAATAAGAGAAAATCTGTTCTTAATTGGCAGAATTATGACTATAGCCTTTTTTAGTGTAGCAGCATGAAAATGTTTCGAATCTACAAAGTCTGGCTCTACATCGAATAAGTACTGTGATATCCAAGTCCAAACATTAACTGGAACAAATGCCATGTGCTCATAACATCTTCTGGAAGTGTTCTTTGAGTTATCTGATCTGGTTTGGTAAAACCAATCATTGAATTTGGAAGAATAATGTGCTCATAGCATCTTCTGGAAGTGTTCTTTGAGTTATCTGATCTGGTTTGGTAAAACCAATCATTGAATTTGGAAGAATAATGTGCTCATAGCATCTTCTGGAAGTGTTCTTTGAGTTATCTGATCTGGTTTGGTAAAACCAATCATTGAATTTGGAAGAATAATGTGCTCATAGCATCTTCTGGAAGTGTTCTTTGAGTTATCTGATCTGGTTTGGTAAAACCAATCATTGAATTTGGAAGAATAATGTGCTCATAGCATCTTCTGGAAGTGTTCTTTGAGTTATCTGATCTGGTTTGGTAAAACCAATCATTGAATTTGGAAGAATAATGTGCTCATAGCATCTTCTGGAAGTGTTCTTTGAGTTATCTGATCTGGTTTGATAAAACCAATCATTGAATTTGGAAGAATAATGTGCTCATAGCATCTTCTGGAAGTGTTCTTTGAGTTATATGATCTGGTTTGGTAAAACCAATCATTGAATTTGGAAGAATAATGTGCTCATAGCATCTTCTGGAAGTGTTCTTTGAGTTATCTGATCTGGTTTGGTAAAACCAATCATTGAATTTGGAAGAATAATGTGCTCATAGCATCTTCTGGAAGTGTTCTTTGAGTTATCTGATCTGGTTTGGTAAAACCAATCATTGAATTTGGAAGAATAATGTGCTCATAGCATCTTCTGGAAGTGTTCTTTGAGTTATATGATCTGGTTTGGTAAAACCAATCATTGAATTTGGAAGAATAATGTTCTCATAGCATCTTCTGGAAGTGTTCTTTGAGTTATCTGATCTGGTTTGATAAAACCAATCATTGAATTTGGAAGAATAATGTGCTCATAGCATCTTCTGGAAGTGTTCTTTGAGTTATCTGATTTGGTTTAGTAGGAACCACATAACCAATCATTGGAATTAAAAGATGAACTGCATGATCGTCTTCATTAAGAAGTTTCTTTTAAAGCTTCTTTTGCTTATTTCCTTTCCAAAAAAAAAAAACATAGCCCAAGTTTCGCCTTTTCTTGTAATTGGGATCATTTCATAATGGCTTCCTACCTTTTACCGGAAGAAATGCATCAGCAGCCTTAGCCATTTGAGCAGCACATATAAAATTTGTCAATTTTGCAATTGATGAATCTGAACCACATCTCTCCATGGTTATTGAAGTTTCAGCCTCTGAGAATCCCATTTTTGTCAAGAATAATAGTTTATTCTCCTCATCAGAATCAGAATTCAATATTTCTCGGTATTAAAAGAACTATCGATATCTGTGAAATCATATGAATCCATCACTTCATAATCAGATGAGTTGTTATCAGAGTCAACATGTTGCATGAATGCAAGCTTTTCAAGAGCCTATACTAGTGAGTTTTATTCTCAAGAGGTTTTGTGACATTATATCTACATTTGTCAAACATGATAGATTATCTGATTTGTAGAAGAAAGATCTATTAGGTTTCTACAACTGAAGAAACACTCAGTTCACCAATCTGAAATCAAATAACTTAACATTCATGCATCATATTTAGGTATTTGAAAAAATAGGTGCATTTTCATTCATTTTTATCCATGTTGAATTTTTAACAGGAATTTCAAAGATTTTAGGAAAGATTTTAAATCCATAACAATGGATCAACATTTCCAGAGAAAGTTCATAATGAGAAGAACTCATCTGAAGAAGGAAGAAGAAGTTCATAATGAGAAAACTTGTTCAACCTTTGCCTGAATTCATCACTTGATGGATCAGCTTTTCCAGAGAAAGTTCATAATGAGAAGAACTCATCTGAAGAAGGAAGAAGAAGTTCATAATGAGAAGAACTTGTTCAACCTTTTGCCTGAAATCATCACTTTATGGATCAGCTTTTCCAGAGAAAGTTCATAATGAGAAGAACTCATCTGAAGAAGGAAGAAGAAGTTCATAATGAGAAGAACTTGTTCAACCTTTTGCCTGAATTCATCAATTGATGGATCAGCTTTTCCAGAGAAAGTTCATAATGAGAAGAACTCATCTGAAGAAGGAAGAAGAAGTTCATAATGAGAAGAATTTGTTCAACCTTTTGTTTAAATTCATCAATTGATGGATTAACATTGCCAGATAGAGTTCATAATCAGAATAACTCGTCATCTGAAGAAGAAGAGTTCATAATGAGAAGAATTCGTCATCTGAAGAAGGAAGAATAAGTTCATAATGAGAAGAATTTGTTCAACCTTTTGTTTAAATTCATCATTTGATGGATTAACATTGCCAGGTAGAGTTCATAATGAGAAGAATTCATCTGAAGAAAAAGAAGTTCATAATGAGAAGAACTCATCTGAAGAAGAAGAAGTTCACAATGAGAAGAGCTTGTTCAACCTTTTGCATAATTCTATCACAGAAGTAGATAGATTAGCATCAACCTTTCCAGAAAAAGTTCATAATGAGAAGAACTCATCTGAAAAAGAAAGAAGAAGTTCATAATGAGAAGAGCTTATTTAACCTTTTGAATGACTCTATCACATAAGGAAATAGGTCAACATCATCCCCAGCAGAAAGTTCATAATGAGAAGAACTCATCTGAAGAAAGAGAAGAATTTATTCAACATCTCCATCATAATCAAATGAAGTCAAATGAAAAAAAAAACTTATTATCTTTTCATCTTTGCCCTATTCTTGTTAACACAAGAATGAGCAAAGAGGGGCAGCTGAAGACACTAGTTTTTTTTTTACATTTGGTTTTATTATTATATTTATTATTTTTATTTTTATTATTATTATTATTAGTTTTGTTATTAATATTATTATTATTAATATTATTATTTTATTACAGATACAACCCAAGGCCCAATTCTGGCCCGATTACAACCAGACCCGACCAAATGGCCTAGCTAAACCCTAAACCCAATTTAGGGTTTCTATCATCACCAGCAGCAGTCAGTTTCTCATGACCGTTGGATCTGATTTTGATCCAACGGTCCACAGAAAGGTTCCAGATGAAACCCTAGGGTATCATTACCCTAGGGCCACGCGGCGCCGCCCCAGTTTCCAATCACCGCTGCCGACACTCTTTCCCACCAGCTGTTGCCACCACGTCTACCGAAGGCTCCAGAAGACCGGCCGTAGCCGCACACGTCTTTCTCAACGGTGAGTCACCACTGGGAGTCCGGTGACTCACTGAACTTTACCCTTCGGACCGGTCCGAAACGAACACCGGTGATGGCTATAAAGCCATCACCCAACCTGCAAAGAAAAAAAAAGAAAGAGGAAGAACGGAGAGACAACAACCAATAACTAGCAAAAACAAAGAAAACCCAAGAGCAAAGATACAAAAATAGCAACCAACAACCAGCAAACACAAAACCCAAAAATAAGCAAGGAGAAGACGGAGAAATACTTACCGAAGCCCTCATACATCATCGGAAACCTTCGAAAACCGAAGGTATTTTTGTAGATTTGCTCTGATAGGGATTGTTTTAAAGAAAACTGTCATCGGAACCATCAATAGGATGGTCCGATCTACGTTTAGGTGTAAAAAAATTTTTTTCCGGCCACCGGATGCGGTGGCCGGCGGTGTAAATTGCGACGGTAGACGACTGCCGGCCGACGACCGGCTTCCCTCAGCCAGAGAGAAACCAGAGAGAAATTTGTCTCTCTCTGTTAGAGAGAGAACAGAAAGGAAGAAATGAGAGGCTGGCCCGTAGGGCCAGCCGGTTTCGGGTATTAATACCCTCTCCCAAACGACGTCGTTTTGGGGAGGGTATTTCTGTAATTTCATAAAGGGTAAACCCCGTCCGTAGCCATTCAAACTTGTAACTCTTATAATTTAGTCACTAAATCGAATTTATAATCCTTTTAATTTGATCTCTAAATTTTAGTTTTATTTATTTTAGTCTTTTTTATTAAAATAATATTTAGGATAATAACAGATTAGTCCTATAATTTTAATAAATATTTTAATCTGAATAGTATGTTTTAATTTATTTTATTCTAATATCCGAATTTTATATAGTTTTATTTTAGTCATTAAATTAATAAAATAAGAAAATAGCATGTTTAATCCCTATAATTTTGATTAATTATGAATTAGGTTTTTAATTTTAATTTTACTATAATTTAGTCATTTATTTTAAATGTCTTCATTTATTTTACTGCTTTTTATATCATTCTAGTTATATTTTATTGTTTTAATTTTACTTTTTATATATTTAATATTTTTTATTATTATTATGTAGTCATAAATATATATAAAAATAATAATTCATATTTTTAATAATTATTATAATATTTTTTATCGAAGAAAATGGCAGTCTTAATACAACTGGATGTCATATTCTGGTATTTTAAAATTAAATATTATAAAAATTATTATTTAATTTTATTTAAATTAATATTTATTAATATCAAAGAAAAGAGCTGTCTTAAGGCACCTAGAAGTCCTTTTCCGATATTTTTAAATAAATAAATATTTTTTATATAATTTTGAAATAATAGGATTATAAATTAAATATATTTTGAATTTTTTTTTAAATTTTAATAATAAAGACAATTTATAATTAAAAAGTACCAATTTTGGGCGTTGTAGGGGTGCTAACCCTTCCCTAAACGTAACCGACCACGAATCCCTCTTTTATTATTAAAAAGAACGAATTTTTGGTTATAAACGCAGATCATTTTTTTTAATTGATGTTTTCTTAAAACTCTTTTAAAAAAAATAATTTTTAGGTATTCGACCTACCTAACCCAAAAGGCCGATGGCGACTCCTAAATTATTTTCAAAAACCATTTATTCATATCAATTTTTCCGCCAAGTAAATATTTCGTGCTCGGACGAAAACCGGTTACGACACTAAGCAAGACATCACATTTGCAGTACACTATCTTAGCCATTTTATGTAGCAGTCGAAGCAATCTCACTCGGAGGAGGCTTTAAGGGTAGTCATGTACATTAAAAAGGATCCATGCTTAGGGATTTTTTTGAAGGCTTCAACTAATAGGCAAGTCAAAGCCTACCATGATGCAGATTAGGCAGGTTGCCCCATTACAAGGAAATCAACTACTGGGTATTGCGTAAAACTTGGAGACTACTTAGTTTTGTGGAAGTAAAAAAAAAAACATGGCACAGTAGCAAGGTCTTCTTCTGAGGTAGAATATAGAGGGATGATAGCTACTACAGCTGAAAATTGTATGGTTAAGAGGGCTATTGGCTGAGATTGGTGAAGAGGACATGAAACCAGATAAGCTCTACTGCGATAGTAAAGCTGCTTTGCAGATACCAGCAAACCCGATCTTTCATGAGAGAACAAAGCACATCAGAATAGATTGTCACTTCGTTAGAGAGAAAATACAAAAAAGGCTCATTAAGGTAGAACATGTGACAACTGGAGAACAACTCACAGACATTATTACCAAAGGCCTAGGGATACAACAACATGGTTATTTACTATCCAAGTTGGGGGTAATGAACATTTTTAACCCACCAACTTGAGGGGGAGTGTAGAGAGGTAGAGTAGTTGTTAGGCAGTTACATGTTATTATCAGTTAGATTCTTAGCTTAGTTTTTTAGATTGTATATACATGTAGCTGTTGAACTCTTTGTGAAATATATGAAGATAAAAGAATTTTTCCAGATTGGTTCTCTCGTTTATCTTCTTTCAACAAAATTAAGCCAAATGGCTTAATTAGATTGGTAGGGAAAATATGATAAAACTTTTATTGATTCATGTTTTTATGTTATCATTGTTTTCAAACATGGAAAGTAGAATCATGTATAAAAAGATATAATGGTAACACAAGAATAAAGTGACATGATTTTTATGATAACATGGATAACTATAAATCTACAGAGTTAAAATGACATATGTCACGAATTCATTGATGATGATATGATTTAGAATTATGTTCAAGCATATGTTATCACGCAAGAATATGAATGACAAGTTAAACGGTCCTCGTTATAATTCTGGAATTAGTCTAGTATATGGCTAGTCATAAAGTTCGGATACATCATGTTCGAAGAGATATCTTGAGTGTCTAGCATTAATTGTATTAAAATATCCTGTTCAAGAAGTACTTTGCGTTCCTAGCACTAGTTGTACAAAATATGGTGTTCGACGAGGTATCTTAAGTGCCTAACACTAATTGTGGTAAAATCTCATGTTCAAAGAGGTACTTTGTGTGCTTAAACTAATTGTGCTAATATCATGTTCAAGGAGGCATCTTAAGTGTCTAGTATTGATTATGCTAAAATACCAATTCAGGAAGTACTTTGTGTGCCTAGCACTAATTCTGTTAAATATCATGTTCAAGGAAGTTCTTTGTGTGCCTAGCATTATTAATGTTTAACTCTGTCTCACCAAGCATTGAAAAGAAAGGAGGGGTTATGTTTTGAATCTCCACACACCACTTAAAAGAAGAATTTTAGATTATTTTCACCCTAATCAACAAGACCGACACCATCAAACGCAACATCATAGATATGTCAACAACACGCAGCTTATGAAATCAACCTGTTCATCAACATTTTCTCAGCTCCTGATTAACAACACCACCTAGCCTTAAAAAGGGATCTCGAAGCACCCTTTCCTCAAGCTAAAACAAGACCAACGAACTACATGACATTTAAGACTAACTTTGCAGAGATCCAACATAATGCAACTAACGAACTGAGCAACCCTTCGAATTTTCTCTTCATCGAAGGTCCACTTCCTCCAAGATCAAGGAAAGAAAGAAGCAACCCATAACAAAACAACTTGAGCAATAGAAACAAATCCCAACATTCAAACACCATAAATAAAACTCCATTTCCCGGTAAAAAGCAAAACAAGGACCACAAAACTACACAAAAGCCAACTCCCGCACTACTTTCTCGTCTCCTACAATTTGAATTCCTAGCTTCTTGAACAAGTTCAAGGTTAACAATGCCTCTTAAACCACCAAAAGCCATTTTGCTTTAAGATTTGTGTCAGATAAAGATCTACCGATACCTCTGAGGTCTCCAAATCAGCGTTTTAAGCTTGTTTTTCTTAATTGCTCGATCTCTTTTTCTCCTATCTACTACCGACAAGACTCTGCCTTAGAATTCTAGAAGAGATCCATATATCTTTTTCTTTCTACTCTTTCCCACTTTGGTTAACTCAGGGAAAAAAGTCGAACCGTTCTCCTCCACACTAAAACTCACATGATTACCATTCTCAACGGGATCAGGGTTTGCACTAACTTCAGATTGAATATTAACCTTATCATTCAAACTATCAGCACACAAATTTATCATTGGGCCTTGGCCTACATTCCCACGATCCAATCCAATTGCAGCCTCACGACCCTTTGAGAAACCCAAGTGACTGCCGGAGGTCTTCTACGGAAGCTGCTCTCAACCTGACGTTGGGGACAGTCTACTACCTTACCTCCTCTCACCCCATTACATATGGGAATAGGGTCAGCTAATTTTTTTATCCCCGAAGAGCCTAAAGGATTACAATTTTCTATCAGACCCACCTCACAAACAGAATTAGGGCCCAACTCCTTGCCCCTTCATCAAATATTTTTACTTTCAAGCATGTGACAATTAATCTCCGAAGTATCTTCCAGAATTGAGACTTTCTCCACTTTGTGCACACTACCATTCAGCTTTCCCATGTCATCATTGCTCTCGACAGGGCTCTTCCCAAGGTCTGAATCATTCAACGTGTCTTCTTCAACATGATGGTCTTGGCTCTTAAGCATCTCTGGAGTTGCTCCAAAAGACCTTACGTAGGAAAACTTTTCCGATGAATCACATTCCAAATTAATATCGACCCCTCCGCTTTTTAATTCAAATTCCCTGACAGAACAGTTTAGAACCATACTCTCTTTATTGCCATCAACGTGTTTTGCCTTTTCAATGCAACTAACATTAATTGCTTCATCATCTTCCTTGGGGTTTCCAACAGACAGCTCCTGGTTCGACCGGATTGATTCCACCGTTTCTTCTGACGAAGAGCTCTCTCTGATCTTTACTGAAGTAGTTTATGAGATTATCCAGACTCACTAGCTTCTTTGTTGTCTCTGGAACAAACAAGAACATCAGAATTATCGGTGAACCCCTGTTTCATCGCTAAGACTTTGTACATAACACTTCCAGCGTCAACTTCCACCACTTCATCGATTTTCCTCGCATAGTTTGTAGTAATCAACATGGTTATCTTCTCACCATCCTTAGTACGATTTGTGTTTTCTCGGAGTGCTTCAAATGTTCCCCAAAGTTCCACCATTCTTTTGAAAGTAGTAGGGTTCCAGAAATGAAGAGGGACTCCGGATAACTCTTCCCAGGTTGCCCTTTCCACTTGATTCATATTTTTCGACCACAATCTGACATCAACAAAAATCTCTTTTTAGTATTACCAGTTTAGGTCTTCAAACGTAAAATATAAATCCTCGTTTTCTATTGAGATTAAGAACATCCCCCCAATTCTCTGGTTTTTTTTTATTTCGCCAAGTCCCCATTCTTGCAATCTTAATAGAATACTCCTTACACTACATAGTGTTTCCATTTCTCCTATCAAACATCTCCTTAACTTCTACAATTTTTTCTGCTCAACATACACAAATATTCTTCTATAACCTTCACTTTCTCTTAAGGCATTGCCACCTTTTTCCTGTGAAGTATATTGATTATCCACCATATTACATACGTTTGTAGCTATGTTGCTGTTAACTCCGTAAAAAGACTCAATTTCTAGTCTTTTCACTTAAGTTATTGCTCGTCTAAACAAAGTATGCACATCATTTTTTAGTTGCATATAGGTTGTATTAGCTTGTGGTGGATAAATTTTGCTTAGGCAAGATTTATTTTGTTTGACTGATGCTGCTGAAAAGAAAGGATTGTTTGAATTGTGTTTGTACAGGAAACTTACAGAGGAAGAACATTTCAGTCGTGACAACATAAATTTCCAAAGGCCAATGAAACATACGAGAACGTGAGGAGTATATTTATCTCGCCAAGGGAAGGTTTATCTGAAGAAATCTGAAGCATGAGTGACGAAACAGCCTATGTCACAAGCCAGCTAGATGACCTACTTCACGTGCAAGCAAAGCCTTAATTATTATGACAGCCACCTTTCCTTTTTAGTCTGGACATTTAATAACATTTATTTAAGTAAAATCCAAAAGCATGCAAAGCCCTAGGAGATATTTCCTTATAAATAATCAGCCGTAGCCGACAAAGAAAGGGGGCAAGGAAGAAGAGATAAGAAATTTACCCAAGGCATGAACAAGCAACTGCAGTGCTTCTTCACTGTCTACTCATCGACCTTTCTTGGTGTCCTCCATAACCAGACGTTAGCAGAGCGGTGATCAGGCTTCGAGAGAGGGTGATCACCAAGGCAGCCGTAGTGTTGATCAGAATCGTTGCGACAGAGCCCCCGGTTTTGGGATTTTCTTCCTTTGTTCTTAACTTTTTATCTATTTGGGGTTGTACTAAACGTTGAATTCTGGAAGATCTTTGATAGCACCATGAATGTCTTACTTAGTGTTAAACTTTGTTTTGCCTGAAGAATATTTATATGTTTTATGAATGATGAATTATGTTTTGCGTATGACTGTTTTGCTCAATGTTTAAATATTTTACCTTACATTGTAAGAGAATCGAGAGATCGCCTGGGGTATTGGTAAAACATGTCTTGGGAATATAATAGCATCGAGAGATGATAGCCTTTTGTCTAGATAGTGATTCTTATATTCGAAAGAATTAAAATAGATCCATGTGAGCAATGGAATGAATCTGGGATTGTGAAGTTCTAACTTGTTACCTTATAGATAAGGAGTAAGTTTCAATCGACTAAAAGGGATAGACGCTAGAGTAGGATAGACAACACATATAGTTTACGCTGAGAGGTATTGCTACAATAACAGTTTGACAAACCAAGGGCTGTAGTTAACGCTGAGGAGTATTGCCATAGCAACCGTCTAAGAATACCTAGTAATCCTGTCGTGCAGTTCAGCAAGTCATTATAATTCATTCTAGACTTAGAAATAATTGTTGACAATACAAGAGTTTCCTTCGACCAAACTTTTCTGCAATTGTTAAATCAATTCTTATCTTATTAATATTAGTTCTTAAGTTGATATTTAGTAGGACTTAGTTTGTGAATTTAGTTCTAGTTGTGGTGAAAATATATTTCTCGACCAATCCCTGTGGAGACGATACTCACTTACCCTATATTACTTGAATCAATTGTGTATACTTGCACATATTTGCTTGCCTTAGCATATACATTTACAAGCGATCAAGTTTTTGGCGCCGTTGTCGAGGATTGACAACTGACGAAATTTTTAGCCATAACAAGTTCTTTTTATGTCACCTTATATTTAATTAGTCTAACGTAGTTTACTATTTTCTTTTGTAGGTTTTTACTATTTCATGATCCTGAGATCTTCTGGTAAGCCTTTGGACCTATTTGACCCTGAAATTGAGCAATCACTCAGATAAAGGTTGCGCGCCCAAAGAACCAGAGAACAATTAAACCAAACTCAAATGCAAGACAACATGGAAGATTTAGGACCTGATGCAGCTATCAATCTCCAAGTTTCAAGGCCAAGAGCGATAAGAGATCATTTGAACCCAATTCTCGATGATCTCAATCTGGGCATAGTGGCACCTGAGATACTAGCCACTCATTTTGAACTCAAACCGGTGATGTTTAACATGCTAAACTCTATTGGACAATTTGGTGGTACACCCAACGAGGATGCTACGTAGCATGTTCATGCTTTCCTTGAAGTATGCGCTCAAACTGAAACTTTTCCTTTACTCCCTACACGATAGAGCAAGAGCCTGGCTCAGCGGAGTTCTTTCCGGCTCAATGGAGTCATGGACAGATTTATGCAAGAGTTTCCTACTCCGATACAATCTGCCCAATATGAATACACAGCTTCGCAATGACATTGCTAGTTTTCGCCAAGGAGGTGATGAATCAATGTATGAATTTTTGGATAGGTACAAAAGCCTACTTTGCAAGTGTGTTAACTATGGTTTTCACGATTGGACACAAGTGGTAATGTTTTACAATGGAGTCAATGCACCAACTCGAATGATGCTAGATGCCTCAGTAAATGGAACCTTACTGGATAAATCGCCCGATGAAGCTTTTGACATCCTTGACCGGATAGTAAATAATGATTACCAATTCCCAAATACAAGATTGGGAACCATAAGAAAAACATTTGGAGCATATGAATTATAGGGTAAGGATTCGGTAGCAGCTCAACTTTCTACTATAACCAACATGTTGAAAAATTTGCAACGTCCTAATGAGATAAGTGATGTCAAGGTGACCAATAACACATGCTTATTTTGTCACGGCAACCATCATGAGAGTGAATGTCCGGAAAACCATGAGTCAGTCAACTTCGTGGGCAACTATAATCGGAGCAACAATAATCCCTATTCAAACACGTACAACCCTGGTTGGAGACAACACCCAAATTTTTCATAGAGTAATCAAGGGAACATCACAAATCAAGAAGCAAATTACAGGCCAAAGCAAAATAATTTTGACCATCAACATTTTCAGAATCAATATCATCATCAACCCTGACAAAACAATAAGGGTATATCTTCTTCCTCTAATATTAATTCCAATACTAATTCCTTGGAGATATCATTGCAGGAATTTATGGCTTCAACGAAAGATTTTATGGCCTCCACAAAGACCTTGATGCATGAACATTCTGCAACAATTAAAAATAAATTAAATTTGTTACAAAGCCAAGCAACTCTTTTGCAAAGTCATAGTTCATCCCTAAGGGCATTGGAGAATCAAGTGGGACAAATTGCTACAACACTATATTCTCGGCCACAAGGAAATCTCCCTAGTGATACGGAGATCACTAAACATCATAGGAAGGAACAATGCAATGTACTTACACTAAGGAGTGTAAAATAGATCAACCAATATAACAAGTTTGGGGGAGAAAACATACACAACCTTTGCCATGGCCTAACACAACCAGAGGATCGAGCTGAAAATGTTGAACGAGAGAAAGAGCCTGAAGAGAATGAAAGAACTGACAAGCATCACTCAAACAACGAGAAAATCATGATCAAGGCTAAAGATTCTATAGCAACAACAACAGACAACGTGAGACCTCCACCACCATTCCCTCAACGGTTGAAGAAGCATGATGATGACATCCAGTTCATAAAATTCGTTAATGTTTTGGATCAGTTGCGTATCAATATACCCTTAATAGAAGCCATCGAGCAAAGGCCTTCCTATGCCAAGTTTCTTAAGGACGTTGTTACAAAGAAGCGAAATGTTTAACGTGTTGCCACGGCAACATAAATATGTTCAGCAGTGAGCAAACTCCCACCAAAGCAAAAAGACCCTGGTAGCTTTATAATACCATGCTCAATTGGTAATGAATTCATAGGACGAGCTCTTGTTAATTTGGGATCAAGTATGAACTTTATAGCAAAGTCTATATTTATTAAACTAGACGGGTATCACGCCTGTCCAACCTCAATCATCTTACAGCTAGCTGATCGGTCATATGTGCGGCCAGAGAGAAGAATAGAGGACGTCATAGTTAAGGTGGATAAATTTGTATTCTCAGTTGATTTCCTCATCCTGGATTGTGAAGCCGATGAAAACGCATCGATTATCCTGGGAGGACCATTTTTAGCCACTGGGAGAATCCTAATAGATTGTGAAAAGGGAGAGTTTACAATGCGAGTAGGAGAGCAAAGAAATATGTAGACGATCCAGAAGAATGCCAATGCATTAGAGAAGTAGAGGAAAAAACAATCATTGGACGAGGTGAATCGCTAAGACTTGATGAATACATCGTTTTGTACCATGACCCTATAATTGAGATACACGAACAAGACACATTCTAGTTATGTTCAGAAGAGGATTCAGAGATTCATGGCCCTGGCAACGGAAAACTGAACAATGAACGCCCCAAAAATGATATCAATGTACGATACGGAGAAAAGACAAAGGATCAATCGAGACTTCTTAATAATAGATCAGGTATGAAAATCGAACCTTTAGATTATGATGAAGTTAAGTCTCAAGACTTATCCTTGCAAAATGCACCGAAATTGGAACTTAAAACTTTGCCATCACACTTGAAGTATGCTTATCTAGGAGTTGATAAAACTCTACCAGTGATAATTTCTGCCAACCTAACCTCCGAGCAGGAGAATAGTTTGTTGAATGTTTTGTCACAACACAGAAAAGCTCTCGGGTGGACAATGATAGCCTAGAAAGGAATCAGTCTGACCATATGCATGCACAAAATCAACCTCAAAGATAGCCATAGCACTTCGGTGGAACCCCAAAAAAGGCTCAATCCAATCATGAAGAAGGTAGTTATGAAGGAAATTATAAAATGGTTGGACACGGGAGTGATATATCCTATATCCGATAGTTCATGGGTTAGCCCGGTGCAGTGTGTGCCAAAGAAAGGTGGTGTGACCGTGATTAAAAGTGAACATGACGAACTCCTCACCACAAGAACAATTACGGGTTGGCGCATATGCATGGATTACAGGAAGCTCAACAAAGCCACAAAGAAAGACCATTACCCCCTCCCCTTCATCGACCAAATACTTGATAGGTTAGAGGGAAAAGCATTTTACTACTTCCTTGATGGATACTCAGGATATAACCAAATAGCCATAGCACCAAAGGACCAAGAGAAAACCACTTTCACATGCCCATATGGTACTTATGCATTTAGACGAATGCCGTTTGGATTGTGTAACGCTCCAACTACATTCCAAATATGCATGATGGAAATCTTTTCAGATATGGTGGAAGAATGCATGGAAATATTTATGGATGATTTCTCTGTCTTGGGTGATGATTTTGACCGATGTCTCGGCAAACTATCCAAGGTACTGAAATGATGTGAAGAACCCAACCTAGTGCTGAATTAGGAGAAATGCCATTTTATGGTGATCGAATGAATAATGTAGGGTCACAAAATTTCATGCCGAGACATCAAAGTCGACAAAGCCACGTTGGACATAATTGCAAACCTACCCCCACCCACCAATGTACGAGATGTACGCAGTTTCCTTGGACATGCAGGCTTCTACAGGCGTTTCATAAAAGATATTTCTCAAATCTCTAAACCCTTATGTATTTTGCTACAACAAAATCATCCATTTAAATTTACTAATGATTGTTTGAATGCCTTCACAGATTTGAAGAAAAAGCTTTTGGTAGCATCAATCGTTGTCCCGCCAGACTGGAATGAATCTTTCGAACTCATGTACGACGCTAGTGACTATGTAGTCGGAGCAGTGCTAGGGTAACAAAAAAGTAAAATCTTTCATGTCATATACTACGTGAGTCGTACTCTTAATGATGCACAAGTAAACTATACTACCACTGAAAAAGAACTTTTAGCAGTAGTATTTGCATTCGATAAGGTTAGGCAATACCTAATAGGCACAAAGGTAATTGTGCATACAGATCACTCAACCATTAAATATTTGGTTAATAAAAAAGATGTGAAGCCTAGTCTAATTTGATGAATATTATTACTATAAGAGTTCAATTTAGAGATTAAAATTAGAAAAGGTATAGAGAATCAAGTGGCAGACCATTTGTCTAGGTTTGATAAAGAACCTGATTGTCTTGACATAACATAAATTAAAGAGGATTTCCCTGATGAGAAATTATTATTTGTCACAGCTGCGCTGTGGTAAGCTAACATTGTTAACTTTCTTGTTAGTGGTATTGTTCCTCCTGATTTATCTAGCCAGGGCAGAAAGAAGTTTCGACATGATGTGCGACATTACTACTGGGATGAACCGTTTTTATTCAAGCAATGTGGAGACCAAATAATCCGAAGATATATTCCAGAAGAAGAGCAGAGAAATATTCTACACCAATGGCACTCATCACCATATGGAGGGCATTTCGGCGAAATGAGAGCAGCAGCGGAGGTGCTCCAATCTGGATTTTATTGGCCAACATTATTCAAGGATGCGCGTTAATTCTATAAGTCATGTGATAGATGCCAACGAACATGAAACATATAAAAAAGTCACGAGATGCCATGGCAAAATATTCTGGAAATTGAACTCTTCGACGTATGGGGAATCAACTTTATGGGACTTTTTCCCACATCTTTTAGAGACGTGTACATTCTCTTGGTAGTGGATTATGTATAAAAATGGGTTGAGGCCATTGATACACCTAAAAATGATTCCAAGACGGTGTTAAAATTTTTGCAAAAAAATATATTCACCCGATTTGGAACACCATGAGCTATTATTAGCGATGAAGGCACACATTTTGACAACAAATTGATTGCCAAGGCACTGAAGTGATATAGAGTACGACATAAGATTGCTATGGCGTATCACCTTTAAACGAATGGACAAGCCAAAGTGTCTAACCGAAAAATTAAACAGATCCTTGAGAAAGTGGTCAACCCAAATCAAAAGGACTGGTCGCCGAAGCTAGATGAAGCACTATAAGCCTATCGCACAGCATTCAAGACCCGATTAGGAATGTCACCGTTCAAACTGGTCTATGGAAAAAATGTCATATGCCCGTTGAATTAGAACATAAAGCCTACTGGGCCATAAAAAAGCTAAACATGGATGCCCAGCTTACTGGAGAAAAAAGAATCTTGGAACTGAACGAGATGGATGAATTCAGAGCACATGAATACGAGAATGCCCGCCTATACAAAGAGAAAACAAAAGGATGGCATGACAGAAAATATTACCGAGGTAATTTTATTCTGGACAACAAGTATTGCTCTACAATTAACGTCTTAAGTTATTCCCAAGCAAGTTAAAATCACGATGGTCCGGACCATTCACCGTACACTAAGTCCATGACTATAGAGCAATTGAAATCCAGAACCAAAATGATGGTTCTATCTTCAAGGTGAATGGACAAAGACTCAAGGAGTACAAAGTAGCCCCAGTTATGAGCGACAAACCGACATTGTTAGCCCATGATGCCCAAGAGTTTGCTTTATTTTCTTGAACAAAATTCATTTCCTAGGCAACGAAAATTTAAATTCTGTACATAAATAAATTGAGTTATTTTCTGCTTTCATTATCCATTTTATTTTTATTATTTTTTCTTTCTTATTGTACGCAAGCAAGGAACACGTGGTAGCATGGGGAGTTAGAGCATGCATGAGAAGAAAAGGAAACCCTAGGATGCATGGTTTTGGCAGCATAATAAAGAGGGAAAAAGATCTTTTCCTCCACTTTATGTCCAATCAGATATTTTTCATTAAAAGCAAAAATATTTCCCCTGCGTATAAGGACAAAATTAACCCGAAACCACATATTACTTTCCAAAAAAACAAACCGCTTAACTTCTTCTTCTTCATCGTGCCCCATTCTCTCTCTCTACTAAACAAGAAAAAAATTTCTCTTAATGAATTTCTCCCCCTCTCTACCACTAATTTCATCCAATAACAATGGTAAGATCAAGGACAAATCCAGCCCCAACACAGAGTTTCGAACGTTTCCAAACAGCTGAAGCAGAAGCACGCTTCAAAATATTTCAGAAACATCAAGTATATTTAGAAGATAGATTCATCTTCCCAGCCGAGGAAAAAGAACCGTTTGGACCAGAGGTAATGGACGTGATAAAGAAACATAACTGGGAGAAGTTTGCTAGCCATCCCAAAGCCGTAGCACCGACGATGGTAAGGGAGTTCTACGTCCACCTCGAAGACCCATCCAACCACACAGTGTACGTCAGAGGGAAGCTTCTTCGATTTTCCCCTTCAGCACTCAATAGATACTTCAAGTTGTGGAAAGTAGAGGATCAACACAAGCGATTCGTGGGCCAATTTTGAAGGAAATGCTCTAACGAGGAACGAGTAGATCGACGAGCCCTAAAATCGAACGTGAAGTTGTGGAACCATTTTATCAAAGACAAGCTGATACCAACGTCCCACAACACCACTGTCCTCGTTAAAATATTGATGCTCTTGTACTCGATCATATACGGGAGGAAGATCGACGTGGGAGAACTCATCTTCGAGAAGATCCATGAATGTGCTAAGAGGAACCGGGGTAACTTATTGTTTCCCAGCCTGATAACCGCACTGTGCAAGAAGAAGAAGGTTCCTGATGAGCCCTTCGAGGATTTTATTAAATCCAAGGAGGGCATCACCAAGAAGAAGGTACCCGAGTTGATGAGTTTCAATGACAATGACCCGTAGGAAGGTTTGGAGCGGGGAGCAAAATCGGTTGGCGTGGTTAGAATGGCTGCTATGGTCACACACACTCAAAAAATACGTGAAAAGATCGGGTGCCTAGAGGATTACATGGAAATCTACTTCGAATATATCAAGGCTAGGGACACGCAACTCAACGCCTTCTTCAATGAGTTGCTGCCGAACATGAACACCAAACTACCGACCTTCCCCAGCGTCATCCTTAAATACAATGTAGGCGGCAACACATACCATGCCTCGACATCGTATATCCCTCCAAAAGTCCCCCCAGAAGTTCCCACAGATGTGCCACCATTGACAACCCATATGCCACCCATACCAGAGGAAGGCCAAGATGACACATAAGAGTTCCTCAGCTCCTCCTCCTTCTCTACCTCTGAGAGCAGTCAAGATAGCTAACCTAACTTCTTCCCCGATGAAGCTTTTACTCAAACATTAAAGCAACCCGGGCATGGTCCTATACAGTCCTGAGTCAGTCAAGTTATACTGGTCCCAACAGCAGATCCTAATCCAGTACCAGTTTCAGCACAACCAACTCCTACTGTCGAACAGTCAACTTCAGCACGAGCCTCGACCAGCAAGAAGCACTACAAAGAGAACGGTAGGTCATATACTTCAGCCATCTTCCTCCACACCAGCAGTAGTGGACTCGAAATCCGAGAGTCCGTCTCCTCCCAAATGACGCCGAACGAGGTCGTCCAGCCAAGTCACCCCACCACAGTGAGTTTTTATTTTAGCTTTCTTTTATTTAGCATTTGCATTTAGCTTCATGTAGTTCTAGTCTTCATGCATTGGGGGCAATGCATCCCTTAAGTTTGGGGGAGGTATTGTACCATATTCTGCTATACTTTGTTATAAAGCAGTTGATGATAATTAGTTGAAAATTTTAGTTGTAATGACATAATAGGTTAAGATTATTTTTAGGAATGAATTAAGGATGCCCAATGATGAATGCATAATTTGATTACCCAGGCCAGAATTATTGTTAAGACTGTCTAAAGAAGAGAACCAACCTTAGGCATAATTCTTTGAAGTTTATAAACACGATTGTAGGCTATCTTTGCTACAGGTAATCTATAAATTTTTGGAAAAGAACTTTCTGCTTGCCGAGACTTAAAAAATATTTTAAAGGTAAAGTGAAAACTATCTAGTGTTTAAAAACTTGAACAATAAGAAAGAAATAAGAAGGGACACTCCTCTGTGCAAATGCATAAACAGAAAAACTCCATAAGAAATTAAGATTAGCCACGACATATGAGTGAATGAAAGTAGTCATAGGATGACTCTGTCCGACTAGCTTGGGGGTGGAAGGTATGCTCCTTTTCACCTAGAGTATGGAACGCTAGGTGTGATGAGCTGACTCCCATAAAAAAGTTGATAAATAACTAGGAGTATAAACTAAGCCTGATAAATAATTTATTGCCTTGACAAACCAGAAGTGATTACTTAAGTTTTCTAATTACCTTTATGCATAGACTGGTTACAATCATGCACACACTATAGCAAAGAATCCTTACTAGGGAAGGGACTTGACTGATATGTCTGTCGAATATGTTGAGGCCAAACAATTTTTGTTAAGGGCTGAAATCTCAAACCGTATGATTTTCTTAACACTGCTTGTCATGATAATTTTGATTTTCCTCTAGCTATTGTACATTGCTTGAGGACAAGCAATAGCTTAAGTACGGGGGTGTTATAACTCCGTAAAAAGACTCAATTTCTAGTATTTTCACTTAAGTTATTGCTAGTCTAAACAAAGTATGCACAACATTTTTTAGTTGCATTTAGTTGCATATATGTTGTATTAGCTTGTGGTGGTTAAATTTTGCTTAGGCAAGATTTATTTGGTTTGACTAATGTTGTTGAGGATAAAGGGTTGTTTGGATTGTGTTTGTGCAGGAAACTTACAGAGGAAGAACATTTCAGTCGTGACAACGTAAATTTGTAAAGGCCAACAGAACAGACGAGAACGTGAGGAGCAGATTTATCTCACCAAGGCAAGGTTTATCTGAAGAAGTCTGAAGCAGGAGTGATGAAACCGCCTATGTCACAAGCCAGTTGGATGGCCTACTTCATGTGTAAGCAAAGCCTTAATTATTCTTACAGCCGCCTTTCCTTTTTTGTCTGGACATTTAATAACGATTATTTAAGGAAACTCCAAAAGCATGCAAAGCCCTAGGAGATATTTCCTTATAAATAATCAGCCGTAGCTGTAACACCCCAACCCATATCTTACCCGGATACGAATCCTAAGTGTCACATTGACCTTTTAAAACATGTACTTGTATAAAATAGTGAGTAATTTAAAACTTTTATAACATATAAATGACTAATTTACATAAAAGACATTTTCATTATTACAAAACCAATCATAGCATGTATATTTCACTTATTTATTTACATATAACTATTCAGAACATTTATAAAACTGTTCATAGCTTAAACAATATATTCTTTTGAAAACATGCCAACTAGAACTTTATATACTAAAATACATATTATTCACCTCTTTTCTGATCTGACCTTTAGTAAGGAGAACTGACATGTCTTGCTCAACATTGCTCTTTACTCTTCTCGAAACCTACGTGTAAATCACTTACACGCTAAGTCAAAGACTTAGTGAGGCATATAAACATATAAGGTAAACGGTAACTAATAATCATACCTAAACAATTACTACTATCATTTCATACAACTCAAACTTTTACATGTAACAAATATATGCATACATATATGTCATTATCATTCATATCTCTTATCTCATGTTCCTATGATCTCTTATGTCCATATCATATAACATATACCATAACCAATTGCACATATAAATATCATGTCATGTAAACTATATATATATACTATCATTGATTCATTTCATCATATGGTCTTATAAGTTACCATTTGTACAATCAATATCACACATGAAATTCCACAAGGAAACAAACATATTATCATATCACTTTATTAATATTATCTATTTAATAGCCCATGACACACATGTGAGAACTAAAGATATGCGAGTACATAGAGGTTGTGCACTAATGCTGTCACCACAGCTCATATAATTGCACCAGAGTGCCTCGTAGAATTGCACCAGAGTGCCTCGTAGAATTGCACTGTAGTGCCATATAATAATGTCCATAAGGACCACATATCATTCCTTAAGAATCATATACATATACTAGGGATCAAGTATGTGTCTCACCAGACTTCACACATGTTCCAAAGAATACATATATGTCCCGAAGGACCACATATCATTCCTTAAGAATCATATACATATGCCAACGATCAAGTATGTGTCTCACCAGACTTCACACATGTTCCAAAGAATACATATATGTCCTGAAGGACCACATAGACCCTCGACTCTTGGCATTCCAACTATGCCCCTAGCTCTCATGACATATAACATGGGCATTATCTTTTATATCCTTTTATATATTCATGTAACCATATCATATATTCATATAAGCTCATGGTTTCATTCACATATACATGTAATCACGTAGTTCATGTCAATTCTCATATGAGTTCATATTCATATAAACATAGGATTCACCCTCATGTATCACATATACTTTCTCTTTCATATGGCTCATAACATTTCTCATGTGTTCATATGACATGTAAATCATTGTCATCTTATCATGTTATCACATAAACATATCATCTTACAATACATACAAAACACATCAATACCTAAATTCACATATACCTATCATTTCATTATCCTTATTATTATTCTTATCATCACCATTAATCCCTTTTACTTACCATATTCATATCAATCACATATACTCATGCACACATATAAATCATAACAAATACATACTTCTATGAATTCATGTTTTTCACTATTGGAAATAGACTTATCACAAGTCTTATTTTCCCTTGAACCTCATATACTAGAGAATGTGCACTCACCTTAGCCTTGTTTGATTTGAATCAATCTTAATCCTTAGATTGTTCCGGAACAAGCTTTATTCTATATCTACATCATAATAATACATTGATATATATCAGTATACTAATTGATATCTTCTAAATTGTCACTTCTTAGGCTAAAAGAAAAGCCCATTTCATCTTTTAATGAAGGTATGTATCGATGCACTGCACAGTGTATCGATGCATTCCCTATCGGTGCATCGATGCACTACCTGTGCATCGGTGCATAAAATACATTCGATGTTTGTTTATTACTGGGATGCATCGATGCATGCCTTATGCATCGATGCACCAATTGCATTCGATGTTTTTAGATTAAAAGAGTGCATCGATGCACTACCTGTGCATCGATACACCTTTAAACAATTTCTGGGTTTTAACCTTGATGCATTGGTGCACTATGAATATGCATCGATGCACTCTGCCCAGAATCCTCTTTTTGAACCCGAAAATTCATTTTTTTTGGATTAAATCCTTCATATTTCAACCCCTTTCATATTCCTAACTTACATATACATACTTAAACTCATTAAAATTCATTTATCTCATCTTTAACCTTAATATCCTCTCCTCTTTAGGAATTTCAAGAATCATACCCAATTTTCCACATGTTTCAAATTCAATTCTAACACTTAATACTTCTTAATTAAGCTGATGACAAGTCAAATTTAGCTTCAAGTTCAACTTATCAACTTCATTCTGGAAATTCACTCAAGAACTCCAAATCTTTAATCTTCCCTAACTCATTTATCTTTTGATTTTAAGATAACTTAAGCTTTCCTTAAGCTTAACTATCACCTAAGAATCATAACCCAACTTTTAATTAAACAAATAACCAACTAATTAAGAAACTCACCTTTGAGGTGGAGCTTCACGCACAAAGAAGAAAGGAGGAGAAGAGAATTCTGGAAACATTGTTTTTGGTTTCCTACACTCCCACGTGTAAAAATATATATCTCCACTATCACATTTTTAATTCCTTAAATGATCAAATGACCATTTTACCCTTTAGTTCCTTTAATAATTACTAACAACTTTTAGGAAATACTTCCAAATAAATCATTGAACTAATCCATTCTTCTACTTTAGTCACCAAATTCTGAAACTTTACAATTTGGTCACTAACCCATAGTTTGGGATGTTACAAATCTCCCCTCCTTTTAAAAATTCGTCCTCAAATTTTCACTGCACATCCTGAGAAGAACATATCTTCTAATGTTCTCATGCTGCTTTCTGAACTTAATCTTTTGTATCATCTTTAATAACTTGGTTCTTATCATTTCAATTATTCGACTACCTTTTTACTTTATATCTCCTATCATGTCACTTATCAGATAGACAATAACATTAATTATTATTACTCAAACTCATAAATAAATCAAATTCCTTGTCAATCTTCAATTGTCTTTCAAGAATCACGAAACTTTTATTTCATCCAAACTTGACTGACTCCAAAACTTCCTTAATACATATAAATCTTTCTTTATTTCTCTGACTACATCCACTTAACCAAGAAACATAACCTTAAATCTTCATCATAATTGATTAAACATACACTTTGCATAGCTAAACAATTTCTCATATCACCTGACATACCTTTCTTACTTCTAGTTAAACTTATAATCTATATCTCAACATAACCTTTATCACATCTGATCTTCATCCTTTCATTTCCTTCATAAATCAAAATCTTCTTATACACCAATCATATATTTCTTTCATGTTCACATACTCTTTTCCTATCACTTAAACTCATCTCTGATTACCAATCTTTATTATATCTTTATAACTTTACTAATCAACTTCACTTATACAGAACCTCATTCTTATTGTATCTTGCTTGTATTTTTTTCATCAAAATTTTCTTTAAAACACATAAATATTTATCTCCTTGCCTATATCATATCTATATGATCAAAATACACAACCACATCTAGATTCGTATCTCATTTGATTAACTTACTTTATGCTTCCTTCAAATCTGATAACTCTAACATCCATGCCATTACAGCTAATTAATAACAACTTTTCAATCTAGGGCGTAAGCCCTGATCAAATTAATCATAAACATCATTTCAGTGAAAATCAACCCAGTGTAATTCAGTTATTGAACCCATACTCTCATTCATATACAATATTATGCCTTGTCTCCTTTATTACCTTTCATTTCAATGATTAAAATACATAACCATATCTCAATCCACACCATACATAATTAGCTTACCCTGAAATCATCTTCTAATCCTTTAACTTTAATACACTACTATCTTATAACTCTGTTAGTCAACATCGGTTCTTCCAATCTAAAATGTAAACCTTCATCGAACCATTCATATACATTCTTTGTAGTCGAAATTATTTCAACAATAGTTTACTCAACTAATCAAATAAACATTCAATCCTATACACCATGTCACTTCCATTATTCAAGCTTAACATTCTAACTTCATTTATTTATAAACTGATCATTGATGTACCCATACTTAAACTCTTCTTATCAATCCTTAGTTTTACTCAAACATTTGAATCCTCACTTCCTTCACTCTATCACTTTACTATAATCACAGTATACAACTGTATCCTGATTCACTTCATATTTGGTTATCATAACCTACCATATCTTGAAATCTTGTAATTTCAATACATTCCGTCCCATAATCTTGTTAGCCCATGCTAACTCTTTACATCTTAAATAAAAAAAAACAGTATCTACCTCACTTGATACATTTAAAATACTTCTTATCCTTCACATTATTTAATCTCTAGCAAAGCACTTAATACATTCCTCCACTTGTTTCAAACAAAATCACCAGATTTCAATACTCATCTAATTCATTTAAAATACTTTTTCTGCTTCGATTTACGTAACTTCTAAAAGAGCTTTTAACCCAATTCACAAGGGTTGTCTTTAACCCTGACTTATCCTCAATTAACTCTTTGTTTAATTTTTCAAGATCAAACCTACTGTTGGAGTCTGTTGAACTCTCATCTGATTTGATTCTCTGACGGAGAATACAACTAATTCATGTCTGGTTTAAAGTTAAACCATAATCTCTACTTTTCTTTGATGGTGCTAAAATTCTATGAAGCACTAATTTTCTTAATCATCTGAGATTTTTTTCCAATCCTTTTATTCTTAGCTCTCTCTAGAGCTTTAACACGATCAACCATTTCTTGAAATGAGAACAATTTCAAAACCAGTAAAAGTCTTTTAATTTAAGGCACAAGTCTTAAACAATCAATCACATATATCCTTTTTATCCTTCTTAATCAGAATCAATTTAACAATAAATCTTCTTAACTTATCAAACTTACTTTCATACACATGCATGGGTAATTCCCTTGCTTCAAGCTCATATATTCGAGCTTCATTTATCCGCCATACTCTAACTTGTCAAAGTAGTAACGAAACTACTCAATTTAATTTCTCCTCTTTGGAGAAATAAAAACCTTCTATCATATCATCTAACCATAGGCCTGTAACAACAGAACCTTCCTCAAATCCATCCTTGAACTCGGGTGCTCTTAACTTTTCAACTAATTCGATACATTCATTCTATGAGTTAAAAAAATATAAATTGAAAATTCATCAGAATATTCTTCAACATGGTGAAGACATTCCCTAAGTTTATACATGCACTTCCTGAGGTTTTTCGCTCTTCTCACTTCCTGGCCAGGGCAGGTGAATGCTATTACCTTCAGTCTATTACCTTGTGCTTCACTTTGGAAGCTCTCATGATCATACATCTAATATAACATAACATTTTAATTCTATTAGCAAGATAATACACTCCTTACACTATCAGATCAGAAATTATTCACTTTATGTTGGCATGTATACTTTTTAAAACACTTTTTACTTCGATTGATGCCTAGAATCGGCTAAATCGTAGCTCTGATACCATTAAATATAACACCCCAACTCGGATACGAATCCGAGGTGTCACATTAACCTTTTAAAACATGTACTTGTATAAAATAGTGAGTAATTTTAAAACTTTTATAACATATAAATGACTAATTTACATAAAATACATTTTCATTATTACTAAACCAATCAGAGCATGTATATTTCACTTATTTATTTAAATATAACTATTCGGAACATTTATAAAACTGTTCATAGCTTAAACAATATATTCTTTTAAAAACAAGCCAAATAGAACTTTATATACTAAAATACATATTATTCACCTCTTTTCTGATCTGACCTTTAGTAAGGAGAACTGACCTATCTTGCTCCACATTGCTCTTTACTCTTCTCGAAACCTACGTGTAAATCACTTACACGCTAAGTCAAAGACTTAGTGAGGCATATAAACATATAAGGTAAACGGTAATTAATAATCATACCTAAACAATTACTACTATCATTTCATACCCCTCATACTTTTGCATGTAACAAATATATGCATACATATATGTCATTATCATTCATATCTCTTATCTCATGTTCCTATGATCTCTTATGTCCATATCATATAACATATACCATAACCAATTGCACATATACATATCATGTCATGTAAACTATATATATATACTATCATTGATTCCTTTCATCATATGGTCTTATAAGTTACCATTTGTACAATCAATATCACACATGAAATTCCGCAAGGAAACAAACATATTATCATATCACTTTATTAATATTATCTATTTAATAGCCCATGATACACATGTGAGAACTAAAGATATGCGAGTACATAGAGGTTGTGCACTAATACTGTCACCACAACTCATATAATTGCACCGAAGTGCCACATATAATTACACCAGAGTGCCGCGTAGAATTGCACCGTAGTGCCATATAATAATGTCCATAAGGACCACATATCATACCTTAAGAATCATATACATATACTAGGGATCAAGTATGTGTCTCACCAGACTTCACACATGTTCCAAAGAATACATATATGTCCCGAAGGACCACATATCATTCCTTAAGAATCATATACATATGCCAAGGATCAAGTATGTGTCCCACCAGACTTCACACATGTTCCAAAGAATACAAATATGTCCCGAAGGACCACATAGACCCTCGAATCTTGGCATGCCAACTATACCCCTAGCTCTCATGACAGATAACATGGGCATTATCTTTTATATCCTTTTACATATTCATGTAACCATATCATATATTCATATAAGCTCATGGTTTCATTCACATATACATGTAATCACGTAGTTCATGTCAATTCTCATATGAGTTCATATTCATATAAACATAGGATTCACCCTCATGTATCACATATACTTTCTCTTTCATATGGCTCATAACATTGCTCATGTGTTTATATGACATGTAAATCATTGTCATCTTATCATGTTATCACATAAACATATCATCTTACAATACATACAAAACACATCAATACCTATATTCACATATACCTATCATTTCATTATCCTTATTATTATTCTTATCATCACCATTAATCCCTTTTACTTACCATATTCATATCAATAACACATATACTCATGCACACATATAAATCATAACAAATACATACTTCTATGAATTCATGTTTTTCACTAGTGGAAATAGACTTATCACAAGTCTTATTTTCCCTTGAACCTCATATACTAGAGAATGTGCACTCACCTTAACCTTGTTTGCTTTGAATCAATCTTAATCCTTAGATTGTTCTGGAACAAGCTTTATTCTATATCTACATCATAATAATACATTGATACATATCAATATACTAATTGATATCTTCTAAATTGTCACTTCTTAGGCTAAAAAAAAGCCCATTTCATCTTTTAATGAAGGTATGCATCGATGCACTACACAGTGTATCGATGCACTACCTGTGCATCGGTGCATAAAATACATTCGATGTTTGTTTATTACTGGGATGCATCGATGCATGCCTTATGCATCGATGCACCAATTGCATTCGATGTTTTTAGATTAAAAGAGTACATCGATGCACTACCTGTGCATCGATACACCTTTAAACAATTTTTGGGTTTTAACCTTGATGCATCGGTGCACTATGAATATGCATCGATGCACTCTGCCCAAAATCCTCTTTTTGAACCCGAAAATTCATTCTTTTTGGATTAAATCCTTCATATTTCAACCCCTTTCATATTCCTAACTTACATATACATACTTAAACTCATTAATATTCATTTATCTTATCTTTAACCTTAATATCCTATTCTCTTTAGGAATTTTCAAGAATCATACCCTATTTTCCACATGTTTCAAATCCAATTCTAACACTTAATACTTCTTATTTAAACTGATGACAAGTCAAATTTAGTTTCAAGTTTAACTTATCAACTCCATTTTGGAAATTCACTCAAGAACTCCACATCTTTAATCTTCTCTAACTCATTTATCTTTTGATTTTAAGATAACTTAAGCTTAAGTATCACCTAAGAATCATAACCCAACTTTTAATTCAACAAATAACCAACTAATTAAGAAACTCACCTTTGAGCTGGAGCTTCACGCACAAAGAAGAAAGGAGGAGAAGAGAATTCTGGAAACATTGTTTTTGGTTTCCTACACTCCCACGTGTAAAAATATATATCCCCACTATCACATTTTTAATTCCTTAAATGATCAAATGACCATTTTACCCTTTAGTTCCTTTAATAATTACTAACAACTTTTAGGAAATACTTCCAAATAAATCACTGAACTAATCCATTCTTCTACTTTAGTCACCAAATTTTGAAACTTTACAATTTGGTCACTAACCCATAGTTTGGGATGTTACAGTAGCTGACAAAGAAAGGGGGCAAGGAAGAAGAGATGAGCTTTACCCAAGGCGTGAGCAAGTAACTACAGTGCTTCTTCACCGTCTACCCACCGACCTTCCTTGGTGTCCTCTATACCCAGACGTTAGCAGAGCGGTGATCAGGCCTCGAGAGAGGGTGATCACCAAGGCATGCGTAGTGTTGATCAGAATCGTCACGACAGAGCCCCCGGTTTTAGGAGTCGTTCTTTCTTTGTTCTTAACTTTTTATCTATTTGGGGTTGTACTAAACGTTGAATTCTGGATGATCTTTGATAGCACCATGAATGTCTTACTTTGTGTTAAACTTTGTTTTGCCTGAACAATATTTTTATGTTTTATTAATGATGAATTTTGTTTTGCGTATGTCTATTTAGCTCAATGTTTAAATATTTTACCTTACGTTGTAAGAGCATCGAGAGATCGCCTGGGGTATTGGTAAAACATGTATTGGGAAAATAAGAGCATCGAGAGATAGCCTTTTGTCTAGATAGGGATTCTTAGATTCGACAGAATTAAGATAGTTCCACGTGAGCAATGGAATGAATCCGGGATTGTGAAGTTCTAACTTGTTACCTTATAGATAAGGAGTAAGTTTCAATTAACTAAAAGGGATAGACGCTAGAGTAGGATAGAAAACACCTATAGTTTACACTGAGAGGTATTGTTACAACAACAGTTTGACAAACCAAGGGTTGTAGTTAACGTTGAGGAGTATTGTCATAGAAACCGTCTAAGAATACCTAGTAATCATGTCAGGCAGTTTAGCAAGTCATAATAATTCATTCTAGACTTAGAAATAATTGTTGACAATACAAGAGTTTAACATAAGTGCTATGTGATATGTCTGAATATGTGAGGTTGTTTGCATTATATTTGAGTCAACACTTGTCTTGTTTATTTTACTTTAGCATTCTGCATACTTATTTTGCCTCGACCAAACTTTTCTGCAATTGTTAAATCAATTCTTGTCTTATTAATATTAGTTCTTAAATTGATATTTAGTAGGACTTAGTTGGTGACATTAGTTCTAGTTGTTGTTAAAATATGTTTCTCGACCAATCCCCGTGGAGACGATACTCACTTACCCTATATTACTTGAATTGATTGTGTATACTTGCACATATTTGCTTGCCTCAACATATACATTTACAAGCGATCAGTTTCCTTGACCTGAGTCATCACGTTTTTTCTTTCTTATTCCTTCGCTGTTGTCAGAGTTTTGTTTAAGTTCCGGTTTGACTTTCATCCATAAGAATCTTCTTGCGTTATATGTTTAGCCAAAGACACTAATAATCTATTTCCATAAAATGTAAAGTCATTCAGTCTTTCAATGGCTCTATCTACATCATACCTCCTTGCAAATCTCACAAAACCTTTTATTCCCTTTGCTTGCTATGAATGCATCCACCAGGACCACTACATCTCCATATCTTCCAAATGTAATCCATAATCCTTTCTAGTGAAAAGTTACTGGGATGTTTTCCACGTAGAGTGTGGTTATCTGATTTTCCTTCCCTTTCCTTGTCTAGAACTAATTGTGCTAAATATCATGTTCAAGGAGGTACTTTGTGTACGTATCACTAATTGTGCGAAAATCTCATGTTCAAGGAGGTAATTTGTGTACCTAGCACTCTATGTTCTTTCATGTTACCCGAATACTTATCTAAATTTCAACTAAACCATATTAGCCTAAATCAAATTGTATAATCATGATAAGGCATGTAAAGTTATTATTCTACTTGACCTCAAATTTCACATGTAAATTATATGTTTAGTACCTAAATTATCAATTTTGGTCCATTTCAGTACTTACACTTTCAAATTTTCAAAATCATGCCTAAAGTTTAGTTTCTGTTTCATTTTAGTACCCATTGTTAAAAAACTTTGGTTTTTGTTTCATTTTAGTGCCTCTTTCAAAATTTAGTTAAGTTTTGAAAAAATTTGAAAGTTTAGATACTAAAACGGACAAAAATTGATAGTTTAAATACTAAATGCGTTAAGTTTTAACGGTTAGGTACTAAAATGAAATGAAAACTAAACATTTGGTATGATTTTGATTATTTTTTTTTGAAAGTTTAGGTACTAAAATGGAACAAAAGTGATACTTTAGGTACTAAACATGTAGTTTACCCTTTTTTAATGATACTTATATATGGATAATTGGCTTTGCTTTTAGCTGTGTTCCATCCGCAGGTATTAAGTTTAAATAGTACTAAAAACCTCGAGGAGCCACTTCAAAGATTGAGTCACAAATCCGCCCCTAAGTACATTATTATCTCTTTTTATAGTGGCAAATATGTAGGTGTAAAAGTTAGTATAGTAGTTCTTTGATGGTTTTATTGTGTATGTTTGCTTACGTATATGTTTATGATATGAATGCGTCATGAAGAAAGCATGATTGTATGTGTAAATGACATGAATGAATGCGAACATGGTAATACAATATGATATGCTAGAATGAATAAAGTTTATGAAATATCAACGGGATGGGCTTTGTATAATATGATAATTGTAAGAATCAAACTAGATGCTTAATGAGTCTTTTTCGCACCAAATGCAAAAAAGGCACGTGTTTAAAATGCATAGAGCTTTATAGATTTCTTTGATCCTTGTATGTATAAATATTACGGTTGATGAAATGAGGTGTTTATAAAGAACATTTTATGAGTTGAAATGTTATTTTTATGTTATTTGATGATTGCAAGAGGTTTAGGACGGTTAGGAAGCTTTTAAATTTTTAATATTTTTTGAATAGTATATGTGATTACAAGATAGTATTTATTCAGAGTTTTTAAAATCAACTGACAACATATACATCCAACGAACTATTCAAACCCCAAAATTTCTAGGAAGAAAAACTTTCCGTTTTACAATTTAAAACATGTTAGTTTCGAAAATCAATACCCCATTATCGATATGGAAATGGAAATTCCGCAAGGCTTTTAGACATCGAAACAATCCTTTTGATATCTAGTAGTTTTATAGTATAAATTCAATATTTATAAAATTTAATATTTTTTATTTTATCAAACAAAACCTTACTGTAATATAATTTAATTAATCAAATCAACCAGCTCAATTAATGAAATTAATTGAAATAAAAAATGAAACAGTTTTAAAAACAAATTTTTTATCAATTAAACAAAAGAATGTGGAACAGCATTTATATTTTTACAATGCAAGTAGGATGATTCTTATGACATTGCATACTATCTACTTGCCTTTGATTGGGAATTCTCTCTAGTGGGCACACCGATAGACGTTTAGGGTCGGTTCCACCCGAATATATTCACATTTCAGTACAATTAAGAGCATGCATCCCGCTTTTGCACATATTGAAGAACATACTTGGTGGGTAATCCGCATGCTGTCTTATGGTACAGGACATGAGTACAGCACAATCGGTCTTGTCGTCATTGATTATATCGGCGATCGGGCAAACAAACGCCAGTAGTGCATCGCAGCAGTCTTTTTTTTTTTTGGGGACTCCGGTCCTTTGCACTTGCTTGTTATGATCGTGTAGTTCATGTTTTGGAAATCATGTTTGCACGCTGTAGTTTTGATAATTAATGTCATCGATTAATCTAATGATAAAGTATATAAATGGTCTCCCCATTATAGTACATAGCTTTGTTAAGTTTTTAAACTATTAAAAGTTGCATAGTGATCCTTCAATTATAGGACGCTTCTTTATTGATTCCCAAACTATTAAAAGTTATAAAATGATTACACGACTATTTATATATTCCAACTTCATCCTTTTCCAGTAAAAAAATTGACGGCCATTTAAGTTGGTTGTTGACATGTCTGGGATATGATAAAATCCGATCTCAAAATCGTTTGAGCTATATTTTGTAGATTAACTCTTTGTTTATATTGTGTTGTTGAAACAGTTTTCGAAAGCAAAGGTGGTGCAGTAGCCATTATTAATATATAATTTTATCATATCTCAGTCAGTAAGTTAACGATCAATATAGATGACCCTCATTTTTTTATAAAAAATGACGAGTTTTGAATATATTAATAGTCAGGTGATATTTGTAACTTTTCATAATAAAAAGTCTTAACAAAACAATGTCCTACGATCAAAAGACAATTTTATAACTTTTAATAATCGAAAGACTTAACATAACAACACTCTATAGGCGGAAGATCATGTTATAACTTTTAATAGTAGAAAAACTCAACAAAACAACGTTTTACAGTCGATGTATTATTTATATATTTTACCTTTAATCTAGATAGTTAAAACTCTTAACAAATCTAGTTGAAATATTGACAAAGATTTTGTCGTAACCGGTTTTCGTCCGGGCACGAATTTATTTTACTTGGTGGGAAAAGTGATGTGAATAAATGATTTTTAAAATAATTTGGGAGTCGCCATCGGCCTTTTGAGTTAGGTAGGTCGAATACCTAAAAATCATCTTTTAAAAGAGTTTTTAAGAAAACATCGATTAAAAGATAAACTGATCTGCGTTTTAACCAAAAATTTATTCTTTTTAATAATAAAAAGGGATTCGTGGTCGGTTACGTTTAGGGAAGGATTAGCACTCCTACAACGCCCAAAATTGGTACTTTTAATTATAAATTATCTCTTATTATTAGAAATTAAAATTCAAAATATATTTAATTTATAATCCTATTATTTTAAGATTATAATTATGAAAAAAATATATTAATTTATATATATTTATAAATAAAATATTTATTTATTTAGAAATATCAGAAAGTGACTTCTAGGTGCCTTAAGACAGCTCTTTTCTTTGATATTAAAAAATAAATAAATAATTAAAACAATTAATATATAATTTATAAAATAAGATATTTATTTATTTAAAAAAATAAAAAAATGGACATCCAGTTATTTTAAGACTGCCCTTTCTTAATATTGGAAAATAAATAAATATTAAAATAGGATTAAAATAAGTTAAAAATAATTAACTAAGATAAAATACATATTATTTATTATATAAATATATATATTTATGGTTAAATAATAGTAATAATAATAGTAATAATAAAAAGTAAACATATAAAATTAACATATAACTAAACAATGAACAAAATTAAACTATATTTAAAATAAAAAATTGAAATTAGTGACTAAATTGTAACTTAATAGAATTAAATACCTAATTCATAATTAATTATTTAAAAATCGAGTGACTAAATATGCTATTCTCCTTATTTATTAATTTAGTGACTAAACTAAAATTATATAAAATTTGAATATCATATTAAAATAAATTAAAAATATGTGCTCGGGATTAAAATATTAATTATTAAAACTAAAGGACTAAATACGTATTTTATCTAAAATATTTATAATTACGGTTAAGGGCTAAAATATAAATAAATAAAATTTAGAGACCAAATTAAAAGGATCATAAATTTGATTCAGTGACTAGAATGTAAAGTTACAAAAATGATGGACTGCGGATGGGGTTTACCCATATGTGAAATTACACATATACCCTCACCAAAACGGCGTCGTTTTGATGAGGGTATTTATACCCATTTAAGCCGGCCCTTAAGGGCCATTATTTTATTTCTCTGGTTTTTCTTCTCTCTCTTTAGAGAGAGAAGCTCTCGTTTTCTCTCGCCGGAAGAGAAAATCGGCCTCCGTTTCCGGCGACGATCGTCGCCGTCGGCCGCCGTCTCCGGTGGTCGGAGATTACCAAACTACACCGAATTAAAGATCTCAACTCCTAAAGGCCAAATCCAGCCTCCTTTTACCCTAAATCCCCTTAGATCGACCTAGATCTAAGTTTTTTTACCTTCGGCTTTCGGCTTTCCGATGACGCGAGGAGGCTCCGATGACTATGGTTTCCTCGGTAAGTCTCTCTATTCTCTCTTCTTTTGATTTTTATTGTCTACTGGTTGTTGTGGTTGCTCTCTGTATCTCTCTGGCAGTTGTTCTTCTTCTTTTTTCGCAGGTATGGTGGCCATTTTTATATGCCACCACGGTGATGGCTTTAGACTGGTTAAAGGAGTAAACTTTGGTGAGTCACCAAACTTGTGGTGACTCACGGAAGAATGAGACGCATGGACAGCTAAAATGACTCTTATGGGGGCTTCGACGGGCATCGTGGCAGCTGTTGAAGACGGCGGCATTGTAGTTGAAGCACCTAGCAGTGGAAACGTCGGTAGCGTCAGTTGGACCACCTGGAAGCAAAGGATAAAGCGGCTGCTCATATTCCCAACGGTGGCTGGCAGCTTGGGGAAACCCTAGAAGGGTTAGGGTTTCTCAACCGGGTTGGGTTTGCATTTCTTTGGGCTTCAGGATTTGTAAATGGGCCTGAAAAAATATTTAATAATAATAAAATAATAATAATAATAATAATAATTATTATAATAATAATAATAATATAAATAATATTCAAATGAAAAAAATGAGTATCTTCAGCTGCCCCTCTTTGTTTATTCTTATGTTAACAAGAATAGAGCAAAGACGAAAAGATAATAAGTTTTTTACATTTGACTTCACTTGATTATGATGGGAATGTTGAAATAATTCTTCTCTGGGATTAGCTCTTCTCATTATGAACTTTTTCACTGGGGATGACAACTCATCTCCTTTTGTGATGTAATCTAGCAAAGCTTGAATAAGCTCTTCTCATTATGAACTTCTTCTTCCTTCTTCAGATGAGTTCTTCTCATTATGAACTTTTTCTGGAAAAGTTGATCCATCAAGTGATGAATTTAAGCAAAAGGTTGAACAAATTCTTCTCATTATGAACTTCTTCTTCCTTCTTCAGATGATTTCTTCTCATTATGAACTCGGCCTGGCAATGTTGATCCATTGAATGATGAATTTAAGCAAAAAGGTTGAATAAATTCTTCTCATTATGAACTTCTTCTTCCTTCTTCAGATGAGTTCTTCTCATTATGAACTTTCTCTGGAAAAGTTGATCCATCAAGTGATGAATTTAAGCAAAAGGTTGAACAAATTCTTCTCATTATGAACTTCTTCTTCCTTCTTCAGATGAGTTCTTCTCACTATGAACTTTCTCTAGAAAAGTTGATCCATCAAGTGATGAATTTAAGCAAAAGGTTGAACAAATTCTTCTCATTATGAACTTCTTCTTCATTCTTCAGATGAGTTCTTCTCATTATGAACTTTCTCTGGAAAATTTCATCCATCAAGTGATGAATTTAAGCAAAAGGTTGAACAAATTCTTCTCATTATGAACTTCTTCTTCCTTCTTCAGATGAGTTCTTCTCATTATGAACTTTCTCTGGAAAAGTTGATCCATCAAGTGATGAATTTAAGCAAAAGGTTGAACAAATTCTTCTCATTATGAACTTCTTCTTCCTTCTTCAGATGAGTTCTTCTCATTATGAACTTTCTCTGGAAAAGTTGATCCATCAAGTGATGAATTTAAGCAAAAGGTTGAACAAATTCTTCTCATTATGAACTTCTTCTTCCTTCTTCAGATGAGTTCTTCTCATTATGAACTTTCTCTGGAAAAGTTGATCCATCAAGTGATGAATTTAAGCAAAAGGTTGAACAAATTCTTCTCATTATGAACTTCTTCTTCCTTCTTCAGATGAGTTCTTCTCATTATGAACTCGACCTGACAATTTTGATCCATTGAATGATGAATTTGAACTTTGCTAAAATCTTTGAAATTCCTGTTAAATATTCAACATGAATGAAAATGCTCATATTTTGCAAATGTCTAAATATGATGCATGAATGTTGATGCAATCTTCGTTTGACTTCAAAATGGTGAACTCGGTTTTCCTCCACTTCATCATTTATTGCCAGGGTCACCTCTGGATATCAGTGTAGCAACTTATGCTATCAAGCTTGCATTTCTGTAGAATCATCTGATCAACTTGTATCTTTGCATCTTCTTTGCTTCATTAAAGTCTCAGAGGACATGTTTCATTTATGGAACTCTTTCCGTAGTTCAAACTATGATCTTGATGCACCATTCTATCTTTGATAAAACCAACTTTCTTTGTTTGGACTTGTGTAGAAATCCAATAAAGCTTTCATCTTTGAAAAGAGAATCTATCATCTTTTAAAAAGGGAATCTATCATCTTTGAAGAGAGAATCTATCATCTTTAAAGAATGTAGATGTAGATATGTTTGACTCAACAGGGATTAATTAGGAGAGTAGAGTCTGTTCTAATTTAACTCTTGAAACACATCACAAGGAGAATTTATCTCAATTCTTTTCATGTCCCCATATTTAAATCTGATCTTGAATAAGGCAACTTGGACCATATCATGTCGAGATGCTTAACAACAACCTATAGTTCAACCTTAGTTTCTTGTTTGTTAAAATTTTAGCTCTCCTTCTGCGGAAAGAAATCTTCATCATATCTCAACTTATAATCTTGAAGTTGAAGAAGACAAACTTCATCTTGGATCAAAAATGGAAACCATATGATCACAACATTGGTTCAAGATTAGAATAACTGGTTCGTAAAACATTTGACAACACATGCATCATCTCATGTGGTTTCTAGTCAGATGTAAAACACTTGATAACAATTCATCCTTTTCTGTGGTTTCTGCTCAGATGTTCGTAAAGCATTTGACAACACATTCATCATTTTCTGTGGCTTCTGCTCGAATTTCTCAATCATTGAAGCTCTTTGCCTAGTGTTCAAAGTTTTTATATGATGTCACAAGATCACTTGAGAACAAAACTCAGTGGGGATACAAGTGAGATGTTGGTATGACCAAAAAGTTGGTCAAATTCACAAAATGTGCTAGTGCTGAATTGAATAAGAGATACCAACTGATATTGATATCATCTCGGGCAAAGGCAAGTGTAATACCGATCACATTTTCTTCTGTAATGAGCATTGTAGAAAGTAGAAATACTTCAGCTATAGGATCTATGTACAGAAAGATATCCGTGGAATTCTTGCTGCTGGGGATAAAACACACATGATAAACCAAATAGATGAAAACTCGATTCAGTCTAGCTGGCAATGATAACCCCTGTAAAAATCGGGAAAGAGCAATATACATGAGCTTCTCTCTTCAATGTCATCAAGTAAACAAAACTGATGTGAAAAACAGCTTCGTAACCTCAACAGTATGGTTGAAACTAACTTACAGGAATCTCAAAGAAATATTTTCAATTATCACCGACACACAAAAGGCCAAATTTAGATTTCGAGGTCTTAAGGAACTGATCCTTGGATCGAATGGTCTACAAAGGGACCATCTTTATTCATGCAACCATGATGTAGCTTAACAAAGAACACACTGTCCTGTGACACATGGTTTAAGAAAATTGGGTATTTGAAACCATACTTGCTGAATAAATATTTGTTCAACAACAGGACCCTAATGCAACTATGAACGAAGTAATTATGTGTAGTCAGATTGACTGTTATTGTTTCACCATTTTTATTCTTCATATTTTTCTGTCTCATTGGAAATATCTGCTCAAGTCAATGATTTTTAACACATGATGATGTGGGCCTTCAGCATGCCCTAGCATTTGCTGATACGATCGTTCAAAAATGCATCAACAGTCCTAATTCTGATTGAAATGGGCTTTCAGCATGCCCCGATATTTGCTTCTTGTTAATCTGAGCCTTCAAAATGCCCCACATGGATCTGTCTGAAGGAACCTTTAAAATGCCCCAACATTTGCTGATACAGATGTTAAAAGTATGCTCAACATTACTTCTTGTTGAGATGAGCCTTCAAAATGCCCAAATATTCATATTGCTGTAAGCCTTCAAAATGCTCCAATATTCTAGTTCTGATTGAAAATGGGCCCTCAAGATGTCCATCTAGATTTGTCTGATTCACTCTCAATGTCTGTTTGACTGAAATGTCATTATCCCCACGAGGTCCAATTTTGACAATGAATTGTTGTAGGTACTTGTAGCTTTATTCGTGACCCAAATCTGTTTATCTTGAATACTCTCATTCTGGTGTCACTAAACAGTAGTATTGTCAAGTAACTGGAATTCTCTTCATGTTGTCACAAACTTAAGAAGTACTCAATCATTCTAACAGAAACGTCTGAGATATGTGTCTTCTGAATGAGGTGACCATTTTCTGTATCTGGAGGGATTTAGTCGGACAGAGCAGTAAAAATAGCTTGGTAATCCGTTCCAGGCTGACACAGTGGCTTATCATCTTTCAGTGAAGGCCATCTCTGAAATATACTTTTATGTGGGAGAGAAACCAATTTATGCAAACAGTAATCTGATGCAATAGCAAGACTACATATACAGTGGTACAGGCTCTTGAAAAATCCACACCCATGCAACATGTTGATTCTGATAATAACTCATCTGATTATGAAGCGATCTTTCAGGATGATTTCACAGATATTGATAGTTCTTCTGATATCGAGGAAATCCTGAATTCTGATTCTGATGAGGAGAATAAACTGTTACACTTGACAAAAATGGGATTCTCAGAGGCTGAGGCTTCAATAACCATGGAGAGATGTGGTTCAGATTCATCAATTGCAGAATTGACAGATTTTATATGTACTGATCAAATGGCTAAAGTTGCTGACGCATTTCTTCCAGTAGAAGGTAGGAATTCATTATGCAATGACCACAATTACAAGAAAAGGCGACATTCAAGCTATGATTTTTAGAAAGGGAAGAAGCAGAGGAAGCTTGAAAAGAAGCTTCTTAATGAAGACGATTAATCTTTCAATTCTAATGATTGGTTCTGGGGTTCCTACTGAACTAGATCATATAACTCATAGAACACTTCTAGAAGATGCTATCGGGTCTCCTTATTTCTACCATGAGCAAATTTATCTTTTAAATCTAATGATTGGTTTTTGGGGTTCATACCAAACCAGATCAGATAACTCAAAGAAAACTTCCAGAAGATGCTATTGGGTCTTCTTATTTCTACTATGAGTGAATTCATCTTTTAAATCCAATGATTAGTTTTTGGGGTTTATACCAAACCAGATCAGATAACTCAAAGAACACTTCCAGAAGATGCTATTGGGTCTTCTTATTTCTACTATGAGCAAATTCATCTTTTAAATCCAATGATTGGTTTTTGGGGTTCATACCAAACCAGATCAGATAACTCAAAGAACACTTCCAGAAGATGCTATTGGGTCTTTTTATTTCTACTATGAGCAAATTTATCTTTCAATGATTGGTTTTTGGGGTTCATACCAAACCAAATCAGATAACTCAAAGAACACTTCCAGAAGATGCTATTGGGTCTCCTTATTTCTACTATCAGCGAATTCATCTTTCAAATCTAATGATTGGTTTTTGGGGTTCATACCAATCCAGATCAGATAACTCAAAGAACACTTCTAGAAGATGCTATTGGGTCTCCTTATTTCTACTATGAGCGAATTCATCTTTTAAATCCAATGATTGGTTTTTGGGGTTCATACCAAACCAGATCAGATAACTCAAAGAACACTTCCAGAAGATGCTATTGGGTCTTCTTATTTCTACTATGAGCAAATTCATCTTCCAATGATTGGTTTTTGGGGTTTATACCAAACCAGATCAGATAACTCAAAGAACACTTCCAGAAGATGCTATTGGGTCTTCTTATTTCTACTATGAGAACATGGCACTTGCTTCAATTAATGTTTGGACTGGAATATCATAGTACTTATTCGATGTAGAGCCAGAATTTGTAGATTCGAAGCATTTCCATGCTACTACACTGAAAAGGGCTATATTCATAATTCTGCCAATTGAGAACATATTTTCTCTTATTCTGCTTCCTCCACGTGCTGATGTTTTTCCATTGACAAAGAAATGATGGCCTTCATGGGATCCAAGAACAAAGTTGAACTGTTTATAAACATGTACAGGAAGTGCCAAATTGATAGAAAGGATCTGTAAGGCTCTTGAAGCTTATGACAATGAGCCACCTTCGAGTGTCCAGAAGTATGTTCTTGATGAGTGCTGAATATGGAATCTGGTATGGGTTGAAAAGAATAAAATTGTTCCACTTGAATCTGATGAGGTGGAAATGCTTCTAGGTTTCCTTAAAAACCATACACAAGGATCTGTGTAGAGACATGTTCCATGGTGGTATCAATGTCCTGTCTCTTTTCTCTGGGATCAATAATGCAGAAGTTGCCTTTTACTGTCTTGGCATACTTTTGAAAATAGATGTGCAAGAACTGAATGATGATCAGTTGGAGCAATTGATGAGTATATTTGTCGAATTCGACCTTGTTGTTAGTGGTATCAGGCGTAACAACTTTACTAGAAGAAATAAACATTATCAGGATGAGCTAGACGATTTTTGTTGGTGCATTTCCTTGTAATGATTGTTACGACAACTGTCTCTTCTACTGTTTGAATATATCCCACTCTTTTCGAATCATGGAAAGGTTTAATTGACAGTAAAACTGGTCATCTTCAACTTTTTGGAATCCTGTAACCAATGTTACCCTATATAAAAGGCCTATAAGGGTAGATTCTGTTCTAATGTCTTATTTTGTACCATAAGTCCTTAAATTCAAATTCAACAATATTATGAAAGACATAATGAATATCATCTTGACAAAGAAATTTTTCGGCGTAGAAGAAGTAGAAATGATGTATCAAGACTTGAGCCAGCATCACGGTATAACCAGAATGCAGGTAGCGACTTGTTCATGGCTTTATGATGTAATCTTCTAGAGAACATGAATTGATGGTTGGGGAAAATATTCTGTCTGGTGATGCTTATTGCCCTAAACGATAATATTTCTTGATGACCTCAAATAATGTCATAGGGGAGTGTCACAAGTTCAATTCTCCAGACTTTCTGGCTTCTTGGACCACTTGCCTCCAAAAATGTGAAGTGCTTCATTATTTTGGCCTCGTTCATTCTTTTTCTTCAACCAAGGTAGAATAAGCAACAATTTGCTTCAAGGACCTTCTCTATTTGAGACTGTCTTGTTTAAAAATGTTTTTTCTTCTTTCTTTATTGAAGAATGAAAGAATTTTGCAAAGTATTACCTCTTTCAGGTTCACAATATAATCAAATCATAAACAATGAGTTTAATGAATATCAAATAAATCAACTACACTTTTAAATCATTCAAAAATCATAGTCCTATGGCAAGTGTCAAAATTATTGATTGATTTGAGGTGTATGTTGATTTTGGTAAAGTAGGTTCTTTCAAGTTGGTTCAGTATGTCGCTTCGGGCTTCCACTAACTTGAAGAAATGGTTGTTATGCTCATCTTGTAGAGATGCTTCTCGTTTCCAGAATCTGAGGAACGTTTTTGAGATGTGTGGTGCTTCATTAAGAGCTTAAGATCGTCTCTTATGTCGTTATTGCAACATTCAATATTCGAGCCGCGTTTTCAGGTTTTCAACTCGAATCCTCCTTTGGTCCTAAGATGTTATTTAAAAATTTATATCTTGAACCCCCTTTTTATCATTTTTATATCATGCATTAAAGATTTTAAAAACCATTTTTTTTGCAAATAAATCAATCTTGAGAGGCGGAATGAAATCTGAAGATATTCTCTTTTACTTAGAAATCCATGTATGATTAAAATGGACTTTTCAGGTACGTAACGTAGGCCATGGCTTATGGTTATGAAATAAAGGGATAAAAGGCCCAAATAAGTGTTTAAGGGTAATCAAACCAAGGATCAATTCATTCTGATACCATCAATCTTGTTTTGTTTGACTTGGATCTGCCTTGCTGGGGATTTTTCCATCATCTGGATCCCTCTAGACTGCCAAATTTTGGATTCATTTCCATTTTGTCATATCTCCAGCATTTCTTGCTCTTCTTGTTTGTATTTTGATCAACCTTGTAACTTGAGGCTCAATAAGTCACCCATCTTGATTCAATTTTTTTTCTTTGCTGGATGAGTATAATACTTCAATTGTTTTGAGCACCTCCTTTTCCTTTTGCATTTTGGAGGTTTTCCATTATTCTTGATTGGATTGATCTTCAAGCACTCTGTATTTGACATACTTTGTAGTTCAAAACTTTCTTGACTTCATGGAAACTTGTCTTCGTAATAAAAATGTATTGACAATCTTTATTCTTGTGAGCAAATATCTTTCACCTTGCCCCCTAATGTGGAGGGTGATCCTTGGTTAGGGTTGAATCAGAAGAAAAATCATTCAGGCTCAAGTGGGGACAACAAAGGATATATATATATATATATATATATATTAAAGGATAAATGAAACAATGCCGTTCATCATCTCATACACTGAAACCTTTGTAAAAAGAGGTATCTCCAATGGGATGAATATTCAAGATTAATTTTACTTACATGAAAAATGTAGTTAATGCATGATATATTTATTTCAATCAATCACTTTCCCCTTCTTCTTTGAGTATGCCCTAATCACTCGAAATTATCATCAATGAGTTGGTCCTTGATGCCTCATCTTGTCTCTTCTTGCAGTAAGATTCACAGATAATTAAAAGTTTGGTTCTTTTGAGGTCTTTTGGTTTATGATAGTTTTGTGTTTGGAAGGATAAATGTGTGACTTTTGAAGTCGTATATATGGTGGAATGTAGTATCATCAATCAACTCTACCCGAAAAGGTAAACATCTGGAGTAGGTGTCTCAAAAATAGGTAGAGACATTTCTTCAGAGTCTTAGATAAATGTAGTGTCAAGATTTGGTTTTGGTAAGGGTCGAGTAATTGCCATTGGATGAGATATTGAAGATATAATTTTACCAATTACCAATAGATCTATAACTCTTGAAAAATTAAAAGAATATTTAATCTACTTGATACTCAATAATCTCAAGATTAAAATTTGACTCCTTGCTCATAACCATAAAAGAAACACATATTTATTTATTGCACAAAAGGCGGAGAAATGAACAAAAAACATATTCAAACAAGATGCTGAAAATAGAAAGTACTACAGTGATATATAACACTTCCACTTGTTTATGCATCATTACTTCTCTATTATTGGGTGTGTACTTGGCCCAGGATTTTTATCCTTATTTGCCCCCCATTTCTTGATCGTTTCTTGTGTCAAGACTCCCTTGTCGACGAGCGTCTCTATTTCCTTTAACAGTGACCAACAATTCCCTGTTGATTGTCCAGATACTCCCAAGTGAAAATTACAGAAGCTATTTTGATCATAGCAATGTGCATAAGGCTTTGGTGACACCTTCACCAATCTTGGTGTAATGTATTGACCTTTAACCAAATGAGGGTACAAGTCTGAGATAGATTCTTGAAACACCTTCAGAGTTTTTCTCACTCGCGAGGCTATCACTTTCTTTAATCGTTCTGAACGAATGAATGCTCTCATGTTATCGAGGGGGTTCTGAATGCTCATTTCAGCTATAACTGGGGTAATATTAACCAGATTTCTTAAGTTGTCCTTTGCCTTACTGGTTTTCGGAAAATCTGATACATGTATCTGAGGTGTCTTCTGGGTTATATCTGCCTCATTCTTTCTTAGACCTATAGGCCAATCTCGAATTACATCTATGGGAGCCTTTTGATTTCTTTTCCCATTTTCTTGTGCCCAATATTCTTCGTAGGATTTGGTTACATTAGTTTCTGTTGCAACAACGGTTTCTGAACATTGAACCTTAACCCCTTCTTTTATCTTGTATTTTTAAATTGCTTGCTCTAAAGGGTCTTGGAAATTTCCTTTAAGGTTACCAGGAACCTTAGCTGAACAATTTGGAATTCCAGTCTGATTTATCCAAGGAACTTCCTTATAGGTCCAATTCTCATTTGGAGGCCACTGTGATTGATTAAGTTGTGGAGTAATTGATCTGGCTGAAAGAATTTTTGGATGCAACTTTTCACTCGAACAGTGGAAGGGAGAAAATTGAAATCCCTGCACATTCTTTTTCTTCTTGATCACTCTATAAGGTTTGGCACCATGTTTAACTGAATAAGACCTCACTGCATTAACCCCAGCTTCTTTCTTGACTTTAGTATTGTCAGAGCCTCTTATATTGCCATTCTTGATAGCCATTTCGATGATTTCTCCACTTATGATGATGTCAGAGAAATTATTAGGGACAACCCCTATCATGTGATTAACATAAGGAAATTTTAATGTGCTGATGAACAAAGTAGTGAACTCTTTTTCAGTCAATGGTGGATGTACTTGAGAAGCAACGTCTTTTCATCGTTGTGAATATTGTCGAAAGCTTTCATTGCACTTCATATTCATGCTTTGTAACATTGTTCGATCAGGGGCCATATCAGTGATATGCTTGTATTGACTCAAAAAAATCTTGAGCTAAATCCCTCCAAGAACATATTTGAGTATGTTTTAGCTGATTATACCATCTGGATGCAGACCCAGATAAACTGTCTTGGAAACAGTGGATCAACAACTTTTCATTCTCTACATAGCCAGTCATACGACGACAATACATAGTGATATGATATGAAGGGCATGTGGTCCCATTATACTTCTCAAAATCTGGAACCTTGAACTTTGGTGGAATAACCAGGCCAGGGACCAAACTTAGTTCTTTGGCATCAAACCCATAAAATGACTCAACTGTCTCTATAGATTTTATCACCTCTTCTATATTTTCCAGTCGTTGAGTGAGTTTTTCCTTTTCAACTGATTTATTCAGGTCAAGGACCTCATTAGTAATACAAAATTCATCAGGCTTCAACTCAGAAGTAGTAGGACAATCAGTGGGGAACGATGCTCCAGCTTGATATGGTGAGTTCTTAACAGCGAAGTAAATCGGTGATTGAATTTCCTGGGGTACAGAGGTGAACTCAGGAATATGAACAGGTGTAACACCCAAAGAATTTGTAGGGTTTTCAACAAGACTCTTTCCAGCGGTCTGATGCTTCTCAATCATTTCTTTCATATTGTTCAGTAGATCGATATGAGAATTTGTGATATTAGCTTCAATTTGTGCCAACTTGCTCCTTAATTCCTCTTGTATTTCTTTCTGCTCTATCTCAAATTTGGCTAGCCTATCCTCAATTTCTTTAGACATTTTTCTTGTGTCGTGCTGAGCGTTCTTGCTTCAAGGAAAAACCAAGATCACTTCATTTGAAATCCTTATTTTAATGAATGTTTTAATGTATTATGACATAAAAAATGAAAAGATGCCAAAGGCAAATGTAAATATGTGAATGTAAATATGTAAATGTAAATTATTTAAAATACCATAATAGGACATCCAGTCATATTAAGACTGCCCTTTTCTTTGATATTGAAAATAAATAAATATTATTATTTAATTAAATATGTTTTAATGCATGATGTAAATTTAAAAATGTAAATGTAAATACAAACGTAAAAATGTACAAATGCAAAATACAAATGCATGTATGAAAAGGTGTTATTCAAGAGTGATCATCTTAGAACAGATTTCATTGAACACAAAAGTTTTAGTACATCAAACAAAACTTTACATATAGGGATATATTTTACTCCTAACTTTTCCAAAGCCTAATTAGTTTCCATTCATGCTCAAAAAGTCGAGTCTTCAGTCTGCTTCATCTCCTTGTAAAATCAGCTAAATCTATCATTTAAGAACCATATTGCTTGTCTGGACTGCAACTTCTTCTATGAAATTCTCTTTTATCTTCTGTGTCACTTCTCGAAGTTGCTCATTTTCCCTTGTAAGAGATCCTTTCTGTCCAAGAAGTTCTTGAACAAGATCTTCATATATGTTGCAGTTCTTTTTCAGCTTGGTGACCCCTGTGATCCACTCTTCTGGGGTACTTCCTAGGCCAGTATTTTGAAAGGCTTGACTGATTTTCTGAAAATCTTAATGCATAGTTTTTATTTATGTGCTCAATTTCTTGTTTTGGTCGTTCAAGTCCTTCAAATAACATGCTTGAGTTTCATAAAAACCTCCTCCACTCTGAATGCCCTGACTGATGCTCTTACCATAGACTGCTTTTAGTATCAATCTGGCAGAATCTTTGTGGAGTACTTTTGGTATTAATATAACCGGTTCTCTATGTGCATTGCTTGCTTCTATCCTCGTAGCTTTTTCAGGATGTCTTTCTTTGGCCGCATCATATTTTGTTTGATGATAAAACTTTTTGTCCATTTACGATTTCTTTCCAATTTGATGAACAGTCTTTCAAGTCAACACCTTTTGGTTATGTCATGATCATGTAATGCAGGCACAAAACAAAAGAAATCAATATAAACAAGATAAAACAAAACAAAATGTATGAAAAATAAAAATGAGAAAGGAAATAAATAAATTGGTAAGTACCAATTAATGAAAAGAAAATATTCTACCTATCATGGTATATCCTAACCTCATGCTTTCTAGTTCCATGCTTTGTTTGGAAAAATTAACCTAATAGCATGATTACTAATTCGTAGGCATTTATTCAGAGAGAAAGATAATAAATTAAATAAATTAAAAGCTAGAGCTTATTTCTCCTTTGTGTACACCCTATGGACAGGGTTTCAGTACTTCTTAGATCAGGTGAAGTGCTAGAGTTTATTATATGCATGGTTTCATTTCTAGGAGTAAAGGTACCCGAATTGTCCTTGTTAGTACCCCCTTGGGCTGCTAACCCTCTATCCTAGTCCATCACAGACTAAAGTGGATCGAGTTCAATTCGAGGGGATACACTTCTCTATGCCTGACACGGAGAATAAATTCTCACGAAGACATAGAGCATATGAACCCCGAAAGTTACTTGCTAGGTCTGACACGGAGAATAAATTCTCACGAAGACGTCGCTTTCACTCCCACTTAAAAGGGACAAACTCAATTATAAAGCTTTATGTTATGCAATGCAAGTGTTGTGTGTGAGGAGAAATGTTCAAACCTCTGACAGAAAAATAAATAATGAAATAAAATACTTACAAGTAAAATGAAATATTAATATAAATACTATAAAAATAATAAGTATATAAAAAATTTGAAAAGAAAGAATTATAAATTAAATATATGAATTTTAATTTATAATTAATAGAGACATTTTATAATTGATTTTAAAAGTTTGACCAGCATCCCCAGCGGAGTCGCCAAGCTGTCGTAACCGGTTTTCGTCCGGGCACGAATTTTTTTTACTTGGTGGGAAAAGTGATGTGAATAAATGATTTTTAAAATAATTTGGGAGTTGCCATCGGCCTTTTGGGTTAGGTAGGTCGAATACCTAAAAATCATATTTTAAAAGAGTTTTTAAGAAAACATCGATTAAAAGATAAACTGATCTGCGTTTTAACCCAAAATTCATTCTTTTTAATAATAAAAAGGGATTCGTGGTCGGCTACGTTTAGGGAAGGATTAGCACCCTTACAACGCCCAAAATTGATACTTTTAATTATAAATTGTCTCTCTCTTATTATTAGAAATTAAAATTCAAAATATATTTAATTTATAATCCTATTATTTTAAGATTATAATTATGAAAAATATATATTAATTTATATATATTTATAAATAAAATATTTATTTATTTAGAAATATCAGAAAAGGACTTCTAGGTGCCTTTAGACAGCTCTTTTCTTTGATATTAAAAAATAAATAAATAATAAAAACAATTAATATATAATTTATAAAATAAGATATTTATTTAAAAATATTAGAAAATGGACATCCAATTATTTTAAGACTGCCATTTCTTAATATTGGAAAATAAATAAATATTAAAATAGGATTAAAATAAGTTAAAAATAATTAACTAAGATAAAATACATATTATTTATTATATAAATATATATATTTATGGTTAAATAATAGTAATAATAATAGTAATAATAAAAAGTAAACATATAAAATTAACATATAACTAAACAATGAACAAAATTAAAACTATATATTTAAAATAAAAAATTGGAATTAGTGACTAAATTGTAACTTAATAGAATTAAATACCTAATTCATAATTAATTATTTAAAAATTGAGTGACTAAATATGCTATTCTACTTATTTATTAATTTAGTGACTAAACTAAAATTATATAAAATTCGAATATCAGATTAAAATAAATTAAAAATATGTGCTCAGGATTAAAATATTAATTATTAAAACTAAAGGACTAAATACGTATTTTATCTAAAAATATTTATAATTACGGTTAAGGGCTAAAATATAAATAAATAAAATTTAGAGACCAATTTAAAAGGATCATAAATTTGATTCAGTGACTAGAATGTAAAGTTACAAAAATGATGGACTGCGGATGGGGTTTACCCATATATGAAATTACACAGATACCCTCACCAAAACGGCGTCATTTTGATGAGCGTATTTATACCCATTTAAGCCGGCCCTTAAGGGCCATTATTTCATTTCTCTGGTTTTGATTCTCTCTCTTTAGAGAGAGAAGCTCTCGTGTTCTCTCGCCGGAATAGAAAATCGGCCTTCGTTTCCGGCGACGATCGCCGCCACCGGCCGCCATCTCCGGTGGCCGGAGATTACCAAACTACAACAAATTAAAGATCTCAACTCCTAAAGGCCAAATCCAGCCTCCTTTTTACCCTAAATCCCCTTAGATCGACCTAGATCTAAGTTTTTTTACCTTCGGCTTTCGGCTTTCCGATGACGCGAGGAGGCTCTGATGACTATGGTTTCCTCGGTAAGTCTCTCTATTCTCTCTTCTTTTGATTTTTGTTGTCTACTGGTTGTTGTGGTTGCTCTCTGTATCTCTCTGGCCGTTGTTCTTCTTCTTTTTTCGCAGGTATGGTGGCCATTTTTATAGGCCACCACGGTGATGGCTTTAGACTGGTTAAAGGAGTAAACTTTGGTGAGTCACCAAACTTGTGGTGACTCACGAAAGAATGGGACGCGTGGACGGCTGGAATGAGTCTTCTGAGGGCTTCGACGGGCATCATGGTAGCTGTTGAGGACGGCGGCGTTGTAGTTGAAGCACCTGGCAGTGGAAACGTCGGTAGCGTCGGTTGGACCACCTGGAAGCAAAGGATAAAGCGGCTGCTCATCTTCCCAACAGCGGCTGGCAGCTTGGGGAAACCCTAGAAGGGTTAGGGTTTCTCAACCGGGTTGGGTTTGCATATCTTTGGGCTTCAGGATTTGTAAATGGGCCTGTAAAAATATTTATTAATAATAAAATAATAATAATAATAATTATAATAATAATAATAATAATAATATAAATAATATTCAAATGAAAAAAATGAGTATCTTCAGATTTCTTTCAAAACGATTTCAACACAAAAAATCATGTAAGGTAAGATAGTTGGAAGGGTGAATTTTGGATAAAACAAAATCCGAGTCGACATTGATTATGAAAGAAGAGAGATTAAATTTTATCAAACTAGATTATAAAGATTAAATCTCGAATTTAAATATAGTAGAGAGATCGTAACGTATGAATTAAAAACTAGGGTACACCACGCATATCAGTTTTATGAGCTTCAAGGACACGGTCCGCATGTAAATAAAACTAAATGTCAAGTTAAATGCTTGGTGTATATATAATGATACATTACCAAAAATGAACAAAACGACGAGAAATTAAAAAAATAGAGGAAGGATTACGTGAAATATGGGTGGAGAAAGAGGCAAACCCTAATACAAGGAAAAAGAAAATGCTTAGATTAATAAAATTTGAACCCATAATTCCTTTCTCTCGGTTTATTGGAGACCTATAATATTTATGATCTCCTCACAACTAAAGGCAAGTCTCTCTCTTTATTCTTTGCCTTTCGGCTCTCTTACTTTCTCTTTGTTTGTTGCTTGTTTTTATAGTTGTTTTTGTGTGTGCCAAATATAGAAAACGTAGAAGGGGGGTGAAGAAAGGAGTGGAGGAAAATGTTGCACAATTGTTGGAATAGTATTATCCTTTGGATGAAAAATTGGTCAAATTCTATGGTTAATTAGTGTATTATGTATAAATTGTAGATTTAATTTGTATATTCTCATTTGATTAAATTCAATCTTTATACTTTATTTTTAATTTGATATTTCAATCTTTGGACATGACTTAAATTATCAAATTCACATGGCCCTATTAATAAAAAAGGGTAAACTACATTAGATACAATCGAAATTTAGGCATTGTATTGTTTATATTAGTAAACTTTCAATTTTGCCACTTATAGCATTGAACTTTGAATTTTCTTTCAATTATACCATTGGGTTGTTAAGTCGTTAACAGCTGGATCAAAACAACGTCAATTTAGTAAGGTGTCTATGATGGCAGCTGTCAGCCACATCAGTAGTCATTAGCTACATCATCATGCCATTAACAATTTAACATTTCGCTTCGCTGGTATAATTGAAACAAAAATCAAAGTTCACTTTTATAACAGGTAAAAATTGAAAGATCAGTGATATAAACGATACAACGCCTAAAATTTGATGCTACTAATGTAGTTTACCCACAAAAATATATGGGAATAAGGCCAATAGATTATCAGATTCAAATCTTAGTAGCCGGAAGAAGATTATTTTAAGGGAAGAAAGGAGGGCATGGGAGTTCTGGAAAAATTTGGTTTTCAAATTGAAGGGGATGAAGAACTGGTAGTGGAAGAACTTGCTAGGCTGGAGGGGTTTTGAGAAAGAATTTTGAATTGAGAGTGCGGTGAGTAAAAGGGCTAGGTGTGATACGAATTGGAGTGCCTTAAAAGATGAGGATATTATCTTGGAACATACGTGGGATGGGAGCAGAGGTTAAACTATCAGAATTAAGAAAATTGGTGAGTGTTCATAGAATTGACATGTGTTTTATACAAGAGACTAAAATGGAGGTGGTTACTGAAGAAAAACAGTTAGTAGGTTGTGGATCGATGATGAATTTCATTTCTCTTTCTCTTCTTCAACAGACAAATCAGACGACCTGTTAACAATATGGGATGCAAGTAAATTTGAAAAGTATGATGAATTTGTGCACGAAAGCTTTCTTGCTATAAAATTGAAGTGGATCCATAAGGGGAAAATTACAGTTATGTTAAATGTATACGCTCCGTGTGTGAATGCATATAAAAAAAGCCTCTGGAAGGAGTTAAGAGCGTTTAGAGATAGAATATATGCAAATTAGATAGCCGGTGTGGCTTCAATGCCGTGAGAAATAAAAGCGAGAGAAGTGGAGAAACTGAAAATGTAGTAGGCTTAAGGGAGTTCTGTTAGGAAATAAATCGAGTACAAGTAATTTCCCTATAACCAGATTAGTGAGAATGCGAAATAAAAGCGGAAAAATAATACTTGAAAATTGATAACGGAGTTCAACTAATTGTGCTTACGTCTCCGGGCTGCTGCAGATCTTTTACTAAGAGAGAAAATTTACAGGTGTTTACAAAACACTCACTACTCACAAGAAAGCTCTCTAGTATAGAAAGAAATAAATGTTTTAGGATGATTTTGAAGCTAAACGAGCCAGGGTATTTATAGTTGAAGCCTAGGGACTAATCTTGTAAATACCCTAAAAATTGCAATGACTGAAGTTGCAATACTCCCATTTCTATTTCAACAATGGCTGCCCATTTATTATTTTTCAGCCCCCTATGTGCATTTGTTTTTCCAACTGAAATTGTTGATTTCGACGGCCCCCCCTTCAATCCTTCGTTTGTTGACTTTTCCCAACAATCTCCCACTTGAAGATTGATTTTAATCTTTCTTCACACCTCAATCAATGCAGCAGCATTTCTAGTCTCATTATTCTAGCATGCCAACTGAAGCTGAACACAACTTCAGTTTGTCCGTAGTCACCGTCTTTGTTAACATATCTGCCAGATTTTGAGCTCCACTAATCTTTTCAAGTTTAAAAATCCCATCTTCCAGAAGAGACCGAATAAAATGATATCTCAATTGTATGTGATTCGTTCTGGAATGAAAAGACGGATTCTGTGCTAGATGGATAGCACTTTGACTGTCGCAATACAAGGCATTATTTTCTTGTTTCTTGCCTAACTCTTCCAAGAAACTTTGGAGCCAAACAATCTCCTTGCTGGCTTCTAGAACATTGACATATTCTTCTTCAGTTGTGGAGAGAGCAACTATCTTCTGTAGTTGAGAAACCCAACTCACTGCAGTACCTCCTAGAGTATAGACATACCCTGTAGTGCTCCTTCTGATGTCAACATTTCTGGCTAAGTCAACATCTACATAGCCTGTCAGTATCATATCTCCACCTTTAAAACAAAGTGCTTTGTTTGTGGTACCCCGCAGATATCTGAGGATCCATTTGACTGCTTCCCAGTGTACCTTGCCCGGATTATTCATGTACCCGCTAACTGCTCCCACTGCATGAGAAATATATGGTCTGGTATAAACCATGGCATACATCAGACTTCCAATTGCTGAGGCATACGGCACCTTCACCATGTGTGCACGTTCTTCCTCCGTCTTTGGTGATTGGTCTTTGGAGAGTATGAAATGAACACCTAAAGGTGTACTTACTGGTTTAACATCTTGCATGTTGAACCTAGAGAGTACTTTGTTGATGTACTCAGCCTGTGATAACATCAAAGTCTCCGACTTTGTGTCTCTCTTGATCCTCATCCCAGGAATCTGCTTTGCAGCGCCCAGATCTTTCATTGCAAATTGCTTCGACAATTTTTGCTTCAAGTGTATAATTTCTTGCATGTCTAAGCTTGCAACGAGCATGTCATCAACGTACAATAATAAAATAATGAAGCTGTTGTCGAACCTCTTGATGTAGCAACAATGATCTGCTTGGCATCTGGTAAAACCACTGCTACTCATGAAACTATCAAACTTCTTGTACCACTGTCTAGGAGCTTGTTTTAAACCATACAAGCTCTTCTTCAACCTGCATACCAGGTTTTTCTTGCCTGCCTTTATGAAGCCTTATGGCTGCCTCATATAGATTTCTTTCTCCAAATCACCATGAAGGAAAGCTATCTTTACATCTAACTGCTCAAGATGTAAATTCTCTACAGCTACAATTTTCAACACCAGTCTGATTGTAGATAGTTTTACGACTTGAGAGAAAATTTCATTGTAGTCAATACCTTCTTTTTGCTGAAAGCCTTTGACAACCAATCTTGCTTTGTAGCGTTTTCTCCCATCGTGCTCTTCTTTGATCCTGTAAATCCACTTGTTATGGAGCGCTTTCTTGCCTGGTGGTAATTCAGCTAATTCCCACGTCTGATTTGACATAAGCAAGTCCATCTCATCTTTCATTGAAGACTCCCACTTGACTGAATCCTCCACTTGCATTGCTTCATCATAGCACTCTGGTTCACCATTGTCAGTCAGTAACAAGTAGTGCAAAGAAAGCGAATAACGTTGGGTTGGTTTAGGAATTCTGGAGGAGCGTCTCAGTTCTGGTGTGTGTGGTTCTTCTTGAACTGCTTCAGGATTGATCTGAACATCATTTCCAGAAATCTCCTCGAACTCAGCAAATTCCTTTGCTTCAGCCTCGGTATTACTTGATTCTGCGGTTGACCTGTCTTTGTACATCACATTTTCATTGAAAATGACGTCTATGCTTATGATGATCTTTCGATTTTCGTAGTCCCAAAATCGGTAACCAAACTCATCACCGCCATAACCAACAAAGGCACATTTGTTGGACTTGGCATCAAGTTTACTTCTTTCAGCAAAATCTATGTGTACATAAGAAATACAACCAAACACTCTTAAGTGTGAAAGATTTATTTCTTTCTTGCTCCAAACTTCCTCTGGTATTCTGCCATCCAAAGGAACTGAAGGCCCACGGTTGATCAGGTAAGCTGCAGTGTTGATAGCTTCAGCCCATATAAATTTGGGCAATCCGGCATGTATCCTCATACTTCTGGCACGTTCATTCAGAGTTCTGTTCATGCGCTCTGCTACGCCATTATGTTACGGTGTTATGGGAACTGTTGTCTCCATCTTGATCCCATTATTTGCGCAGAAATCTCTGAATCTACTGTCTCTGTACTCTCCTCCATTGTCAGACCTCAACTGCTTGACTTTCAAACCAGTTTCATTTTCCACCATGGCCTTCCATTTTCTGAAGGTATCAAAGACTTCTGATTTCTTCTTCAAAAAATAAACCCATACCTTCCTTGTTGAATCATCGATGAAGGTGACATAATATAGTGAGCCTGCAAGAGATGAAACTGGGGATAGTCCCCATACATCAGTATGAACCAATTCTAACCTTTCTGCCTTGGCATTCTTGCAAATCTTTACAAAGCTGACTTTCTTTTGTTTGCCAAAGATGTAATCCTCGCATAGTCCGACATCTACATTCTTTAGATCTGACAGCTTCCCTTTTGACAAAAGTATTTTCATCCCTTTCTCGCTCATATGGCCAAGCCTTTGGTGCCATAGGTTTGATTTTCCATCAGCATCTGCTGCAGCAATGATATTTTCTAAGTTTGAGGTTACATAGAGAGTACCAGTCTTCTTACCACGAGTAATGACAAGTGATCCTTTTGTAATCTTCCATTCACAGCCTGAAAAGGTTGTACTGTATCCTTCTACATCAAACTGTCCAACAGAAAATAGATTTCTTTTGAGGCCAGGAATATGTCTCACTCCTGTCTGCTTCCAGGTGGTCTGGTTTGGCAACTTTAGTCGGATGTCTCCTTTTCTGACGATCTTCAAGGTTTCATCATCAGCTAGATGAACCTTCCCAAAATCACCACTGACATAGTTCTCCATGATTTCTTGGCACGGGGTGGAGTGGAAAGATGCTCCTAAATCCAAAATCCATGATTCAATCGGACTATTGATGCTTAGAATCATGGCATCACCTGTCTCCTCTGTTACGTTGGCAGATTCCTGTGCGCCGGTATTTTTCTTCAGTGCTCGACAATCTCTTTTAAAGAGACCCTTCTTGCCACAATTATAACAGGTAAAATCTTTCTTTCTTATTCTTGATTTGCCTCTTCTGGATTTCGATCTGCTACGATTTGAATTTCTTTCTGAAGTTCTCCCTCTGGACTCCGTGTGCAAGGCTTAGGAGGTTGATGCTTCACCCGATTCTCTCCGTCGAATTTCTTCGCTCAGTACCAGATCCCGAACATCGTCAAATTTTAATTATTATTTCCCGACGAACTGCTGACTGCTGTAATAGTATCATTCCAACTGTATGGTAGAGATGATAAGAGAATTAAAGCTCGAACTTCATCATCGAATTCAATTTCCACTGGACTCAACTGGGTTGTGATTGTGTTGAGTTCATTTAGGTATTGAGCCACTGATGCCCCTTCTGCCATCCACAAATTGAATAATCATCTCATCAAATGAACTTTGTTTGAGGCCGATGGCTTCTCATACATACTGGAGAGAGTCGCCATAAGACCCGCCGTGGTCTTTTCCTTTTCTATGTTTAAAGCAACATTGTAGGATAACGTCAGTCGGATAACTCCGAGGGCTTGTCTGTCGAGAAGAGCCCAGTCTTCATTCTTTATGCCCTCTGGTTGTTTTCCTGAGAGGGGTTGATATAGATTTTTCTGGTACAGAAAATCTTCAATTTGCATCTTCCAAAATCCAAAGTCCGCACCATCGAACTTTTCAATTTTCACTTTCCCTTCGTCTGCAGCCATCGCTCCCACTCGAATCTGGCTTCGTTTGGATCGTTTCTGACAATTTCTGTGAACCGCCGTGTATTAGAACACCTCCATCAACAAACTCGTATCGTAGATCGAATTTTACTATTCATGTAAATAGTAACCCGAATAGTAAACTCGCAAAAAATTGACAGAATTCACAACCAAATGCTCTGATGCCAGTTGTTAGGAAATAAACCGAGTACAAGTAATTTCCCTATAACCAGATTAGTGAGAATGCGAAATAAAAGCAGAAAAATAATACCCGAAAATTGATAACGGAGTTCAGCTAATTGTGCTTACGTCTCCGAGCTGCTACAGATCTTTTACTAAGAGAGAAAATTTACAGGTGTTTACAAAACACTCACTACTCACAAGAAAGCTCTCAAGTATAGGAAGAAATAAATGTTTTTGGATGATTTTGAAGCTAAATGAGCTAGGGTATTTATAGTTGAAGCCTAGGGACTAATCTTGTAAATACCCTAAAAAATACAATGACTAAAGTTGCAATACTCCCATTTTTATTTCAATAATGGCTGCCCATTTATTGTTTTTCAGTCCCCATGTGCATTTGTTTTTTCAGCTGAAATTGTTGATTTCGACGGGCCCCCTTCAAGCCTTCGTTTGTTGACTTTTCCCAACAAGTTCGACGACTTCATAGGTGACTGTATTTTGATGAACATACCAATGTTGGATAGAAAGCTTACTTGGTTTGGTCCTAATAACCTTAAAATTTGGATTGACAGATTTCTCCTAGATGAACAGTGGTTAGCTTGATCCAAGGATTTTTCACAAAGAGGATTGAAGAGATTTGTTATTTGATGTACTTTAGGACTACTTCTATTTTTAGTAAGTTGTTGATTTCATTTATTTAAAATTTGAATGATTGTTGAATAAAAATAACGTTAAGTTTCCTTCATCTATTGAGTTTTTTTTCTTTAAAATACCAACAATTGGCAACAAAACTTTTTTTTCTTGAGGGACCTATGTTAGTTTTTGCTATAGCATGGAAGATTGAAAGTAATTTCTCTTTGAATGTGCCGCCTACATTCGACAGAGATAATTATCCAGTTTGGGTAGTACGCATGGAGACTTACCTGGACACTGTGGAAGAAGACTATGAGATTCCTGCATTGCCGACCAACCCCACCATAGCACAAATCAAAGCACAAAAAGAAAATAAATTAAGGAAAGAAAAGGAAAAAGTATGCTTATTTGATGTAGCATCACCGACTATTTTCACCAGAATTATGTCTCTAAAGTCAGCAAAGGAGATATGCGATTTTCTTAAGGCTGAGTACGAGGGAGATGAAAAATTCCGCGGGACGCAAGTGTTGAATCTTGTACTTGAATTTGAGCTATAGAAGATTAAGGAAACCGAGACAATCAAGGAGTATTCTGAAAGACTCGTTAGCATAGCCAATAAGATCATATTGCTAGGTTCGTCTCTAGCAAATTCAAGGATTGTGTATAAAATACTTGTAACAATACCTGAGAGGTTTGAGGCCACCATCACCACTTTAGAGAACACAAAAGATATGTCAAAGATTACTTTAGCGGAACTCTTAAGTTCTTTGCAAGAACAAGAGTAAAGGTATGTAATTAGGGAAGAAGGGGCCATTGAAGATGCTCTACCGGTTAAGCATCAAGATGATGGAAAGAACTGGAGGCCAAAGAACAAAAATTTTCACGCTGCGAATGGAGAAAACTCTGCATTTGGGAACAAAAAAATTGAAATAGAAGACTAGGAGTAAAGGACTATCCTCTATGTCAACATTGCGGAAAGAAAGGCCATTCACCTTTCAAGTGTTAGAGAAGACCGATGCAATGTGTAACTAGATGGGACATAAAGTTGTTATTTGCAAGTATAAAATCAGCAATAAGATGAAGCACAAGTGGCAGATCAAGAAGAGGATGATCAACTTTTTGTTGCAACTTGTTTCACTAGTAATGAAACGAGTTAAAGTGTGCCCATTAACAGTGGTTGCACTAATCATTTGACTCATGAAAAAGAGTTGTTCAAAGAATTGAAGAGCATCGAGTCCAAGAATGTCATAATTGGGAACGGTGAATACATTTTTGTCAAAGGAAAATGTATCGTAGACATTGCAAGTTGTTCAGGTACTAAGTTTATTTCCGATGTCCTTTATGTACATGATATTGATAAAAATCTGCTTAGCATTGGTCAATTAGTAAAGAATGGATTCAAAGTGAAATTCATAGAGAAGACATGTGTGACAAAGAATGCTACATGCCATAAAATGTTTGAAGGTAAGATGGTAGGGAGAAGTTTTTCCCTCAATCTGATGCAGGAGGAGCAATTGACATTCCCAGCAAAAGAAAGCCTCACAATGTTGTGGTATAAAAGGCTCAACCACTATCACCATCAAGGGTTATTGAAGATGAAGTCCAAAAGCATGGAAATGGATCTTCCAGAATTTGATGATCACATATTGGCATGAAAGGCTTGTCGATTTGGAATGCAAAACATAAAGTCATTTTCAAAGTCTGCATGGAAAGCTACTTGTAAGTTGTAGTTGATTCACACAGATATTTCTGGACCTCAAAGAACTCCTTTAGTAGATAATTGATATTATGCTTCTTTTATTGATGATTTCACAAGAATGTGTTGGATTTTCTTCTTAAAATTCAAGTTAGAAGTTGCTGGAGCATTCTGGAAAAAAAATGGTGGAAAATCAAAGTGGCAATCACATTCAAATATTGAGGTCTGATAATGACAAGGAGTATACATTAGAAAATTTCAATGCAAGAAGCTGGCATTAAGCATCAGTTGATAGCTCCTTATTCGTCGTAGCAAAATGAAGTTAGTAAAAGGTGAAACAAATACATCTTAGAAATGACTAGATGTATTCTGCATGAAAAGAATTTACCCAAGAAGTTCGGGGCAGAGGCAACTCATATCGTGATTTTTCTACATAATAGATTGTCCACAAAATCAATCACGGATCAAACATCTTATGAGGCTTGGTATGGTCATAAACCTTATGAAGGTCAAACACATTATTATTACATTAGGAGTATTTCAAGCTACTGCTTTAGTTTTGGACCTGGTTATTTTTATCGAGCTTGAAAAAGTAAGAAATTGTGACTCAACACACTACTGAAACAAAATGTATTACTACAACATCCACTGTTAATCAAACTTTCTCGGAAGAATTTATCGCTGCAGCATCCACTGTCAAGCAAGAAAGCACAATGATATTTTTTGCTAATCAATCTACCATAGCAATTTCCCACAACCCAGTGTTTCATGAAAAGACAAATCATTTCAACATTAAACTTTTCTTTTTGAGAGAAGTGCATGACACTAGATTCTAGAAATTGCACTTAAAGGGAAGGATTCTACAGTTTTTTATTTTCAGAATCAAAGCTGGATTAGTGGGCATGACTTTGGTCATGATGCATCTGACGAGGCGATGAGTCAGCATCTTCTAGAAGGTCCAGTCAACACTTCTAGAAGAACTAATGGATCGACCAGACGCTTCTGCAATTCGAATTTGAATTAAACTCATGCTTTAGGATATTATTTTAAATACTATATTATATTTTATCTTTGTTTTTAGTATTTTAGTTTAAATAGTTTTAAGTATTTTCAGTAGGATTTATTTATTTATTTTAGGAATTATCTTTACCTTGTTTTTATAGGATTTTGAAGGCTATAAATACCCTCTCAGGGCAAGCCTAAAAATATATCGCTACAAATGAGAATTTACTCTTCCTCTTTCTAATTTTATAAAGTTCTCTCTTTTCTTTTCTTTTCAAGTTTTCATTTTTTATTTTATTTTTAGACATGCTTAGTATGACTTTTGTCATGCTTAGCTAATTTTTTTAAGTCGAAGGCTAAAACGATGGCTTAATTCCAAACGTTAGAATTTTAAGGAACTTTTAAACCAAAAAGTCGATGTTGGTCTGGATGTTATTATGGTTAACGTGGGATGAATGATAGACTTATTGAACCACATTCGACATCCTGGGAACACACTTAGCAAAATTGTTTGCTAAGAGGAAACTGAGATCGAAACTAATTATTGTTGAAATAACATAATCCGAGTCGACAACTTTTCAAGCCTCAACGATTTTAGATCTACAACATTGTTGTTGCTTAGATCAATTCACAAACCGATATTAAATATTGCACTTGGGTATTCGGTATACAAAGCATAGTCACAAGGATTTGTCCTTGTAGACAAGTGACCGGCGTGAATGCTAAAGTAGAGATCTATTTCGATGATCTAAGGAAACTGTGACAAAGTTGACAAACTGATGCTACTTTTTACAATAAGTATTCTTTTTAAACTCCAATTATTATTTTATTTATTTTTTATTTGTCTTTATCTTATATTCAAACAGTTTTTCAAAACTCCAAATTTATCTTATTTTTATCTCACCTTTTATTTTTATATTTGAATTTTTTATTTATTTTTTATCTTAAATTTCATCTCTATCCAAACTCTACTATTCATAAACAAAAAAAATAACGAAATCAGAAATTAAGGAATTATTTCCTTTATATTTGACGCGATTAAGGAAATATTCCTTACTTTCCACTTGCTATATTTTCTTTATATTTCCTTTGGGGATTAAGGAATTATTTTGACGCGAAAACAACGCGTGTCAGTAAGTAAATTTGAAGTTTTGAGAATAAGACTTGGTGTTTGCAGCTCCCAAAGCAAGGAGGAGGAGTGTTAGTTGATGAGCTTTAGGACTATTTCTATTTTTAGGTTTATTTGTTAATTGTGTGTTGTTAAGTTTAGGAGAAAGTTAGTCATGGGTAGTTGCTTAAATTTAGGAACATGTTGTTAGTGGATTGTTGATTTCATTGTATTTAAATCCTAAATGATTGTTGATTAAAAACAACATAACTTCATCTATTGAGTTTTCTTTTCTGTAAAATACCAACAAGATTCTTTTTTTTGATCATATTCCGATCTTATTGTTTCTGGAGAAATTGACTGGGCCCTCGTCCATCCAAAATCTTTGTTGCATGGCTATCTAGAAAAGACTGCTTTGAGTTAATAGAAAGAATGTGTAATAGTCGTAATGGAGACTGCTTGGAGGTAAAGGCACCATCGAAGCTTAGAAGGATAAAAAGATCTTTAAACAAGTGGAAAGTGGATAGTTGGGGTAACTCAGACAATCTGATAAGTACAGTTCAAAGAAATATGGAAGAGATGGATGCGTTGGGGGAGAGGCGAGACTTGAATTCAGAGGAAGAGGAAATTTTGTGAAATTTAAAAGGAGATATGTGGAAGTTGATGAACCGATGGGAATCCGAATGGAGACAAAATCGAAAATTACTTGGATTAAGGAGGAAGAGGCGAACACTATTTCTTTTTAACAAGGCAAAAAAATTCAAAGCAAAAAAAGGATAATGCATGCCTGAAAATAAGGGCAGGTGGTGTGAAGAACGAAAAAATCCAAGGAACAAATTACTTGATCACTTTAGAAGTTATTACAAGTGTACGAGTCGAGAGTGGAAATAAAAGGAAAATATAAATCTTGACTTCAAGATGCTGACTAGCGAAGAGGAGAAGAAATTGGAGGATCGATTCTCGATCGAAGAAATCAAAGAAACAGTGTGGGAATGTGAAGATTCGAAAGATCCCATCCCGGATGGTTCTAACATAAACATTCTTCGAAAAATGCTGGAATATAGTGAAAGAAGATTTATTGGTCATGTTTGAAGATTTCTACTGTAGAGGGAAATTGGAGAAAAACGTGAATGCTTCCTTCATTACACTGATTCCAAAAACAGATTGCCCATCATGCATAGGTGATTTTCGTCCCATCAGCGTAGTTGGGTCTCTATACAAGATCCTTTCAAAGATGTTATCATGCAGCCTTAAAACTATCCTCAGAAACATCGTGAGCGAAACACAGTGTGCTTTTATAAACGGCAAACAAATCTTTGATGGGATCCCAGTTGCAAGTGAAATCATTCATACAGTGAAGGAGGAGAATGATGAAGCCCGGAGTATCATGCTAAAATTAGATTTCTCAAAGGCTTACGATTGTGTTCGATGGGAGTTTTTGGATCTTGTAATGTTTAGGATGGGTTTAAGAGGAAAATGGTGAAGCTGGATTTGGGAATGCATCTCAACGACGAGGATCTCAATTTTAGTTAACGACTCTCCCACAAAGGAATTTAGGATGTGCAAAAGGCTTAGACAAGGAGATCCGTTATCTTCGTTTCTGTTCATTTTGGTGACTAAAGCTCTACAATTGATGTTAGCCAAAGCTGAAGACAATGGGGCCATTGGTGGAATTGCAAATGTAATCCCAAATCAGTCATTCACACACCTTCAATTTGCAGATGATACAATAATTTTCTTGAAGGCACGAGAAGACTTTTTGGTAAATGTGAAGGATACTAGATGTTTCGAGTTATTTTCAGGTCTTAGCATCAACTTCAGCAAGTCTGTAATAATTGGTTGCAGAGTTGAGGAGGCAAAATTGCAGCGTCTAGCTTCGATATGTGAGTGTCAAGTGGGTAAGTTTCATCGCAAGTATCTCAGAATTCCACTTGGGGCTGATCCTCGTCATGTCGATCTGTGGGAGAAGTGGTGGGAAAAATACGAGCAAAACTATCAACATGGAAAAGAAAAAAGGTTATCCTTTGCGGCAAGGGTGGTTCTAATAAATCCAGTCCTGTCAGCGTTGCCGGTTTATTTTATGTCGTTGTTTGAGGTCCCGAAAACAATTGTCCTACAAATTAAAAAAATTAAGGAGGAACTTCTTGTGGGGATCCTCTGAAGGGGGAAAATTAGCAAAGGTGAATTGGAAAAGGATTTGCTTACCTAAGTCGAAAGGGGGTGCTGGAGTAGTTAACCTAGGTGTAAAAAATAAGGCTTTGTTAGCAAAATGGTGTTGGAGATATGCGAATGAAAAATCTGCATTATGGAGAAGGGTTATTCAATTAAAGTACAGAGATGGCTTGCAAAAGTGGAAAACAAAGCTCGGAGAGTTGAAGGATGTTTCGATGGTGTGGAAAGGCATAGTGAAAAATTTGAAGAGTGAAGCAATATCACGCTGGATGGGTGATGTCTCTTTTAGATGGCTGGTTGGAAATGACTGTTCTATTATGTTTTGGGAAGACTCTTGGAGTAGTGCAATCCCTTTAAATTAGCCTTTCCCTCGTTTGTACCGTTTAGCAAACTTTATAGGATGGTGATTGAGGTAGCTAACAACAATTGTTTCAAGAATGTAAACTGGCGGGTTCTTTTTAGTAGACCATTATTGGATAGGGAGGTTTTGAAGCTGAAGGAGTTAATTAGTATAGTGGGTGGCACAGAGTTGAGGGTGGGCTTGGAGGAGCAAATTGTGTAGATTCAAGACAAAGCAGGTGAGTTCTCAGTTATATTTGGAAACCATATTATATTTGGAAATTAAAAGTTCCCCCTCGAATCCCTTTCTATGGTTGCTGATCTTGAAATTCCGATTAAAGAATTCTTATTAGCTAGAGGGATTGAAATGGATCCAGCAAAGTATGGGTGCCCTTGGTGTGGAGGAGTGTTGCAGCTATGAAGAATTGGAAAGATGCTATGGCATGAGTCACCTACATTGCATGGATTAGTTGCAAGTAGTTATTATTGATGATGAGCTGTCATGGTGATCTGTAATTTGTTAGAAGATAGTTCCAGAATTATTCTTATGTGTAGATTGTTATAAATGAGGTAATGAGGTATAGTTGTAAATGATCAAGGAAATATATTCTTGTTTTACTGTTTTATTAAGTTTGTTAGCATGGTGTCAGACACTTGTGCCCGGGTGTAACACTCAACTCCCGTATACCTTTCTGTATACGAGATTTGGATGTCACCTTACTTTTGAAACAATTTTGTATTTTGAAAACCCTTAAAAGTTTGTTTCGAAATTTAAATTAAAATATTTTAGCACAATGATAAAACAGTCATTGAAAATATACTACCAAAATGTCCACTTTATATACTTTACAGAGCATTTTTATTTAAAATTTGATTATATGCCAACAATTGTTTAAACTAAACATGATTGTCCTACCATTACTGATGAGAGTCAACCTTAACCGATGATATCTACTGCTACATGTGCAGTCCTTATTTAATTTGCCTCCTCTTTTACCTACGTGTGGAAACAATACACGTTAAGTATTTACTTAGTGAGACATAATACTATAAAGATAGCACACTTTATACATAAGTATTTTATGACTATTGAATGATGAATTAAATTTCATAATCCATAAGGACCCGATAAGCCATTCTCAGTTAAACCATAATTCTTTCATACTATTATCGAAATTATTCTTAGTAGACCCAACGTACTTATCCTTCTGTAAATTTTTCCCCATTATTCTTTATTTTCCCTTTGTACATTAAATGAGAAATTACTATAAATGCATTGCACCAAAGTGCCAATTGATCATGTATTTTTTATAATCATCATGGGTGGCACCTTAAATACAACACACCATTTTGTATTTTCATTTTGGACCATCCTTTCACACCCATTATTTAATGTTTACGTTTTTCCTTTATGACATCCATTTTACCAATTATGCATTGATGTACATTATATATAGCATCCTTTCATACCACTTATACACCGTTTATATCAAAATGCAATATAATTCATTTAGTCTTTTACCCAAAGGCATTTAGCCTTTCATCCAACTTGCATGATTGACACTTTTCTGCAAAATACACATCTAAGCCATTATTCTTTTACTTTTAAACAGATCATACTCTAATAATTAGACATATTATCAATTAACTATTTAATTTCATTATAAATTCTATAGTTTACACCTGTAGTGCCAAAACAGTAATTCCCCAAACATTTCTATAATTTACATGGGTTGCACACCCACTACTAATATGAAAATTCATAAACTTATTATGAATTTCTTAGTTTTTGAACTAAATCGCATCATTTATAAGGATTAAATGTCTCTATTAATGAAACCAAACTCCTTTTATAATTCTTATCATAAACATCTTTAGTATGTCCAACATACCTTTCTTTCTATACATTTTTCTTTTCATTTTTCTATAGTAATTATTTGTTAAATTTCATTTTATTTATGGCATCTTTTCATGACTTAATGCATCCTTTGATGCATTTTATTTATGGCATCCTTTCATGCCTTAATGCATCATTTCATGCATTTTATTTATGGCATCTTTTCATGCCAATAATTCATCATTTCATGCATTTTATTTATGGCATCTTTTCATGCCTTAATGCATCCTTTCATGCATTTTATTTATGACATCCTTTCATGCCAATAATGCATCCTTTCATGCATTTTATTTATGGCATCCTTTCATGCATTTTATTTATGGCATCCTTTCATGCCAATAATGCATCATTTCATGCATTTTATTTATGGCATCCTTTCATGCCTTAATGCATCCTTTCATGAATTTTATTTATGGTATCCTTTCATGCATTTTATTTATGGCATCCTTTCATGCATTTTATTTATGACATCCTTTCATGCCTTAATGCATCATTTCATGCATTTTATTTATGGCATCCTTTCATGCCAAAATGCATCCTTTCATGTATTTTTCTTTTATTCATTCATTCTAGAGTATTTCATACTCTAAAACTCATTCATAATACTCGTTCCATACATATAATAAATAACATAGTCAATACTATAGAACATACATTAATTTAAACGTTCTAATTTGAATCAGTATAAATCTTCATCATCTCAAATAATTACAATAATGTACTCACCTAGATTGTCTCACTATTATATCCAAAGCACAAATTTGATTAATCAGGTACTTTTCCTTTGCCTTTTGTTTTGTTTTACTCGGGAGCTTGATTTCGATCTACTCAAGCATCCATAAAGACACATACAATATCAATTGTTAGTATATTTCCTAACAATTATACTTAAACATTACTCAAGAGTACATATTATTATATTTTCTATAACAATCATAGCTTATCTTCACATTTTTGACTCCATAGTATTGATACCCCTACCATGGTATCTATACTATGGTATCGATACTCTACTATGGTATTGATACCATTTTTGTATTCTTCTTTGAATTGGTATCGATACCTTCCCTTCGGTATCGATATTACCCCTTCGGTATCGATACCGATTGAATTAGTATCGATACTACTTAGCATATTCATCCCATTTTAGCATGTAGTATCGGTACTGTTCTATCAGTATCGATACCCATACCCAGAATTTCTAGTTTTCAACCCGATTATCACCCAAATGGGGTTAAATTTCATTATAATTACACCATACAATTCTATTAAACTCTTCTTTACCTATTCATACCAACTTTCATTCATTTAGTTTCTTAAAACATCTAAAATCTTCCAAGAATATTCAGTTCTAAGAATCACACTACTTTTTCTAATATGTTCTTAATCCTATCCAATGCTTTCTGTAGACACTTGTTTTTGTCCGGGTCGAAAAAATATTATGAAATATTATTATTATTATTATTAAAACAAAATTACAATGTTTGTAGACCCACAAAATAAAGACCCAGTTACATCCAACTCGGTTACAACCCGACCCGGATCCGGTTGCAGCAACCCATACTCGTGCCAATTCCAGCTCCCACGAGAAGCACCACACCCTAGAAACTCACACCAACATATTAGTGTAATTACATGCAGAACTCATTACTCCACTACCCATATTTAATAAGGTAGTGCATTAAAAGGAAAATGGGGAGCAAATGAAAGTGGTGTGGGGGAATTATTATTTAATAATTGTAATTTTGGGCTATAAGAAGGGAATGATACGGGGGGCAAGGAAGCGGAAGAAAGAAAAGGGAGGGGCTAGCATATATTAGTTTTTTAACATGTGATAGATGCATGGAAGAATAGCGCTTGGAGTCCCTCAAATTTGGTAAGAACTACAATTAGGTTATATAATGAAGTTTTTACGTTCTTTCATTTCGAGCTTACTAGTTGTTGAGAATTTTGATTTCGTCCTCACTTGCTTATATGAATAATTATGCTTGTATTTGAGATCTAGCAATCTTACTTTAGTTTATTCATGTTTAAGTATTGTGTGTTTTTTTATCAATTCATTTTAGTTTTTTATATTATTTGATTTTGGTCATTTTTATAATTACGTTGTATATTCAAATCTAGAATATTGTTTTGTGAGCTATTTTCATTGTTAGTATATATATATATATATTGTTTGATATTTAATTATTATCCTGGTTTGATGTTGATTTTGTAGTTTAGAATTACAAGTTATTATTAATATCCTTTAGCCTTCTTAATCACCATGTATGTGTAATTAATGTTATTTGTAAGCTTGTTTAAGGTTTCCATATTTTCATTTGCATTTTTTACATATATATGTATATTCGAATATATACATGACTTATATTATATAGATATATATACATATTAATGTTTTATAGTTTGTATATAGTAATGTATTTTATACATTTATTTGCATAAATGCATTTATTATATACACTTACTGAACATTTATATTTTTCTACATCGAGTAGTTATATACATATATAACATATTCTCATTTTTATGATTATGTATATATTTATTTACCATATTTTGATCTTCATATACTCATGTATGTATTATTTATAACTAATATTTTTTAACAATCACAAAGTACTCATTTTACTTACTAATATGTTTAATATCACTTATCCAAATATTTTTAAGAACACGTATTTGCAGAACGGGCATGGAAAGTATCACTTGATCGAAATAGTACAATTTGATATGACATTTTAATGAAATGGAAATATTCAATAAATGAATCATAATTTAACTTTATATTCAATTCATGATTTCCACCCATTTACAACAATATGTAAGCGACACAGTACCAGGTTTGGGCGCTGTGGGGGTGGTGCTAATCCTTCCCCACGTGTAACCGAGTCCTGAACCTATTTTAATCGAATCTTTGGTAAATGCATACCATCTTTTGTCTTAAAAATGATTTTTAAAAAGTGTTTTTAAAAGACATTTTTAGGTATTTGACCTACCTAACCCAAAGGTCGATGGCGACTCCTTTGTAATTTTATACAAATTAATTCCAAATCACCGAATTTTCCAAATTAAAGTTGTAATTGTTTTTTAAACAATAAATAATTGTTCCACCCTAAAAAATGGTTATGACAGCTTGGCGACTCTGCTGGGGACTTGTTTTTAGAGAGTCAAGCTGTAAGTTGCTTACATATTATCGTTGTGGTGGAAATTATGAGTTCGAGTCTTTAGTTAACTTATGATTCATTTATTGAAGTTCTTTAATTGCTTCATTTTTTATTGTCATACTAACATTTGAATCTTTTGCTTTCAGATCTGTCCAAGTTTTTTTCTAGTTATTTCGTTTTCCTTTAGAGTCAGAGGGTTGAATGTTCCTCCTCACAGACATCATGTGCATTGGCATAACATGAGCTCTAGGCCCGAACTTCGTTCCAAATTAGTCGGGGTGAATGCTTTACAAAGAATTTATTCTTCGTATAAGTTTTAGCAAGTAACCCATGGGATACATACTTTATACCTTTGTAGGGATTTATTCCTTTTATGGGTATAAGGTAGTGAATACCCTTGAATTAAACTTGTTCCGTTCGAAACCTGTAATGGGTGAGGATCGAGGGTTTGGAAGCCCAAGGGGGCACCGACATCAAGGACAATTCGAGTACCCTTTTCCTGATAGAGCCATAACCATGCATATAGTGAACCGTAGAACGATCACCCTAGGTATTGACATGCCGAACCTCTGTCCATCAATAGGTACCCAAAATAAGTGTACATAAAAGAGGAGCATTTCTAAACCCTTACCTTTTTCTTTAAGTTCGTAGAATATGTTTTCTGTTAAATAACAACATGCGAACTAGATATCATGCGGTTAAGATTAATTTCTTGAATAATCATTATGGGTAGATAGCATGTCCGGGTAGGAATGTTATTTAATTAAAGCACTTTTGAGTAAATATCATGACAGGGTAGGTGTTATATTCATATTTGAATAACATTTTTATCTGTATTGATTGTCTCACCTGTATTAACTAATTTATTTTCATTTGTTTGTGTACACTAATTAATTTCTTTCCTTTTGTTTATGTACACTAACTTATTTCTTTTGATTGTATCATTTTTCATCTTTCTTTGCATTGTTTTGGATTAACATAACATAATGCGAAAGTGTTGATTCGCAAAGGGATACTCAAATGGAAATTTTGCACAAGAAGAAATAAAAAAATTTCAATCGAACAGTCGCGTACACAGACATGTGCCGAGGGATGAGAGAAGTCCAGAGTACCAGAATAAGACTTGTTCGAAGATCGTGCAACATTTGAGATTGGAATGCTGATTCTTTGATCCAATAAGTATTTTAACAGTAGATTCTTATCTACGATCATCTCATAACTAGCCTTCAAGGAGCGACGTGTTGACTTCAGCACCGTCAAGGCATTAACATAATTAGTTTACAGAGCATTGAGGGGCATTAGTTCCAAATATGAAGATCCAAAACAAAGCAGTGAACTTGAAGATCGTGCGTCATTCGAGACTGAAATGACGATCCTCTGATCCAAAGAGTAATCCATCAATAGATTCGTATCTATGATCATTTCATCGTTAACTATCAAGGAGTAATGCACTTCAACATCACTGGGGCATTAACAAAGTTAGGTTACAAAGCACTTGAGGGGCATCATTTTCAAGGACGAAGATCAAAGATGAAGTGGCGATCGACTTCAGACTCAACATCTAAGCGAAGACATGTCTGTAAAGTGGACTGTCTTGTAATGTGAAAGCTTTTATTTATGGTGAAAATTATTATACGATGTCCATCATTGGGATAAACATTTTTTAAATCTGCATTAACATCTTTGCATTTTGCATCTGCATTTGCATCTTTGCATTTTACATATGCATTTCATTTTTAAGCATTTTCATAAAAAAAACATAGAGCTAATTCATGAAGGATTATATAAAGTGGTCCTCACCACGAGACATCACATAGAAACAAGAAGCTGAAATCAATACAGTGGGAGCTTGTTCAGCTGGTTGTAAGACTGAGCCTTCCAGGATGATCTGAGCAAATAGTCTGCATATCCTAAGGGTTATAATGTTGATCTCCTATACAACGACCAAATAGGAAGCTCCGAAAATTCCACTAAAAAATGTAAGGCACTGAAGCGCAAGATCTATAACCTAATGGATTCAGGGGCATGGACAATCAAAGAAGAATGGGGGCATGGCATTTACCACATTGCAATGAGAGCATTGTTTTGTTTGAACGCATTTTTGTTCTATCTTTCATAATGGTTTAATCTTAAACGACTAAAATTGAACAAGTTTTAATCTTTAGTTCTTCGAATATCAAATGAATTAAGGATTCTTTTAATTCTTCAAGAATTATGGATTTTTGACATATGGCAAGATTAGACCTTTCTTAACCTGTCTAAAACCTCAAAAATAAAATACGTTGATTCTTTACCCAAAACAACTCATGGTCATTACCAAAAGACCAAATTTTGACATCACCTCACTTTGAAACTTTTGAACATTGCCTTTATCTTTTCGATACACAAAGAGTCATACCCATACCTTTCTTTGAGTTAATAAAGTCACACCATTGTCTTTTTAGATGCAACACTGACATCTTTATACCAATAAAACCTAAGGCATTGAGTTGTTCACTTGAGCATGAACCTTCCTACCAGAAGACACAACATGGGGCATCTGACATAAACTTCCTGAAGATTAATCTAAACAATTGAGACATGTTGGGAGCAAGAAGTAGAAATGAGAATTACTTCGAAATAATTCTATCATGCATTAATTACATTGCTTTCATGTGAATAGAATTAATCCTGAAAATCTATCCCAATGGGATACCTCTTCTTCTAGGACTTTGTTTATGAAATGATGAACGACTTTGTTTCATTTATCCATATATGTATATATATATATCCTTTGTTGGCTCCTTTTGAGCCTATAGTATTTTTTTTCTTCTGATTCAACCCTAACCAAGGATCACCCTCCACAATGGGGGGCAAGATGGAAGAAATCTTCTCACATGAGTGAAGACATCAATCCAGAGGAGATACCAAAAGGTGAACCAAATGCCAAGTGTGAAGATCCAATCAATCAAGAGAAAGAAATACGAGCATATTCAAATTAAGCAAGAACAGGATTGAAAGCATCAGAAGGAATTGATCATTGGTTCAATACCCTTAAACACTTGTTTAGACCTATTTATCCATTTCTTTCATAACCATGAACCATGGCCTACATTACGTGCCTTAAAAAGTCCTTTCTAATCATACATGGATTTCTAAACAGAAGAGACTATCTTCAGATTTCATCCCGCACATCAAGATTAATCTTTATTTGCAAAAGGTTTTCTAAAATATTTAATGCATGATAGAGAAAAATAACAAAGGGGGTTCAAGACGTAAATTTTGAATGATGTTTTGAAACCAAAGGAGGATTCGAGTTGAAAACCTAAAAAGGCAGCTCGAATATAAAAATAGTGCAGCTGAGGCGAACACACAAATTCCTTGATAAGGCATTACACAATCCGAGTGTGACCATGAGAGTTGGGAACCGGAGAATACTTCTAGTAGAGGAGCATACAAGCCACCCCATCAAATCAGAGAGCATCAAAGAAACATGAAGGTCAAGACATTGACAAAAAAATAACAACCTGAGACATTTTACCATTTCCTCACTTAACCATTTCCCAAAGATAGCTTTGATCATGACACTTGTAAAAAAATATAATTTATTGAAGGATTAACAGTGTAATTAATTATTTGATATCCAATGAACTCTAGTTTTATGATTTGTCTCAATTATAAAACCTAAAAAGGGGCAATATTTTCAAAACTTTTGATTAAACATTTTTCAAAACTCTTCTAATTAATATTTTCATATCTTGAAAATAAAAGAAGAAGAAAAACACTTTTCAAACAAGACAGTATCTCTAGAGTGGATCTTGGTATTTGACATGTGGCTCTCAGACACAAAGCTCATGCTTAGAATCAGTGTTGAAGCAATAGATGAGGAAAAATGATGGTATCTTTGGAGATTCAACATCGAATATTAGGACATCTTTGGGGATTCAACATCCTGATGTGAATTATCAGATCATCTGAAGGCATTTTCCTCCACCAGCAGGAACAAGCAGACTATTGATCATTTTTTAGATTGTTTCTTTTGAAACAAAATATCGTCTCGCTAGAGACAATTTTCTTTAAAAAAAATGTATTTCGAGAGAAATTTTGAAGAAAAATCTTTGAGTTTGTTTTTTTGGAAACAAAATTTTGTCTCTTTTGAGGCAGTTTCTTTTGAAGAATAATCTCTAAGTCGGTTTCTTTTGAACCCAAATTCCCTAAGGATGGCCATAATTCTTCATCACGTATGAGCTGTGTCATCCACCGAATAGATCTCCTCATTATGTAGGAGTTATATCAACCCTTTTAACCAGTCGTTCTCATCATGTAGGAACCATGTTATCACCCTTAGATAACCGACCATCCTCATCACACATAGGAACCGTGTCATCACCTGACCAGATCTCTTCATTATATAGGAGTTGTGTCAACCTCGATAACCAACCATCCTCATCATGTAGGAACCATATTATCACCTTTAGATGGCCATAACTCTTCATCGCGTATAAGCCATGTCATCACCCAACTAGATCTCCTCATTATGTAGGAGCTGTGTCAACCCAGATAACCAGTCGTCCTTATCACCTAGGAACCGTGATATCACCCTTAGATGGCCTGCCATCCTCATCGCGTAGGAAACGTGTCATCACCCGACCTGATTTCCTCATCATGTATGAACTGTGTCAACCCCAGATAACCAGTCGTCCTCATCACGTAAGAAACGTGTTATCACCATTGGATTACCAGTCGTCTTCACCACGTAGGAACCGTGTCATCACCCGACCAGATCTCTTCATTATGTATGAGCTGTGTCAACCCAGATAACCAACCGTGGTCATCACATAGGAACCGTGTCATCACCTGATCAGATCTCCTCATCACATAGGAGCCGTGTCACCCCTTTGATAGCCAGTCGTTCTCATCGCGTAGGAACCGAGTTATCACCCTTCTTAAAGAAGGCCAAGAACTCTTCATTATGTATGAGCAGTGTTATCCTCTGACCAGATCTTCTCATCACGTAGGAGCCGTGTCAACCCTTAAACAACCAAAACTCTTTATCGCATAGGAGCCGTGTTGTCCCCACAACACAAACAACAAATCTCAAAACCAAAAAAAGAGAACCAGACAAAAACTGGTTGTCTTTTTCGTCTTTACCCTATTCTTGTTAACACAAGAATATGCAAAGAGATGAAGTTGTAAATACTCGTTTTTGTCCGGGTCGAAAAAAATATTATTAAATACAATAATTATTATTAGGGTAAAGTATAGTAATGGTCACTGAACATTTCTGAAGCTTGCATTTAGGTCCCCCAACATTTAAAACTTGCAATACAGTCCCCCAACATTTATTCCGTTTGCAATATGGTCCCCCTACTTAAACCACAGTTAGAAAATTAGGATAAATTATATAAACGGTCATTGAACTTTTCAGTCACTTGAATTTAGGTCCCCCAACTTTTAAAACTTGCAAAACAGTCATCAATTTCATTCTAAACCCCAATTTCCAAAGTAATTCAATTTTATTCTAAACCCTAAATTCTAAAATACTTCAATTAAATTCTAAAATACTTCAATTTAAGGTAATATAGGCTTGAAGAAAGAGTTCAAGGCACAGACACAACGAAAAAAATATTTTATATAAAGTATATTTATTAGATGTATAAATAAAAAATATATTCATATATTAATGTATGAATCATTTATATTTTTTGAATATTTTATTTTTAATAAGAAATTAAAATTATTAATTATATTAGAAATACTCAACTTAAGATTATATATATCATGAATTATAAATATGAAAAATATAATTATTAAATTTAGTTTAAAAATATATAAATCTTAAATTTATTCTTTTAAAATATTGTCAACTAATATTTAAAAATATATTAAATCTATCAAACAATTTATCAAATAATATTTTTTATTGTAAAAATAATATTTTCCCATCATTTATTGCTTTCAAATTTTTTGCCGAAGTTCAAATCTCATTATTTCCATTTTACATTATATTCTTTTTTTTTCTGGCATTGATCATACTATTAGTATATGTATTATTGTATATCTCTTAACACAAACGATGGTGTTAGCTTAGTGGCTCCACCCTGTATCTTTCATTTGCGTGACTCAGGTTTGAGTTTGCCCAAGACCCAAATTTTACTTCTTTGTAACTTAATTTTCTTCTAATTAGGAGGTGACATGTGTCACCAATAACACATATCATGATCATGTGTTAACACATGTCAGATCCTGATTAAATGATTAATTTATTAAATTTTATTTAATTTAGGACCAAATTGATAGCATATATAATAATTAGGTGGTAAACATGTGTCACCAATGACACGTGTCATGATCATGTGCTAACACATGTCAGATCCTAATTAAATGATTAATTTATTAAATTTTATTTAATTTAGGACCAAATTGATTATATAAATAATAAAGACTGAATGTATAATAATACCAATTCCTTTTAACTGCCACATCATCATTTTTATCAATTGGTACGACTAGTGGCTTAGTTGAAACAGTTAAATAATTATGTGGTATGATTGATAAATTTAAAAGATCGATGACAAAAGTAAAAGGGCTAGATAGTTAAGTTGTCAACCGAGTAGTTTACACTTTTATTTATACGTCAAAATAACATTTTATAAATTTAAAATTCGAATTATTTTCAACCTCTTCTATATCCTAACTACTTTTTTTAATTAAAAAATTTCTTCAACATATAAGAATTATACTATTATATTTATATAAAAATACGTATCACATGAAATAAGATGAAATTAATAATAATAAATTTGACATAATTGAATTTAATTTAAGTATTTTGGAATTTAGGGTTTAGAATAAAATTGAATTACTTGGAAATTGGGGTTTAGAATGAAATTGATGACTGTTTTGCAAGTTTTAAAAGTTGGGGGACCTAAATTCAAGTGACTGAAAAGTTCAATGACCATTTATATAATTTATCCTAATTTTCTAACTGTGGTTTAAGTTGGGGGACCATATTGCAAACGGAATAAATGTTGGGGGACTGTATTGCAAGTTTTAAATGTTGGGGGACCTAAATGCAAGCTTCAGAAATGTTAAGTGACCATTACTATACTTTACCCTTATTATTATTATTAAAACAAAATTACAATATTTTTAGGCCCAAAAAATAAAGACCCAGTTAAATCCAACTCGGTTACAACCCGACCCAGATCCGGTTGTAGCAACTCATACTTGTGCCATTTCCATCTCCTACGTGAAGCACTACGCTCGAGCAACTCACACCGACATATTAGTGCAATTACATGCAGCACTCATTACTCCACTACCCATATTTAATAAGGTATTGGGTATATCATTAAAAGGAAAATGGGGAGCAAATGAAAGTGGGGTGGGGGAATTAATTGTAATTTTGGGCTATAAGAAGGAAATGATACGGGGGAGAAAATGAAGAGGAAGAAAGAAAAGGGAGGGGCTAGCATATATTAGTTTTGTAACATGTGATAGATGCATGGATGAATAGCACTCGAAGTCCCTCAAATTTTGTAAGAACTGCAATCAGGTTATATAATGAAGTTTTTACCTTCTTTCATTTTAAGCTTACTAGTTGTTGAAAATTTTGATTTCGTCCTCACTTGCTTATATGAATAATTATTCTTATATTTGAGATCTAGCCATCTTACTTTAATTTATTCATGTTTAAGTATTGTATGTTTTTTATATTATTTGATTTTGGTCATTTTTATAATTACAGTGTATATTCAAATCTAGAATATTGTTTTGTGAGTTATTTTCATTGTTAGTGTATATATATATATATATTGTTTGATTTTTAATTATTATCCTGGTTTGATGTTGATTTTGTAGTTTAGAATTACAAGTTATTATTAATATCCTTTAGCCTTCTTAATTACCATGTATGTGTAATTAATGTTATTTGTAACCTTGTTTAAGGTTTCCATATCATCATTTGCTTTTTTTAGATATATATGCATATTCAAATATATGCATGACTTATATTATATAGATATATATACATATTAATGTTTTATAGTTTGTATATAGTAATGTATTTTATACATTTATTTGCATATATGCGTTTATTATATACACTTACTAAACATTTATATATTTTTCTACATATCGAGTCGTTATATACATATATAATATATTCTCATTTTTATGATTATGTATATATTTATTTACCATATTTTGATCTTCATATACTCATGTATTTATTATTTATAACTAATATTTTTGAACAATCATAAAGTACTCATTTTACTTACTAATATATTTAATATCACTTATCCGAATAATTTTAAGAACACATATTTGCAGAAAGGGCGTGGAAAGTATCACTTGATCGAAATAGTACAATATGATATTACGTTTTAACGAAATGGCGATATTCAATAAATGAATCATAATTTAACTTTATATTCAATTTATGATGTCCACCATTTTCGACAATATGTAAGCGACACAAATCCCGTTTTGGGTGCTGTGGGGGTGCTAATTCTTCCCCACGCGTAACCGACTCCCGAACCCTTTTTAATCGAATATTTGGTAAACGTATACCAGCTTGTGTCTTAAAAAATGATTTTTTTAAAAATTGTTTTTAAAAGGCATTTTTAGGTATTTGACCTACCTAACCCAGAGGTCGATGGCGACTCCTTTTCAATTTTATACAAATCAATTCCAAATCACCGAATTTTCCAAATTAAAGTCGTAACTTTTTTTTAAACAATAAATAATTGTTCCACCCTGAAAAATAGTTATGACACTTTCAATCTCTCATTTTCCTCTTTGATAAGTTAAATATACCAATAAACATCTATAAACACTCATATATTAACATATCATTTTAAAACCCATTTTCTTAAATCTCTAATATTTCATCCATACCATTGTTTTAATCCTATTTAACCCTTCCTTTTTCTTACATATCAATTAAGGTTGTAAAAACAACCTATAACATAAAGGAAAAACTAATTAAATTAAAGTTTATCTTTGGACTATGGAGGGTGGTCCTTCCACGGGAAGAATAAAAGGAGAAGAGATAACTTTCTTTTTTTCTACTTTCCCCTTTTCTTCCTAAAATCCCTAATAAGGATAAATTTTAAATTCCTTTCTCCTTAAAAGACTAAAATACCCTCTATATTCATCTATTACTACAATTTAATGCAAAACACTATTTTAAATCATTTTCTTATCTTTTACCATTTATTCAAATAAGTCTTCCAACTTCAAATCTTTTCAATATAGTCCCTGACTTGATATTTGGGATATTACACCGGGAATCTGTGGTTGTTTAGTTTTTTTCCCAATGGCCAGTGGTGGGTCTCCTTCTACTGACTTCAACACCGATGGTTCATCTGATTCTCTTGGTGGTAAGGTGTTTACCAATAAAAGATTAGCATTACTCTTGAAGATTTTATTTTTTTACTAGAAGCAGCAGATTCTTTTAGCAGTAAGGAGTCATAGGCTTGAGAAGCTTCTCACCGGTTCTCTCCACCCTCAACCTGCTACAGTTTTTGCGGATGATGGGATGGTAGTTGAGAAAGAACAATATGAGGAGTTTATAGCTTAAGACAGTGCCCTGGCTTCTTGGCTGCTTTCAACCATTAATCTTTTCTTACTTCCACAACCTGATGGAACTGAGACTGTCGTCGATGCCTGGAAAATGGTAAATCAATTCTTGCAAGCAAATCTACCACCACGCTTATGAATCTCCACTACAAGCTCAAGAAAATCAAGAAAGGAGAACTTGGGTTGTGAGCTTACATTTCTCAGGATAAAGAAATCACTGATGCTTTTGGATGCTTGTGGAAGTCCCATTTCAGAATTTGATAAGATTACAATTCTCCTTAATTGTCTTGCACTAGAGTATCGCCCATTTGTTGCAGTTATCACTGCAAGTCGAGAGCCATTTACACTTGAAGGAGTCATTTCTGTTTTGATCGATGTTGAAACTCAATAAATTTTTTTTGATCATTATGATAATGTTCATATGAGTGCTAATCTTGCTCGTGTTTCCATTATGTCCACAAATGATGATAAGCTGAATAATCGCTATACTCCTAGAAACTATGGTTGAACTCAAAATTTTAATAGTGGTCGTGGTCGAGGTCGTAGAAAACTTCAGTGCGAGCTATGTGGAAAAATCAACCATCTGGTTGATTGTTATATTGGTATAGGTTTGATAAAAACTTTATCGGTGTCTCTGCTCAAGGAAACAAAGGTAGTTCAAACGATCAGTCCCCATCAGCCAATATATGTCACTACAAGGACTCTCATCAATGTGAATATGCAAATCAGGTTGTTGTGCAGTCTCTTAGAACTGTTGAATGGGGTCGTGGAGCTACTAGTAGTGAGACTGGCACCTGGTTTGTTGACTCAAGTGCTACTCAACATGTAACTGCTAATGAAGTTGTCGTTTCTGATGAAATAGATTATGTTGATAATGGTAAGTTAAGGATTGGGAATGGTAAGTTTCTTCAAATTTCTAAAATTGGTTATTATACGTTACCCACCTCATCTCGTCCTTTGACATTATTTAATGTCTTCATGTTCCATCTATAACTAAGAATCTTGTATCGGTGTCAAAGCTTGCTAGAGACAACCATGTCTTCTTGGAATTCCATGCGCGTGATTGTGTGGTGCGTAATGAAGATTCTGGTGTTGTTTTATTGCGCGGGAAGGAGGTTAATGGCTTATATGAGTTTCAGTCTAGTAATCTGTTGCTTGAAGGTTATAGTCTAAAGGTGTTTGTTTCAAAAAGAGTTGGTGTTGATTACAGTATATGGCATAATCGTCTTTGTCATCCCTCTCATATTATTTTACTTGAATTGAGCAATACATGTACTGATGTTAATATCCTTGGTTTAAATAAAACTCCTCATTCCTTATATGTTGCTTGTCAAATTGGAAAAGGTCATGCACTACCATTCACTAAATCTATAATGGTCTATGATCGACCATTTCAATTAGTTTTTACTGATCTATAGGGTTTTGCACCCACTCCATCCAATGGGTTCAAGTACTACATTACGTTTGTTGATGCCTACTCTTAACATACGTGGTTGTATTTACTTCGAGATAAAGGTAAACCACTCCAATGTTTTCAATTATTCAAACAACTTGTTCATACACAGTTTGGGGCAAATATACTTGCTATTCAGAGTGATTGGGGCGGGGAGTATCACCCATTCACTCATCTTCTTTCACAAAAGGGTATTCAACATCGTCGTACTTGTCCTCACACTTCCCAGTAAAATGATGTTGTTGAAAGGAAACACCGTCATGTTATTAAAATGACACTTACTTTATTAGCACGTGCTTCTTTGCCAATGAAGTTTTGGTCCTATGCTGCTGTTACTGCTGTTCACTTGATCAATCGACTTCATGCTAAGGTCCTTAATAGTGTATCTCCATTTGAAAGATTTTTTGTAAAGAAGCCCTCATATGATCACTTAAGAGTTTTTTAGTTGTCGTTGTTTCCCATATACTCCACCGTTTTAATCTAATAAACTTGCTTTCAAGTCTGAGCCATATGTTTTTCTGGGCTATAGTACTCAGCATCGCGTCTATCAATGTTTGGCAAAAGGTGGACGATTGTATATTTCTCGACATGTAAAATTTGATTAATGTATTTTTCCATATAAAGATGTTGGTATGTGTAGCGTTGCACCCCAGATTCCTCCGAGTTCGAGTAGGTCGCTGTTTGTTGTTCCAGGTGATGATTGTCTTGGAGAAGAACCTATTTCATCTTCCTCTATGGCTCATTCATTCACGAGTGCCACTTCACAAGTAAATTCAAGACCTGGAGAAGATCTATCTCACACTAGTCCTGCTATATCTGGCCAAAGTCAAACTGCTCCTATACGTGAAGAATACTATTCTATTAAAGATGAGGGTAATTACTCACGTACTATTTTGGCTCCTGATCCTTCAATGGCTCCTATTAGCTCTTATGGTTGACCTAGGAATATTCAAAATTCTCACCCGATGGTGACACGCAACAAGGTGGGTATTTTTAAACCAAAGGTTTTATTTTCTGCATCTAAACATACTAATGTTGCCACTGAACCAACTTCAGTTTACCACGATTTCCAGTCATCCGAATGGAAGCAAGCTGTACTTGGTGAGTATAATACGTTGGTTTGAAACAAAACTTGGACGCTTAAATCACTACCCTCTGATCGATCTGCTTTGGGTTGTAAATGGTTATTTAAAACTAAGCGAAATGCAGATGGAACAGTAGCTCGTCACTAAGCTTGATTAGCAGCTAAGGGGCTTTCACAAACTGTTGGTTGGGATTTTGATAACACTTTCAGTTCAGTGGTAAAAGTTTCTACAATCAGTGTGGTTCTTTCTATTGTCACTGCTCATGGATTGCCTTTGCGACATGTTGATATCAACAATGCCTTTTTAAACAGTGAACTTGGTGAAGAGGTGTTTATGACTCAACCACCTAGCTTTGAACAGCAGGGTGCTAATGGATCAGTATTAGTTTGTCATTTGCAGAAGACCTTATATGGTCTAAAGCAAGCTCTTCGTATGAGGTATGGAACATTGCGTCGATTTCTTATTGATCGACACTTTCAAGAGTCAGCTGCTGATACCTCGTTGTTTGTCTGTTGAATGAATGAAAGTCGTGTATTCATGCTTGTTTACATTGATGACATTGTCATCATTGGGGATTCATCTACTGTTATTGAAATAGTTGTTCAACAACTAGGTAAAAAGTTCTCACTTAAGTATCTTGGTTCACTAAGTTATTTTATAGGTATTTAAGTTACAAGGTATAGTAATAAACTTGTTTTAAAAAAACAAAAATTTATCAAGGAGCTTCTTGAAAGATCGAAAATGGCAGGATATAAGGATGTTCCTACTCCCATGATTTTGTCACCAATTCTTAAGAAAGATGCAGGGAAACCTCTTAACGATGGTCAGGAAGTTTGGATCATTGTTAGTGACTTAATGTACCTCACTCACACCCGACCAGGAATTGCATTCAGTGTACATCATGTAGCTCATTAAATGCATAACCCATGTGAAGAACACTTGATAGATGCCAAAAGAATACTTCGTTATCTGGCGGCTATAATTCACTATGGTATGGTATTGTATTCTATGATAATAGCTCAACAAGTAATCTTGTTGCCTTTGCTGATGCTGAAGTTGTTTGGATTCAAACATTTCTATGACATATGAGTGACAAGCAAGTAGAAGTTCCTGTTATATAGAGCAATAATACTAGTGCATTGGCGATGAGTGTCAACCATGTATTTCATACTAAGTCGAAGCATGTAGAACTAGATATTTGTTTTGTGAGAGAAAAGGTATCAAATAAAGAACTAATTGTAAACTACGTTCCTGCATCTCATCAACTTGCTGATGGATTGACAAAACCATGATCAAATTCTACTTTTGCTCTATTTCGAGACAATATTCAAGTTGTTAGTGAAGAAACCATAGAGAATTTAGGAGGATGTTACAACTATGAAGAATAGGAAAGATGCTATGTCATGAGTCACATACATTGCATGGATTAGTTGCAGGTTGTTATTATTGATGATGAGCTGTCATGGTGAGATGTAATTTGTTAGAACATAGTTCCAGAATTATTCCTATGTGTAGAGTATTATAAATAAGGTAATGACGCATCATTATAAATGAATCACAGAAATATATTCTTGTTTTACTCTTTTATTAAGTCTGTTAGCAAGGAGGAACAGTGAGCTCGGATCACCTATCTGTGACGTGCGACAGAGTAATGGCAGTGTGGTCAAAAGTTTTTCTTTGGCGAAGTTTAGATTGGCCAAATATATTTTCAGTTAGGGGATTGTTGGAAGCATGTACTAGATTTCCATTTCAAGGCACCTTGATATGTTTATGGTTCATTACTGAGATCTTTATCTGTAGATCATATATTTCAACTTGTTAAACTCTGATCATTTTGTTGGATAAAGGTTGCATTTGAAGATGAAGAAGAGTGGGAGAAACAATGGTGGCTGAATCCGAATCAATGTCGTCCGATAGCTAAAGCCGGAGTAAACTTGGAGTTGGTTTATCTCCATCAAAGGAAGGGTGGCATAAATTCAATGTTGATGAACCCTTTAAAGATGGAATGACTGGGTGTGGAGGCGTTTTGATGGACCATAAAGGAGAGTTTTGTGCTTTATTTTCAGGCCAAGTAGTTGCCTAAATCATGAATCATAAACCTCATACCTAAAACACTAAAACTTAAATCTTAAAATCTAAATTCTAACATTTAAAAGAAAAAATATTATTTTACTATGGGTTAAAGAAATATTTATTTATGGGTTATAAATTTTAATTAAATTTGAATCATTTTTTATATTTAAATCTAATTACTATAAATTAGTATAAAACTTATTAGTTTTACATAGTGTGAGTGGATACTAATCATATATATAATGTAAGACTCTTTTACTTTACACCTATTTAGGACATTAGATTGAGTAAAATCAAATTTTGATACTAACTCATTGTTTTTTCTAGTGAATATCTTATTTTATACTGTTAATTTCATCCTTTAATTTCTGTCATCCAATAATCTTAAAAATGTGTAAAACTAAATAGTTTTATACAATGTAATAGGATCATGTCTCTCTTTCTATTTATACATAATTAAGTTATTTTTTATTTTACTTAAATCATTAATTGAGTTACTGTTGCAAGACTTGTTAAACCAATGACCGAATTGAAATGCTTAGGAAAGAGAATTATAGTTCTCATCTTGTTCTAGTTCTAGAGAGCCATTGATAAACACTGAAGTAGAATTTCTTTAAGTTTAGTAACTGAAATAGAAATCCAGATCATTTTTGGAGAGATTGAAACTTAAGGGTGGAGATAGTTTTTTTATCCCAGTATAGGTAACCAAAACCCCAATATTCAAATGAATTCATTGATTTATGATAGGTCCCTCACAAAGGATATCCGAGCCATGTATTACTTTTTAAAATGAGACTCCTAAATTTTTTTTAATAAAATAAATTGTAAAGTATCAAAATTTGTCACATTACGATTATTTTTTTATAGAATGAAAAAAATTGAACACATGAAACCAAGATAATAAGATAATGGCACAAAACAATTCTACGATAGTGACATTTTTTTATTTTAAAAGCGTGACATTTTTTAAAGAGTAGATCCCTCAAATTTTGGGCACTATGACGTGTTATGGTCATACTTGTAGAAGAACGGACATGATTCATGCAAGTACCTTAAAAGTAACATTTATGTGTAATATTCATTAGTTTGTTTGGAGCTTGCTTTGGACGGGGTAGAAACCTCAAATCAAAAGGCAAGGGGAAATGATCAGTTAAACCGTTAATTCGAGGAATATGTAAGTTCAATTTAGGTTAGTGTAATAAAAATTAAATTCAATATTATGGTTTTTTATATGTATATGTGTTTGTTTGGTGTGCTCTGGTGTAGGTAATTTATTATTCGAAATATTTAATTAGAAAAATCGATTGAAAATCGAGTGATTGATTAGCAATTGAATTTGTAAGGTATGTCATAATGTGATTTGGTATGTTATTCCAATGATTGATTATATCCAAACGTGATCATCTTTGTGATTGATATGGTAATCTATTAAATTGCTGTGATTCAATACGAAAATCGAGCTAAAATCTTGTTCAAGAATATATTGCTAGCTACTTTCTATTTGTTTATGTAAGTAATTTTTTTTGACAATTGATACCATGTTAAAATGATCCCTCCTTATTATATAACAATCGAGACAATAAAAAGAAAATCTTATGTAAATAATTGATTCACACAAGTTGCGGCAAATAACGTTTAATTCTATGGAGTATCTTATCATAAAGTTTGTGTACATGAATCAATAATAAAAATGATTAATAACATGAAAAAATTATTCTATTAAATATCGAAAGAACGATATAAAATAAATACACAATTTTTATAGAACAACCGATGGAAACGGTTGAGGCCTGTAACTATGCATTTTACTTAAGATGGATTTTCAGCCACTACTTGGTGCTCGAGATCTTTGGTCGTCTGTCTCCCAATATACATCAACAAGATGATCAACGTATAGTAGCACAACTGCCGAGATCACAAATTATTCATTTCCTTTTTCTATCACCGAAAAAACTAGAGGAGAGAAAAAAAATTACGAATAGTTTTTGAGTTGCTTGAATTTTGTTTAAACTAATAGGTTTACACGGTATTTATAGGGATTTCACATTGTGAACAATTAGAAAATTTTGACCTAATGAAGCATTAATGAGAATCAAAGAATTTCCAAAATTACTGTTTTTATTAAAGGAACCTTTTAATATGTATCCTTTCAATTCCATTTTTTTTGAAAATATATGCTCTGTTTGAGGAAAAAATATTTCACCTTTGGGTTAAAATATCTGCAAGCCCACAAGGAGCTTGACCGATTCGGACATTCGTGTTACCCACATCGTGCACATCTGCACATGTACGAACCAACAATTGGTTTCACATTTTCTTCAACAATGTTTAGATCAATTTCTCATTCAAAACTCGAAGATTATCAAATTTTTCCAACAATCCCCCACATGAATGAAATTAATCATTTTATCAATACCATTTTGACTCTATGTTGTGATAGACTATACGATCAATTTCATAAGTTAGGTAGGTGTCCTTCTTTGAACCTTTATTTGTGAAAACATATTGTTTCACTAGCTAACCAATAGACGTGATGTCCTTGGACTATTATGCCGTTTGTGTAAATGATGATATACTTCACATAACTGCACTTATGACAATAATTCTAGTTCTCACGTGTATGTCCTTAAAGCCATGAGCATCGCCTGGTTCTGCAAGAGTTTGAAAGAACTATACCCAATAGCGGCCCCATTTCACTCTCACATTAGTGACTTATGTTAGTCAGCTCATCGAAGCACACAATGGACATTAAAAGTTTTTCTTATCCTATACCAATTTGATCACTGTTTACATCATTGGAACAAACTTTAGATAAAAAAACCCACAGTGATTGTACACGGTTATGCAATTAGGTTGTCCCTTTGAATCTAGATCTTGGGATTTACAATCAATAGGTAGGGTTTTCACATGACACCTTTATATTTCATGGGCTTCAATTTGATTCCTTTATATATTTTCTCAACATGATCTCAATTTAACCTTTTGGTTAGTGGATCTGCAATACTATCCTTTGATCTTAAAAAATTAACAGAGATAACTCTTTTTGAGATCAGTTCTATAATGGTATCGTGTCGATGATGCATATCTCGACTTAACATTATAAATAAAGCTATGTACTATATCAATTTCATTTGTTTTTAGTATATGAATATTATGGGAACACACTTTGGTCATTCAAGAATACCTCCAAGAAATTCTAAAGATATTCAACTTATTCTCCATACTTTTCTAGAGATACAAACTTATATTCCATTCTGGATAATGTTATAACCATTTTCTTGAGGATTTTCAAGATGACTCATCTTTCCAATGTGAAACATATTCACTTATGCCTTTGATATCTTGCATCTGAGATATTCAACCGCATAAGAGTATCCTTATGGTATAATGCAATTCATGACCTTGAGTATATTTGAAATATCTCAATAATCTCACAAATAATTTTCAAAAGTGTAACCCTGAATAACACGTGAATATTGTCGCAGGCTAACTTTGGTCCAAAAACTGGTGCAAGCGTCCGACAAGGAGGTTCAAGACAGAGGATCGGTTTTCCAAGACATTTGTGCAAGTGTCTGAAAGGAAAGCTCAAGATAGATATCAGGCTTACCAATATCACAAGACTTGGCCCATCACTTGGAGAATGTTGTGGAGCCCGTTCACATTAGACGTGTATAAAAGGAAAGTGGTATCATATCTAAAGATGATCACAAAATCTCGGTAAATATGGCAAGAGTCAAAATAATCAGGAAGATATTGTGGAGAATCTACCATATGGTGTGAACAACTATCCAAGGAAATAATCCTACTAATGGATGTAATTAGGAAGGATTTGGTTGTAATTCCTTGATTTGTTATTAATTGGGAAGATCATAGTCGTTAATGTAAAACTATATTAACCATTGATTGAGAGGGAGCTCAACTATAAATAGAGAGCTCCTCCTCATTTGTAATCATCAAATTCTATTATTCTCTTGAGAGAGTAAAAATATCTAAGGCATTTACTCTATACTTTCATAGTTCTTTGTTCTTTATTCTCTTTGTGTTGTTGCCTATCTTGGTGGCCAGGAGTAGCCACACTTGTGTTTGCACTTCCGTACGATAGTCCAACCTTGGTAGCTTAGGGTAGCCACGTTTAGTCTTAAAGCTTCCGTAATCCTAGAAGACTTAAGGGCTTGGTTCCAACCTTTGTAAGTTTGCATGCTCATTAGGCTTGGGTAAGGCTTACATAGACGTAGAGAAGACCAAGAAGCGTCAAGAAGCGTCTAAGGTCACACGACTTGTCAGACCTTAACTCTGATATTCCAACAGTTGGGATTGAATGTTCTGAGGGCGTGATAAGTGGTATCAGAGCGAGTCATTGTAGGTAACGATCGTTTTGACCGTGTTTGGTGGAAGGTACAAAACTGGGTAAGTTTAATTTACTTATTGTTCAGTCAATTTACTTTGGTAATTGAGTTGACAAGGATTTGAGCTCGAGCTAGTCAAGGGTGAATTGAGCTAGTTCATGAAAAAGTTAAGTGAGATGGGGCACAAGAAAAAAGGGGTTTTTACATGTAAAGGAAAAGATAGCCATGGTGGGAAACGAGAAGATAGGCTCAACGGGCTCGAGAGTATCGTTGGAGTCCAAGTATGGGATATCGTGATGAGTTCATAATAAATCCTTGAGGTAATAAAAGTACACGAAGGGGACCTAGATATCGAGTTAGATAGGCTCAAGGGTGAAGCTTAAGGCATGTTCGAGCGGGACAGTACGTTCACTCATGAAGCCAAGGAAAATCTTGATGATGAAAAAAAGGGGAACTGGCAATGTACAAGAAATGGGTGTATTTGATTGAAGGTTTTGTTTTCCATGCAGAGAGGCTAATCAATTTGGAGCAGATCTCAATTTCGTAGGAAAAGAGGGTCGGGAGACTTGAAAAAGCCAAAGATGAGGCCAAGGATACCCAGGGTATTATGGAGTCCCGCCTTAATAAATTAGAGTCCATAGAGGACAGGTTCAAGAACGAGATGCAATGAGTTCTCAATGAGTTGAAGATGGTTCGAGAAATTAATGCCAATGAAATCGAGGAAATGGCTTTGAGAAACGAGGTGGATGAGCTCAAAAGGGAGATGCTCATATGCAAAGGAGCAATGAGTTAATGGGGTATGCTCAAGACCTTCTTGGAAGGACTTAGACCAGGGGTGATGCTCGGGGGACAACAAGGTGATGCCCAGAGACTTTCGAAGTCCATAGCTGTAGACAGAAAGCTGACTGAGCTTGTGGGAGACAAGCCAAGTAGAGATGTGTCATCCAGACCCATGCCTAGAGATAGTGGCAACAGTGGGGGGAGACCGGGAAAAGGTGCAGCAGGGAGATGGTAGAGGAAGCTCTTCGAATGGCCAAAGTGAGCCATCGACTGTTCGTAGCCAAGGAAAGCCATGGGAAAGAATGGTAAGGCTAAGTTCGGTGCAAATAAGAATGCGAGCAAGGAAAAGTAGAAGTGCTACTTCTGTGATGGTCCTCATTTGATTAGAGGATGTCCCGAGAAGCATTGCCTTGCAACCATCGTGAAGATGATGGGAGAAGGAGAAGTAGTAGAAATTGGCACGGGCATAAGTATTAAAGCTGCCAAGCCAGGGAAAAGACTTGTTCCAATTGAGGGGATCAATGTGGCCAAGTAAGGAACAAGACGAGGTAAGGTTGTTGATATTGAGGCAGCTGAACCAAGAGATAAGACCGATGTGATTGTGAGTGTCCAAGCAATCAAGTGAGGAGATGTGATGAGACTGAAGGCTTCAAAACAGTCGAACATAGAAAGGGACCCGGTGCGATATCAAGAGATAAAGTCGTCAAGCTGAGGGTATAAAGTGAGCAAGTCCACTCACAATATTCTAAAATGGAGGTGTGGTCCAAGTTGAGGCATCTTAGGCATAAAGGGAAACTTAAGGAGTATGTGATTTGATTCAAAAAACTAATGCTCAAAGTCCCGAGTTTGACTGAAGAATATGGGTTCTTCACCTTCATGTTTCGATTGAAGCCATGGGCAAAGAAAGTGTTGGAGCGAACAGAAGTCAAGGAGTTGTCTAAGCCTTGATAACTGTCGAGACCATCAAAGAATTTGGAGTCAAGAAGAACAAGACTTCCAAAACAAAACTGAAAGCTGAGGGTAGCGACAAGAGATTCAGTGATGAAGGTAAGTCAAAGGTTGAGGAATGTTGTTCCTCAAGTTGAAGACAAACTCCACTCAATGATGATGTGGATCTGGGGAAGATGTATGCATCTTGGCATAAGTTCAAGTGTCAAAGATGCTAAGTTGAGGGTAAGCGAGCAAATGGGTACAAACTTAAGATCCAGAAGCAAGATTACTACTGAGTCATCCAAGTAATGGATGAGCCTAGGATCAAGTTATCTGGAGAAGTGGACGATCCCAGGATCGAAGAGGTATTAAGACTTGGCTGGATAAGGTTCAGTTCTGCAAAAGTGAGTGTGAGCCAAGTGCAGAAAGCATTGTCCATGTCCAAGGAATTTTTGAGCATGTTCGTGTAAAGAACATGGCTTCAAAGACCATCATAAGAGAAGGTCAAAGCAGGAGCTTACTGAGGATGTTCAAGTGAGGAACAATCCTTCAAAGACTAGTATACAAGAGTCAAAAGGGGCCAAGACTTTAAGGGACAAGGTAACCATGAATAAACTACCCATTTGCAAGGTGGGATGTGATCTCTAACCTTTGTGTAAAAGGGAGGAGGCAGGGGGGCATCGAACTTTGCAGTGAGAAAGTACCAATGCATAGTGGTGCAGGAACTCCAATGATAAGGGATCAATGTGAGGAGTGTCAGACTTCATGGAGTAAGAAGGGTTGACACAAATTTTGAGTAAATGCCAACTAAATCAGAGGGGAATGTACATCTCGACACTATTCTATTGTTCTTTTGAGTTTGATTTGTTATTTTAAGTGAGTGTAGGTCGAGCAAGACCTAACCTTAACACGAAGGAAAAAAAGTTTGGAGGGGATCCAAGACTTTGCCGCAGGGATAGGAAGGTCAAAGTCGAGGTAAATAAAGACTTGTAAGAAAGAATTCCTACGGTAGTGATGCACTTGTGGCGTGTTATCCTATTTCATCACTTAAGAGCCGAAGCAAGAACTACCGTTATGGGAGACTGAGTCCTTATGAGGGACATAAGCAAGTGGAGGCATCTAAAGGCAACCAAGTTAATGTGAAGTATGGCGTGAGGGATCATGAAGTTATATGCGGCAGAATCCAAGGCAAGAAGTTCATATGGGAGGACCGCAACAAGCTAAGGCATTGAGAAGTATCCAAGGTGATGTTGCCCAGAATCGCCGAGTGCAGCGATGAGGGCATCGCTAAGTTCGGTAAGGGAGAGTATCACGGGCTAGGAACTTGGGTCCGAGACACTGGTGCAAGTGTCCGATAGGAAAGTTTAAGACAGAGGATTGGGTTTGCAAAGACATCGGTGCAAGTGTCTGACAAGGAGTCAAGATAGAGTATTGGGCTTGCCAAGACATTGGTGCGAGTGTCCGAAAGGGAAGCTCAAGATAGATATCGAGCTTACAAAGATCACTAGACTTGGCCCATCACTTAGAGAATGCTATGGAGCCCATTCACATTGGCCGTGCATAAAAGGAAAGTGGTATCATATATGAAGATGATCACAAAAGCTCGGTAAATATGGAAAGAGACAACAAAATCAGGAAAATATTGTTGGAGAATCTTACCATATCTGGTGTAAACACCTATCTAAGAAAATAATCCTACTAATGGATGTAATAGGAAAGATTTGGTTGTAATTCCTTATCTGTTATTATTGGGCAGATCTTAGCCATTGATGTAAAACAATCTGGGTCATTGATTGAGAGGGAGTTCAACTATAATAAAGAGCTCTCATCCTCATTTGTAATCATCGAATTATATTCATTCTCTTTGAGAGAGTAATAAAATCTCAGAGGCATTTACTCTATACTTTCAGAGTTCTTTGTTCTTTATTCTCTTTGAATTGTTGTCTATATTGGTGGTCAGGAGTAGCCATAATTGTGTTTGCACTTCTGGACGATAGTCCAACCTTGGTGGCTTAGAGTAGCCATGTTGGTGTTAAAGCTTCTGTAATCCTGAAGGCTTGAGGGCTCGGTTCCAACCTTTGTGAGTTTGCATGCTCATTAGGCTTGGGTAAGTCTTACTTAGTCGCAGAGAAGACGAAGAAGCACCAAGAAGCATCTAAGGCCGCACGATCCCTCAGACCTTTACTCTGATATTCTAACAGTTGGGGCTCGAAGGCTCTGAAGGCATGACAATATGCTTAAAATGCTCACAGTGAAGCAATATCTAGTCTAATACAATTCATTTAGACATTTTATTACAATTGCATATTCCATTTGGTTAACGTTTTTAACCTTTGTTCTTGGATAAATTTTGACTTGTATTCATTGAAGTTCTAGCTATGCCCAAACATCCTTGTCAAACTTCTCATGTCCACGTAGTGTGAATTCATCAAAATGAGGCCCTCAGAAAGATGTTACATTTTGAATGTCCAAAGTCATATAAATCAGCCTCATATTTTTTTCCATGTCAAATCTTGAATTTAACATATATTTGGCCCATTTATCATTTCATTTTTTCTTATAACAATAGGTATGTCAACAACATTGAATGTCTATAATTTTGACATACTCACATTATTCACACTTTTTATGTCATCATGATAATATCCCTAGTTCAACCTCTTGTTGAACATCTATACTTATATTTATTTATATCCTTTGATCTAATATCTTCAAATAACAAAGCATTCTTTGATTCTATTATCGTGTTCTTGTGAATAACAAGGTTCTTTGATTCATACCCAAGATATCGATATGTCTTGCTATAATTTATATACCAATGAAAATACGATTCACTATTTGGGGTTTATTTTCATTTCCTTTGATAATGAGAACATTATCTTTACAAGACACCTCCACATTTTTAAGTAGTTTTAGAAAGGTTTTCTATATTTCTATAACTAATACTTCTCATTTTTCTTCTGGAGAACCTTATCTAAAAGGTAATTCCATGAAAAGTAGCTTCCCCCACATGTTATGTGGTAACCCAAAACTTCTTAGCATTGCGTTCATTATTTCCTTTTAAAATTTAATTCTTCATCTTTTCTACTCCATGATGGTGTCATTTTATGAATAATATCATATTGTGAACATTATTGGCTAATTAATGGTTCAATTTATTCACCACCACAATCACTTCTTACCATCGTAATGATTTTCTTAAGTTGGTTTTCAACATTGAATTTATAGAGAATAGATTTCTCTATAGCTTCGCTTTTGCTCTTTAGCAAATATATAACATTACTTTTTTCTATCACCTATAAAGGTAATAAAATATTTATTCTTTTTTTTGTAAAATAAGATAAAGTAACTCATTAAAATGGTAGAAATTAAATTTTCAAATTAAATTTATTTTTTAAGATCTCACTTTACAAACATATCTAGATTTTCAAGAAATAAATTTAACGATTTCTTTCTTTCTTTCAAAATATAATCATACTTGATTCCCAAAAAAAAAATCAACCCATCGATTTTTTTTCTTTTACAAAATATAAAAATAAATCCAATGATTTATTTCCTTTTACAAACAATAATCATATAAGATTCTAAAAAAATAAATTCAATGATTTTTATAAAATAGGAAAATAAATTCAACGATTTATTTCCTAAAATAGGAAAATAAATCCAACAAGTTATTTCTTTTTACAAAATAGAAAATAAGTCCAACAATTTATTTCATTCTACAAAATAAGAAAATAAATCCAACGATTTATTTCATTCTACATATCAGAATTGCAATACCCTCAATTTTGATTAGTGACCAAAAAGTAAGTTTTGATAGTTTAGTGGTTACAGTATAAATTTGGAAAAGTTTAGGGACCAAAAATGAAATTTTAAAAAGTTATATATTTTAACCTATAAATAAACATTTTGTCCTAAAATAAAAATTTCGTGGGAATTAGATTTTCTGTACGGTTTGTACTAAATGTTATAATGTAGTAAACTTCGGTAAGAAATCGGTTAATCGGATTAAATAAGAATTTCATGAAAACTTGAAGGATGTTAGATAAGGGTTAGAAATATAAATTAGCTGACCCTATTCCCATATGTAATGGGGTAAGGGGGAGGTAGGGTAGTAGGCTGCCCCCAACACCAGGTTGAGAGCAGCTTCCGTGAAAGACCTCCCTTATGAATTGCCCTCAGTGGGACTCGATCCCATGACCACAAGGTTATTATTTCCATATTTTATATCAGTGAAATTTAGTATGGATCAGTGGAATTGAAGTTAATTTGTCAGATTTGGTTGAATAATGGAAATTTAATGACTTAAATGCAATTTTTTAAAATTACATTCCTAAAGTGGAAAGTCAACTTTAAATTGGTTCATCTTTGACCATGAATATTTTCATGGAAGATATTTGCAATAGCTATTGGTAATTATCATGTTTCATTAATGGCAATTATGGGATTTCTTATAAATTGAATTTTATATTCAATTATATTAGATTAAAGACAATTGTAATAAGTGATAATTGTGGAAAAATCATGCAAATTTCAGCTTCTTCTTCTTCTTCTTCTTCTTCTTCTTCTTCCAGCCGTTGCCTCTACTAAAGGTAAGGAGAGCTTTTTAGTTTGATTTTTAAGCTTATTCAATTATTTTTGGGTTAAACTATTAGATAGAGAATTAATCCTCTTAAAATTCTCTATCATTTGGTATAAAATTACATGGAAATCATGCTTAGAGGTTAAGAGTCATGAATTGGGTGGCTGAAGAATATGTTTGATTTTGAAGATTTGATAGAAGGTTTTATGTTATTGAAGTTGTTAAATAATTCTAATGCATGAATGATGATTAAAATCAAGTGTAGAAACTTAAATCATGTTAGGCCATGGTTAGGGTTTATTGATGTTGGTTGAATTTTGATTAAATTTGATGTTGTGATGATTGGAAAAACATGAATTTGATGTAAGGAGGTTGAATTCATGCTTGAAATTGAATGAAAAGTTTACCCTAGGTACTTTATAATTTTCGGCCATAAAGGAAAAATTGAGGAAAAATGTTGAAAATTTCCTATGATATAGAAGTGATACTAAATGTGTTCTATGTGATTTGGAGATTGATTTGGATCAATTTGGAACATTTAGATAGAAAAGGAGTTATTTTTAAAGTTTTGAAGATTGAGGGACATTGATGCATAAATGTGTAAATTGGAGTATTCAATGTTGAATTTTTAAATATGGAATGCTGTAATTTTAAGTTGAACAAGTGATTTAGGATCAAGGTGAAAATTTGGGTAAATTTGGTGGTGAAATTCGAATACTCTCAAAATTGGGATTCAATTGTGAGTTTTTAAAAATGATGGTATTATTTTGTTGAGAAAATTACAATGCTGGAAAAAAAATTTAGCATGCTGATTTTTAAAGTTTAAATATTTGTTTGAGATCAAATTGCAAGTTTATTAAAGTAGGTTGTTGAGTTTGAAAAGTCTAAGGTAATAGAGGATGAAATTGTAAGTTTTTTTGAGTGTTCAAGTATTAAATTGAGTATATTATTAAGGTGCTGTGAATTTTAGTAAATTATGTGAAATGATCATAATGGTGAAGGATCATTATGAAAATAAATGGAAAGGTTGATATGAATTCTAAGAAGAATTCATAATTAGTAATGTGAATGCAAGGTTGGTAAAAGTTTAAGGGATTGATAATGAAAATAAATATTTATGGAATCAAATGAGTATTTTGGGAAGTTTGAAATTATGATGGAATTATGATTTAATTTATGCATCGATTTAGTATTGATCACATTTATAGAATTATATTTTCATCGGAATTAGGTAATGTTAGAAGAATACTAACATATAATTGAAAATAATGTATATATGTGATGTCATACAAACTACGTCAAATCATCTGATTTTAGCGATTCAAAAATGAAGGACAAAGTACGTGAAAAAAGATAACATCGTAGGAAAGGTTCAGTAGTGAAGCAAAGTTGAGTGCGATTTATTTATTTAATTATTTTGATCGATCACGACTTGCGATAAGTCAATCTCATATGATTTTTAAAGTATGATTTTATTTTAATTATGAAATGTTTCCATAATGCTTATATTAAGTTTTTATGAATGTTTTTGGGTACGAAATTTTCCAATACATGTGATATTTTATGAAAAGATATCAAATGAATTTTCTAAAGTAATTTTTAAGAATAATATGAATTTGTAATGATGAAATATTTCTTTAATGATTTCAGAAATGTTATCTGAGTTATTTGGGATGAATTGCCCAAGTTATGATTTTATGATGATAAATTGAAATGATCCTGAATTGGAAATATGGATTAGTAAATGAATATGGCATGATATGAAAGTCGATTGTGTGTTGTGTTGAGAGTCATGGGTAGACTTGGCATGTCAAGAAGTTGAGTAGAGTTCAAGTTAAGTTAAGTTATGGTACATTCGTGTACATTACGTATGGCACAGTTGGTGCATATGATATGATTTGCACTTAAAGTGCATCTTATGATGATGATTCAGCGCTGAAGTGCCTAATGCGCACTTTACGTATGACTCACGTAACTTGCATTCTACTACATATACATTGGGCTATAAAGGTAAGTATGAAAGTTATGACGAGTATGAAAGTTATGATGAGTATGAAAGAAAAGAATATGGAAATGATATGAAAGTTATGAAATATGTATGAATGAAAAGAATATGAGATGATTTTATGTTTGATATGGATTTTCATGGTTTTGACAAAACTATGAGATTATGACTTTTAGGTTTTTGACAAGCAAAAGTGACTTGAATAAGTCGTTTTGAAAATTGAACGTTTTCATTTGAAATTCAAATTTAATGTTTTGAATTATTCTTATGATATTTTTATTTTAAACTCGCCTTAAGTAGTTATACTACCTCACTAAGTTTTGCTTAGCGTGTGATGGTTATCACGCGTAGGTTTAGATGAAGGAAAGAACATGAAGTGAGGAGCCCTCTAATATATCTTTGCAGTAATCAACCTACCTACAACATCAGTAAGACATGTCATGTATTAATTCGATTTTTAGTGGCATGTATAAGTTATCTAGTTGATAGATTTGATAGATTTCTATTTTAAATGACCTATAATAATAAAGTAGTGTTGCCTCATTTTATTTAGCATGATTATATCCGATAATATGATCGAATAGTATCATATCATAAAATGTTTTAAAGAAGAAAACCCAATGATTTTAAAGTTAGCAACATTTAGAACACTATACAGCCTAATTGTTGCCTAAAACCAGTTTTGATTTGAAAGATAGATTATTATTTTACGACATTACTCGACTATTGAGACGGATATAATTTATTAAACCAAGCTTCTAAAATAGATCAAAAAATTTAAGGGTTTTGGTTCAAAGAAAGGAAGAATGTTTGATGTGACATATGTAACTTGTATTTCAAGACGTATACATGTTATGAGTGTCACATGAATCATTTAAGATTCTTTGAAAAATAAATTTAACGATTTATTTCCTTTTAAAAAATAAGAAATAAATTTTACGATTTATTTCCTTTATAAACTAGAATCATATAACATTCATAGGAAGATAAATTCAATAATTTTTATTTCAATTTACAAAACAGAATCATTCAAGATTCTAAAGGATTTATTTTTCTTACAAAGTTAAAATCATTCAAAATTCTCAAGGAAATAAATTCAACAATTTATTTCCCTAACAAAGTTAGAATCATTCTAGATTATCAAGAAAATAAATTCAACAGTTTATTTCCCTTACAAAGTTAGAATCATTTAAGATTCTAAAGCAAAAAATTCAACAATTTATTTCCCTTACAAAGTTAGAATCAACGCAAGAATCTAATGATGAAATAAATCCAGTGATTTATTTCCTCTTTTTTTAAGGTTATATCATCTGTTAAACGACATGGTTAGTAGTGCTAAAATATGAAACAAATATATCACGACAACTGATTATGTTTAACAAACATAAATCCAAATGAGTTAATCCTTCAGGTTTAGCAACCCAATAATAAAAATGAACTAATCATTTGATTTTCGTAACCCAATAATCGAAAGGAACTAATCCTTTGGTTTTTACTTTTGGCAACACAATAATCAAAAGGAACTAATCCTTTGATTTTACTTTTGACAAACCAATAATCAAAAATCTTGGATTAAACTTTGAATTCGTTTGTATCTACAAAATTTCTCAAAATAAATTAATAGTACAATAATAAAATTTATAGTGTTTCCAAAACACAATCAATAATTATTATAACACTTAATAATAATTATAAATCTCAAATATATTTTTTATTCATGTCATATTTTATATTTATTATTAAAAGGCCAAAATTAATATGGTAATAATACCATAACAATAATAACATAAATAATATTATGACTTACATATATTTTTATGTGCGAAATCTTAATATAATGATACTCCTCAATAATATCATAATATAAACAAAATCAAATTAATTCTTTAATTCCTCTACGTTTATAGTTAATATTAACATGTGAAAAATATTTCATAAGCAAAAAATCATATTTATTCTTTTATTAGCATTTCGGTAAATCACTGTGCGCTAATCACTGTTCGTGATTAAAATAGATTTGAGAAAAATGCAAATCATTATGTATTTGCAAAAGTGGTTTGCAGAATAATTTGCAAAAGGCTCGTGCACCATTGTGGCAACCATTGTACTTACACATGGGAGTGAAAGGCAACTACGGCCGTTTCAAATCATTCTCGTTTAACTTCAATTTTGTTATGAGACAAAAATTAATATTCTGAAACAAAATCAGTAATCAACATTACTTTAACGATAATTTATATTAAATAGATTTAGCCACTATAAAATAAATAAATCCGTTAAAATGACAGAATAAATCTTGAAAATGAATTTATTTGCTTTTCACGATTTTCCTAAAATTTCTGAATCATCTTGAATTTTTTAGAAAGGTAGAAAATAAAATGTCTTAAGATTGTTATAAGTATAACAATCCAACACGATAAAAAGAAAATATTATTTAAATAATTGATTCACACAAATCGTAACAAATAACATTTAATTCCATGGCAGAATTTTGTTGTAAAGTTCTTACAAATGAATCAAGAATAAAACAAAAAAAAAATGATTCACAACATGAAAAAAGTGTTCTATTAAATAATCGAAAGAACAATATAGAAATAAATACACAATTTTTGCGGAACAGCCGATTGAAAATGGGTTGAGACCCGCAATTACACAATTTCCTTAAGATAACTTTTCGACCGCTTCTTGGTGCTCGAGATCTTTGGTCATATGTCTCCTATGATACAACAACAAGATGATCAACGCACAATAGCACAACTGCTGAGATCATGAACTATTCTTTGCCTTCGTCCATCACAAAAATAATAATAATAAAGGAGAGAAAAAATTTATGAATAGTTTTTGAGTTGTTTGAATTGTGTTTAACCTAGAAGGTTTACATGGTACATATAGAGATTTTACATTGTGAACAATTGGAAGTTTTTTACCCAATGAGGAATTAAGAAGAGTCAATCAATCAAGCAATTTCCAAAAATTATTGTTTTGATTAAAAGAACCATTTAATATTTATCATTTTAATTCGATTTTTTTTGAAAAGTTATACTCTATTTCAAAAAAAATATATTTCACCTTTGGTTTAAAATATCCGCAAGCCCACAAAGAGTCTGATCGGTTCGGATATTCATGGTACCTACATCATACATGTCTGCTCATGTACGAACCAATAATTGGTTCATATTTTCTTTAACAACGTTTGGATCAATTTCTCATTCAAAGCTCTAACATTATCAAAAAATTCAACAGTTATTAAACTTTGATTACAATTGACATGTCATAGGGTCTATAGCACTTACGTGTGGGTTAAATTAAGATTTTTTTTCTTGACAAGTCAAAGGAAAATACGTATTTGGACTTCGTATCCTGATAAGACGAAAGTATGTATATTGATTTTTGTATCACATTGATACTTGGTTAGGAGGTAATATTTGAGTATTCGTAACCTATAAACCATCGAGCTAAATTTTAATAAATTTACTATAATTACTTTGATAATTTTCATAACGTTCCAACGTTATGAGAATTGTATATGAGTAGTGACATGATATGTAACCCCCTAGACTTGGCCTATGCGTTACGACCAAATCTAGTAGATTACGATAAAATTTTCCAAAACATTTTCAATAATTTAAATCCATATTACGAATAAACATCTTTTTAAAAACATGATTATTAGTAATAAGTTATAATTCGAGTAATATATAAAAATACAAATGTCTAAGTAAAATAAAATCTTTCACAAATCAGTATCGATATAATTATAACATCAATCGTAAAAGCAATGTACATTGAAAGACAAGTGTTTCAAATTAAATAGGCAAATGTCACCCATCAGAATGACAAATCAGAAGATAAAAAATTACAATAAAATAATATTGTATGAATGTGTCGATCCTCCAAGTGTCAAGCTCGGGTAGCCTATCAAAAAGTATCTGAAAGAGAAAAGTTTGGGGGGTGAGCTAGGGAGCTCAATGTGTTCCAGCAGTGCAAAATAAAAACATATAGTTAAGTTTCAAAATCGGTTCATTATCAAAGTTATGAAAACGATAGTAAAGTTGTAGTTTAAAATACATAACAACCCTCCAACCGTATGCCATATGTAGTTCCCTAGAACTACATCCATAAGGACTTACTCTAGGCCCATAGGGCGTAGGTGTCAACCTAAGGGAGCACCTTAGGTCCATAAGTTCTTATCATAGCAGAAGATTAGATGCCCACATAAGGGGTGTGCCCTCAGGCCCATAAGGACTTACCCAATGTACATAGCAGAAGAGCCACCCTAAAGGAGTACCTTAGGATCCATAAGGTCTTACCACTATACCAATTAGGCCCGGGATCCCACCCAAAGGTCGCCTTAGGTTCATAAGTAATTACCAACTTGATCAATGTTGAACTTGCATGAGGAATTACCAGTTTTATCGGAGTTGAACCTGCAGAGACTTTATACAAGATCTTAGAGTACCCCAAAGAGAATAGTATAAAATAGTAACTAATAGTAACAAGGAAATTAGAGTTCCAACATATGTCAATTCAGTAAAAAATAATAACAAAAGAACATGGACCAGACAAGCATGCTTAAGACTTTAGTAAATAAAAAATAAGCTTGAAATAGATAAATCATGCGAAATTAAATCAGATCAACTAGCCATAGTGCAAATCAGGTAAAACAATCATGTGCACATGATATTTCAAACAAATATATATATATATATATATATATATATATAGAATATAAGGAACACACCTCACAAAAAGAATCATTCTGACAGATCTATCGAGCACCAACTTCAGTATGCTCTTCGAATGTGCGAGAACCTAAGTTATATCATAACAATATTATTATCGGAGTAGTACACTAAACTGAGTATTTAACAAGGTTGCATAACTATACGAGTAATCACGGGCTCTCACAGACAAGTGGACCAGAATGAACCGTGTCGAGCAGACGAACTGTCGAGAGAAACATGGGTACCTTAATATACAATAACATAAATTAGTCCTTGACCATTAATTAAATTAGATGCACTAACTTAATTTATTTAAATAAATACTTAAATTACATATGCATACTCAAGTTTAACGGGTCAATTCAGAGGCTTTCAGCATTGAATTTGGAAAAACGAACTTCAGTTTCAAACTCAGGACATCTAAAAACATAAAATATGACTTTTCAAAAATTTAACTTTTCGGTAAAATTCAATAGTCAAACTAGTTAAAAGTTAAAGTCAACAGGTCAGACCGATTTGGGTTGATTCGGGTTAACTCGGTTCGGTCTGAGTTGTATTAGATTAGTTCAAATTAGTTGGATTGGTTCAGACTGACAAAACCTTTCTAGAATATTTTCTTGACTGAGGAGGAGCCCCATATGCATACGATGGCGCATGGCAACGGTAATGGGATCAAGGATGGTTGTCGAATACTCCAACAACTTCAATTAACCAAAATTAATCCATAAACAACCCGATAATCAACCAAAACAATTTAAATCAACGGAAAAAATATTTGAAACTTACCCAAATCTGGGATCGACGACGGGACTGTTTTGCACAATGAACTCGGTTAGGTTTTGGTCAGAATCACCTATAGAGCACAATGGTGGCTGGAGTGAGGATAATCGACAGCTGAAACGACCGAAGATTTTGATAAAATGAGGGGAGAAATTGGGTTTTTCTGGTGAAGCTTCAACCGTTCCTTCCCAACGAACAACGCGACCACTCGGTGAGTGATCGACTGGGTTGTGACCGCGATGACCTAACGAGCCAGATGGATACGATGATGACTAACACCAAAAAGCTATGACAGAGATCAACACTGAGTCGGTCGAAAGGTTCCTTGTGATTAAGGTGCGATGGTGGCCGGTTCGGGCGGTATGAGGGTTGGGTTGAGGTCGTCGGTTGTTACCGAGTCTGATATAGATGATGGTGTACTCGACCATCGATTGGAGGTGACTAGATCGGAGATGGAAAGTACGGATGAGGATGTTTATTTTTTGTTTAATTTGGGGACTAGGGAGAGCTAGTTCACGACCAATGGGAGACATCTGATTATTTTTGGGTATATCCCAAGCCAAAACAAATAATACATATTGTTATGAAAATAATCAACAATAGTGCCCTAGCCTAGATGGCTAAGTCGTGGGTTGCCATCTCTTAGGTTAAAGGTTCAAGTCTCTCTATCATATTATTTTATATTTGGTTCAAGAGATATTTATGGTTTAGGTAAGAATAAAAAATTATAGGGTTGGTCCCTAAAACATCCTTAGTTTAAAATTTAACCTAAAATTATCATTAACATACCAAATTTTCCTAATATTTAATTAATGAATATTTTATTATTTTTACCCCAAAAGTTTGGGGTGTGACAACTCTCTTCATCTTAAGAGAATTTTGTCATCGAAATTCATCCAAGTCAATTTGGAAACATAACCTAGATCTTTAGTGGTTGCTTCAAAGGACAAAGACTTGTTACTCTATTGACAATAACACAAAAGCTTTCTAGACTAAGAACAAACACAATGATCTCAATGCTTTAAATCGAAAATTCAAGGGTCTTATGATATGAAACTCGAATATAGAAAGGGTGTTATAAGAAATGCATGGTAAGAAATAGAAATAACAATAAATATACCTATAGAAGTCTCTGGCTCAACTCGATCACCAGAACGTCAGGTAGCGTAGACAAGGGTAGGCTGCCTTGTCTCAGAAACAGCTGGTCCTCTACTCTGCCTATTGTCGATCCTAGAAACAGATCAAGAAGACTTACCATGACTGTGATTTCTAGCTACAGTCTAAACTGAAACCTGAAAACGTGCAGGAGTCTGAGTGGGGGTCTGATCAATAGAAGCTAGAAGAGGACAATTCCTCAAAAGTGCTCGCTAGAGCCACAATGATAACAAATACCCATTTTCTTATGACATTCTCCCCTGTGTTGGTTTCCACATTACTCATAACTCAGTATCGAAAATAAACCTGATGAATAACCTTGACTAACTGATGAAGGTTGAGGTGACGCAAGCCTCGAACGAGTATGGTTCCTTTGAGGGTATCAGTAAAAGTTCTCTTATCAAGGCGTTCAGAAGGCTCAGACTAACCAGAAGGTCTCCTAAATCGCTCTCGATCTACCCTATCTCTATCAGGAGAAGAAACCTCGACTTCTTTAGCTTCTTTTGGTCTCCCTACTACAACATCGAACACTTCATCCTGGTGAGTAACTCCTTAAGATATAGCTCGTATCTAAGTCCCTGCGAAAACTTTCGACACCTATCCTTCTCGGTAGGTACCAAACTAGAACCATAACTTATCAACTTCAGAAACCGTATATCTTACTAAGAAACTATCATATCTCCCCAAATCAGGTCCAAAAAAAGATGCCGTCTCTGTGCTAAATATTGATCTTCAAGGAAACGACTCTTAAAAGACTCTATGAAGAAATCCCAGGTCAAGCAATCGGCCGTAACACTACTCACCATAGACTCCCACTAGGTGTGGGCATTCTCGTCCATCATAGAGATGACTCCCAAATAACGCCTCTACGAATCTAAACATAGTTGATCCATAGTTCACTCGTTATCACAAAGCCAATCCTTATCCTCTATCGGAGCTCCACCAATAGGACCTCCAAAGGTCCTAACTCCGTTAGCAATAAGGGTATGAGAAATGGGGACTTCGGGTGTAACCCCATCAGCTCGAATCTCTCTCTGAATCAACTGAAGAAACTGCCTACCAAGATTTTCATCTAATACTACCCTCGTAGACTCATGCTCAGAAATGATCTCTCCTTTAATCAAAGTAGTCAAACCTATACCAGGGGCAGGGGCATATCTATCGGGGTCACAAGGGTAGAATTATCTACAAGAGGTGAGGGATCTATACATATCTCATATATTGTATCCGTAAATCTACCCGTTGGACCTTGCCCACGACCATGTCTACAACTACGCCTAACATTCATCTAGGGAAAACTTTGAGTTCACTACAGAAGGATAAAATCTAGGATTAAATTGGCACTTGGATTCTCGTACACAATTAAACTCATAAAAACTTAGCGACATGGCTTTCATGACTTATTTTGTAAAACATTTCAAAATTGTATTTTTATTTAGGACTCATCTACAGTTCGAGGTTTAAAAACTAAAAGCTCTGATACCAACTAAATCTAACCCCCTAGACCTAACCTATGCGTTACGACCAGATCTAGCAAATTACAATAAAATTTTCCAAAATATTTTTCAATAATTTTAATCTATATTATGAATAAACACTTTTTAAAAACATAATTACTAATAATAAGTTCCAATTCGAATAATATATAAAACTATAAAAGTCTGAGTAAAACAAAATCTTTCACAAATCAGTATTGATGTAATTCTAACATCAGTCTAAAAAACAATATACATAGCAAGACAAATATTTCAAAAATAAATAAAAATATTTCACCCATCATAATGACAAATCGGAAGATAAAAACATTAGAACAAAATAATATTGTACAAATGTGTTGATTCTCCAAGTGCCATGTCCGGGTGGCCTATAAAAAGTATCTGAAAGAGAAAAGTTTTAGTGAGCTAGGAAGTTCAGTGTGATCCAACAGTGCAAAATAAAAACATACAACTAAGTTTGAAAATCGGTCCATTATCAAAGTTATGAAAACGATAGTCTAGTTGTAGTTTAAAATACAGAACAACCCTCCAACTGCACGCCATATGTAATTCCCCAGAGCTGCATCCATAAGGAATTACCCTAGGCCTAAAGGGAGTAGATGCCAACCTAACGGAGCATCTTGGGTCCATAAGGTCTTATCCTAGCCGAAGCGTAGGTTCCAACCCGAGGGGTGTGCCCTTAGGCCCATAAGGACTTACTCAATGTACATAGCAGAGGTGCAACCCTAAAAGAGTACCTTAGGGTCCATAAGGTCTTATCACTATGCCCATTTGGGCCCAGGATCCCACCTAAGGGCTACCTTAGGTCCATAAGGAATTACCAACTTGATTGGTACTGAACCTGCATGAGGAATTATCAACTTGATCGGATCTAAATCTGGAGAGACTTCATACCAAATCCCAGAGTACCCCGAAGAGAATAATTTTAAAATAGTAACTAATAGTAGAAAGGAAATCAGAGTTCCAATAGATATCAATTCAGTAAAAGCAGTAACCAGAGAACATGAATTAGACAAGCATGCTCAAAACTTCAGTAAATCATAAATCATGCTTTAAACATATAAATCATGCAAAATTAAATCAAATCAACTAGCCATATTGCAAATCAGGTAAAACAAACATGTTCACATGATATTTTAAATATATATATATATATATATATATATATATAACACAAGGAACACACCTCACAAAAAGAATCAGTCTGGTAGATATATTGAACACCAGCTTCACTACACTCTTAGACTACACGAGAACCTAAGTCATATCAAAACAAAATTATTTTCAGATTAGTACACTAAACTGAGTATTTAACAGGGATGCAGAACTATACGTGTAGACACACATTTTATATATAATATATGAGTATTATTATTTCAAAACTAATACATTTACATTTCTGTAACAGGCCTTTACAATTCGTTAGGCCTAACTGTGGCCCATCTTCAGCAGCCCAGATGGCCCAGCAGCAGCAAACCATCAGGAAGCCCTAGCACACCCTCACCAGCAGCGTCGTTTCCTCTACAGACTCCTCCACGTCGAAGACTCCTTGTCCTTCACGTTTCCCTTGCTCAGTAGTTGCAACACCAATCTCGCCAACAACTCACGAAGATAACAAAGAATCAGTGTTGTAATCATATTAGAACTCTAAAAAATAGGTTTTTTTTTCTAGATTATAAATAAGCTGTAATCAACACACAAAAGGAAAAACACGGATTACACTGGATTCACACACGAGTTCACTGTGTAGCAATCACTCCCACATAATAGCCAAGAAAATCCAAACCCTTGTAAAGATTTTCGAAATAGCCAATAAAAAGGTAGCATTTTTTTTTCTTTCTTACCTTTGTTCGTTCGTTTCTTTTGCTTACATGTTGAACGTTGCTGAAAACATAACTCGGAAACGATAACAAGAAACCGTTTTTGGCCGATGACAGAGGGGTGGATCTTTCAAACTTTCGATCTCAGATCTACCCCGAGGCTTCTTTGTTTTCAAAGAAATATTTTGATTTTTGAAAACTAGAGAAGAAAAGCTTTCGAAAAAGTAACAAGAAAATATTTTTGCCGCCGATGATCGACGGCCGTCGCCGACCAACGGCGGCGGCGAGGTGGCGCAAGGGCGGCCTACGGCCGGATTCTGGAAAGCTTGTTCATGTTCTTCATTTGTGAAGAACATTAGAGAGAAAAACGAATGAAGATGAGGGTTCTCTGTTTTGAGAATGAGAGATTATGAAAGCTAAAATTTTTTTAACTTAAATATTGAACCCATCGGACCGCCCAACCCGGTCCATAACCCCTAGACCCGCGTGTTTTCGTAAAAAATGGGAAACTCTGCTTTGGTCAATGTCATTTTGAAAACTTCTATTCTGGTCCCAACTTCGTTGTAAATCGATCTACATTTCTGATTTTTTTTTTAATTCGAACACTTAATTCGTGTTAATTTTCAATTTAGCCCTTCAGTTCATATTTTAATTTAATTTTATTTTATTTTATATTTCGTTTATTATTATTGTTACATATATTTTTTTTATTTATTATTATATTATATATTTATATATATATATATATATATTTGATGGTAGGTTTGATTTGATAAGTAGTGGTTGATTATTTTAATATGTAGGGTTTATTATTTTAACATGTAGTGTTGATTATTTTTTATAGATAGTGGTTTGATTATTTTTATAGGTAGTAGTTTATTATTTTAATAGGTAGTGGGGTAATTATTTAGTTGTTTTGTTAATTTCGTTTTTTCTTTCTTTTATTTCATTTTTTATTTTTATTTTGTTTTCCTTTTTTAAATTGTTAAATATTACTTTAGTCTTTCTTTCCTACTTTTATTATATTAATACTTTTTCATATATATATATATATATGTAACCTAACTAATTTGTCCATTCTAAGTTTTTCTTCTTCCTAGGCTCTTGGTTTCCTAACCTCCCCTTCACTATATCTTTCCCGTTGATGACATAGGGGCCCATTATCTTGTTTTTTTCTTATTCTCTTTCCTTTTTTTTTGTTTTTCATCATGTTTTATATGTATATAAATATCTTATTCTAACTTATCTTTTAAATCCCACATGCATATTTTCTTTTCATTCCCCCTTCATTTTGTTTTACTTTATATTCATTTATTTTATTATTCCGTTCTGTTTTATTATTTTATTTTACTTTACTTCCTTTTATTATTTTATTTCTTAACCATTTTCGGGATTTATTTGTTTCATTATTTGTGGTCCTTTTATGGTTTAATCTCGTATTTAGCATGTTTTTTTGCGTTAATAAACTTGTTTTCTTTGCATTATTTATTTCAATTAATTCCTCATCGTATACATTCTTTGAAACATTGTAATTTAACCCTTTTCTATTTTTTTGGTTCGACCTTTTTATCTAACATTTTATTATCAAAGGGAACAATTTAAGCAATCTACGGTAAGTAACTCGGATCGATATTTTACCTTTTGATTTAAATTACAATTTTCTTAATTTAAGACAACTGGAAATTATGTAGTACCGAAAGGGCAGTTCAAGGGTGCTAATCCTTCCTTGACTGTAACCGACTCCCGAATCCGACATATCTTTGGTAAGACGCAGATCAGGTAAGAAATAAGGTATCCGGTTAACCTATTTATTTTTAAATAAATAATCGGTGGCGACTCCAATCTATTTTCCAATCCATATTTTTTAAGTCGAAGCCCGATTCCGGGGCACAACCGAAAGACGGTTGCGACAGCTTGGCGACTCCGTTGGGGACATAGGTAAGTGAGTCAGGCTAAGGTAATTTCCAGTTGTCTTTTTAACAAAAAGGGTAAGTTTAAATTTTAAGGTAATATTTCGATCCTTTTTACTCACTTTTGATTATATTTTCGAGTAAATAGTTGGACTAATCGTTTTCTCATGATTTCAGCCTTCAAAGTTTTTTTTCATCTAAGGCTCTATACCCGAGCTCCAAACCCTATTTTAAGTGGGGGTGAAAGCGACGCCTTCGTGTGAATTTATTCACCGTGCGGGCCTAGCAAGTAGCCTTCGGGATTCATATACCTTATGTCTTCGTGTGAATTTATTCACCGTGCGGGCATAAGGGAATGTGTCCCCTCGAGTTTAACTTAGTCCACACAAGCCTGTGATGGGTTTAGGACTAAGGGTCTGGCAAGCCCAAGGGGGCACCGACAAGGAGAACTCGGGTACCGTTTTTTTAAAAAACCTAAACCGGAGACCATGAAGAATTAGAGCCTACCCCGAAACCACGTTCCAAAACCTAGGATATTTTTACCCTAACCATGTTTTTTTTGCGCTTTTTCCTTCCGTCATTTTTTTATTTGTATTTTTATTTTACTAACGTTTTTGCCTTTGTGTTTGCTTTATAGCATTTGCATCATTACAAGAGGCTATTGATCCCTAAAAAGCGTTTGTTATACACAAAATAATTCGAATTAATGGACAAAGGTGTTGTAATACAAGAGATGAAAACGCTGAGGCACGACTATGGTCCGAGAAGGCTCAGAAAGAGAAGGGAGACAGTCTTCAGGGAAACTATGTGTCAGAACTGGTTAGTTATGCCGCTGTCAGCCTGAAACAGAATAATGTCCAAGAGCTGCGAAACATTTGGGACAATTGGAAGAATGACAGAAAGCAGAAGTCCAGCCAACGATATGGTGATATCGCCCTCTTGCTCCATGTCAAGACTGATGAGCCCTTACTCCGAGCATTAATTCAATTCTGGAACCCGGGATATAGTTGCTTCACCTTTAACCAGGAAGACATGGTGCCTACTATCGAAGAGTATACTACTCTACTGCACTGCGAAAGCATCAAACTAGAGAGGGCATATATTAAACATATCAAGAGTCAGCCCTTCAAGAACGGACTGGCCAAGATTGCAGGGGTTGATGAAAAGTGGGTGACTGATCGACTCCGGCACAAAGGTAGCGGGGAATGAATCGAGTGGATCCATATAAAGCAACTAATGAAGAACCACCCTGATGAATGGAAGACTATAGATCTTTTTGCACTGGGTCTGTACGGTTTGATCATCTTTCCGAAGGTTTTGGGATGCATTGACGTAGGCGTAGTAGAATTATTTGAACAACTTCCAAGGCGAGTCAACCCAGCACCGACCATCTTAGCCGAGACCTTTCGATCCCTTAATCATTGCAGAAGAACTGGTGGAGGAAGGTTCATTGGGTGTGTTCAACTCCTTCAAGTCTGGATTCACAGCCACTTCTGGAAGACTAGCGGGGTTGCCTACCGTCGATTCAGCACTACCTATTCACCATTAGGAGAGTTCATCACTATGAAATGGCATGAAGGCGCTTCAAAGGAAAAATGGATGAAGGTCTTCACACATCTTCAGGATCGGGATATTACCTGGAGAGCCCCCTGGTTGTTCCTCAGTGACGTTCTTTTCCGATGTGGGGATTCTGACACTATGACCTTACTTGGACTTTGGGGTGCAGTTGGGTATGCTCCTTTGTTGGCACTCAGGCAGTATGGGGCACGTCAGTTTGTCCCAACAACTTACGGAGTATCTACAACAGAGTTTATATATCACGGTGACAGCTATAAGAAAATGATCAAGGAAGTAGCCGAGTCATGGAAGAAAGTATTCCGAATGGATGTCGTGGCTGCTAGAGATATGCTTACTCCGGATTATGTAGAATGGCGAAGATTGAGAAAGAATGATAACATCCCGGTGCCAGACCATGAAGACACCCGGGCCATGGAGGAACATCTCAGGTCTGTCCCTTCTGAACTTGAGATAGCCAAGACAGAGTTTGAAGCTGTGAATAATGAGCTGAAGCAAAAGGTAAAGCAACTTGAAGCTGAGCGCTACCAATGGAAGCTAGATGCCGACTCTCAGAAAGATCGAGCAGATAAGTTGGAAAGGGAGCAAAAATAGTTTGTTTTGAGCTTGAAGACTTGAGGAAGGGATACCAAAATAAAGTTAAGGATAACTCCAAGTTGAAAATGTCCTTTGAGTACTGGAAAGATGAAGCTCATAGCCTGAAAAGGAAATTCGAGGGGCCGGATGAGAAAACGTGGAAGAAACAGATGAAGACTGCCCAAAGGCGCCTAGCAGACTGTCATCATCAAAACCAATGCTGAGAATCCAAGTGACTGATTTGGAGAAACAACATGAGAGAGATGGTAAAACAATAGCTGAGTTAGAAGCTATTGTAGATGGATTCAAAAAGCAAGCAAGCGAGCATCAGATAGTGCTCTTCAATGGGGGTTTGCAGTGGTGTTTCCGTTGGGAGCAAGCACAACAAAGGGTGAAGGCCAGAGACGCTGTCATCCGAGATTTCCTGGATCAAGTACAGAAGGCAGCTCGCCACCTACACGGCCTTGCAAGGGAAGCGGGAGTAGTCCGACAAGGTATACAACCAGTGACAGATGAAGGCAGAAGACTTGTCAACCTGCTAGAAGCTGTTCGGGGTCTAGAGGATTTAGTCCGAGTGTACCTTTGATTGTTTTTATGTCTCTTACAAGATAAAATATTTTTGTCTAAATAAAGATTATTTATAATAATGGACATTTTTTTGGATCAGTGCCTCTAAATTGCATACATCATGCATCACATATTTTGCATTTTATATTTCAATTTTTTCTATATTTTTACATTTGTATTAACCAACAGAACATGTCTCAGACACCATGCATACCTCTACAAGCTCAAGATACACATCATCCGCACAATACCCGAACAAAAACGAGACAAATGGAGGTCATAATGGAAAAACTTGAAGAGAACATGGCCAAACTACAAAAAGAACTGGAAGATAGAATGGCTCAGAACAGTAAAAGAACCCTAGAGTCCATCATGAAAAACCAGGAGTCTTTGGTCGACCAAATTGTGGCCAAGTTATCGGGTTTACAACAAGCTAGTGCAGCAGGGGCAGGTTCCTCTGAGGGGATAACCATATCACCAACCCCGCAAGTGGTTATCTCACCCGGAGTATTACCCGGGGACTTATCCGCTATTAAAGGGAAGTCTGTATTACCCGGGAACTCATCCGCTACCAAAGCAAAAATTGCACCTACTGTTAAGATACAAACTTCTACGATCATCCCTGACAATCATCCGGATGATTATCATATCCCAGATTTTGATGAGGAGGACAAAGCCAAAAAGATGGAGGAGAAGATAAAGATGTTAGAAGACCAACTGAAGATAGTTAAAGGGGATCATGACTATTATGGGGTAGATGCGATGGAGCTAAGCCTGGTCCCAGATTTGGTGCTCCCGCCAAAGTTTAAAATCCCTGAGTTCGAGAAGTTCGATGGGAACAGCTGCCCCTCAGCCCACATCACTATGTTCTGTCGGAAAATGACAGGATATGGGGGAAATGACCAACTCCTGATCCACTGCTTTCAGGAGAGCCTATCCGGTTCAGCTATCCGGTGGTACAACCAGCTCAGCCGAACTCATGTCAAAACATGGAAAGACTTGGCCAAGTCTTTCTTAGAACAATATAAGCACATTAATGATATGAGACCAGACCGAGTTATGCTGCAGGAATCTGGAGAAGAAGCACAATGAGAATTTCCGATAGAACGCACAGAGATGGAGGGATTTGTCTGTGCAAGTTCATTTCACCCTTGGATGAAAAGGAAACGAGAAAGCTATTTGTACAGACCCTGAAGGCACCCTACTTCGGGCACCTGGTGGCAATTACATCGGGAAGCTTCTCAGATTTAGTCATGGCTGGTGAGATGATCGAATTAGCCATCAGGCAAGGAAAGATTGAGGGAGGAGATTCTAGTAAGAAGCCTCCCATGAGGAACAAGGAGCGAGAGATCAATAACGTCAGCACTTATAATGCTAACAAGGGAGTTACGATCTCGGGTCCAAATGCCACAGCAGTTGTGCCATCCGGTACTTCCAGACAGAATCAAAGAGAACCGAGAAGGGAAAGGGAGAGGGAACCAATCGATACCATTCCCATGACATACAAAGAGCTATACCAACAGCTCTTTGACACTCACGCAGTGTCACCTTATCCTATGGATCTAATGAAGCCCCCTTATCCAAAATGGTATGACGAAAACGCTAACTGCGAATATCATGGCGGTGTGCAGGGGCATTCTATTGAAAGTTGTCTCGCATTTAAGAGGCTAGTACAACGGATGCAGAACAAGAATTGGATTACTTTCGACTCCGGAGCACCAAACGTCGCTCAGAACCCCTTGCCCAATCATCAGGAGATAGGAATCAATGCAGTTACTACTGAAAGGGGCAGGAAAATCAAAACCAGTTTTCGGAAATTAAAACTCCTTTAGCTTGGGTATGGAGCCAAATGGTAAAGGTGGGGCTTCTTGCACCCTATCCCGATGCAGCGAGAAATAAAGATGGTAACCGTTGTTGTTACCACAACAAAGAGGGGCATAAAGTGTAGGATTGCCCCAAATTCAAAACATTAGTCCAGCTCATGATGGACAAGAAAGAGCTGGAGTTCTATGAAGAAATTCAGGATTCCCCGGAAGAAGACATCTGTGCTACTGGAGAATCATCAGACAAAAGATTTGGTAGGGGTAGTCCTTTGATAATTACCCCTAAGGCAAGCATGACAGTAACAACACCAGCCAAGGTGGTAATCTCAGCACCTCGGCCTTTTCAATATAAGGACAATCGGCAAGTGCCATGGAAGTACGAATGTCAGGTGAGTACTTCCGGAGGATGTAATAGCAAAGGGGGGCAAAGGCCACTTAAGCCGTTCAAGGAAGACGTACTGGCTATCAATGAACCTATAAAAGAGGAGGAAGCTAAAGAATTCCTCAAATTTCTGAAGCATAGTGAGTACAGTGTTGTAGAACAGCTCCACAACTTGCCAACACGCACTTCAATGTTGGCACTTTTGTTAAACTCAGAAGCACATCGGGAGGCACTGTTGAAAGTCCTGAATCAAACGTTCGTGCCACAAAACATACCAGTCAGCAAGATGGATCGACTGGTTAACAATATTCAAGCTGATAATCTCATCTCATTCTCAGATGATGAGATTCCATCCGGTGGGAGAGGACAAACAAAGGCATTACACATTACTACCTACTGTAAGGGGCATGCTTTACCAAGTGTTTTACTCGACAACGGATCAGCCCTGAACGTAATGCCTTTGGTTACATTGAAGAGACTGCCAATAGATACCTCACATATGAGAGAATGCCAGAATATGGTCCGAGCATTTGATGGCACCAAGAGAGAGGTTATCGGCAAGATCGAGGTATCACTAACCATCGGACCAGCCACCTACAATGTCGAGTTTCTGGTGATGGATATCATGCCTTCCTACAACTGTCTTTTGGGAAGGCCTTGGATCCACCAAGCCGGTGCAATACTATCCACGCTGCACCAAAAAGTAAAATTTGTGATTGATGGAACCTTGGTGATCATAAATGCAGAAGAAGATATCGTGGCAAGTGCGTCCACGGATGCTCCATACATCGAGGTAAATGAGGAAGCGGTAGAATGTTCATTCCGTTCTTTAGAATTTGTGAACGCCACGTTCGTGGCAGAAGGAAGAAATATTCCTATACCCCGACTCTCCCAATGCACCAAGATGGAGATCAAACAAACATTGGGACGTGGTGCCAAAATCGGAAGAGGATTTGGGAAGTTTCTACAAGGAATGATCAATCCAATCCCTCCTATTACAAAGATGGATCGGTTTGGGCTTGGTTTTCAGCCCAATCATCATGAGAAGAGGAAGGAGATCCAAAAGAACCGATATAGAAGAATAGCCAGGCTGACTGGAAATGAACTTCAATGGGAGCCCATGACATTCCCGCCTCTTTACCATACATTCAAGTCAGGTGGTTATGTGTTTGAAACTACCTCAACAGATTTAGAAGCGGCTTTGGAAGATCTGAGCATCAATGCCGTAACCACTGGAAATGTCGATAATGGAGATAGATTTGGGATGTGCCCTCTGCCACCTGGGTTCATGCCTAGTCGTTGGTCGGTCGAAGAACTACCTGTGGTCTACAAGAGTCTTTCAGAGTAATATTCGAATTATCCCTATTTGCCTATACTCAGGGCAATAGGTGATCTTTTGTAAGGGTGGATGAACATTTTGTTTAAGTTTAATAAAAGATGCTATTTCTTTCTTTTTTTTTCATGGCAAACAAATCATTCTTTTAGTTCTTTTTGAATTCATTATCTATTTCTTTCATTCCAATACTTCATTACCTTTTGCTCTCGAATTTAATCCTTGACCATTTCGTGTGGGATATTTTTCTCTCACGCATACAAATTTTTCTCTTCCCTCAGGTCTCCAGATAACGATAATGTAGGCACTGATGATCCTGATCCGGAGGTGAATTTTGAATCAGCCATTTGTCTCGGGAATTTGATGAGTGCGAAAATGAAGAAAGTGTAACTTGCCTACCGAATTGTTGAGATTGATAGAAAGAGAGGATAAACAAATGCTGCCACATGAAGAGACGATCAAGACCTTGAATCTAGGGACTGAAGAAGATCGAAGGGAGGTTAAAATTGGCACCACACTTTCGAATGAAGCAAGACAAAATCTGATAGTCTTACTTCAGGAGTACAGAGACGTGTTCGCTTGGTCGTATCAAGACATGCCGGGGCTAGACACAGATATGGTAGTTCACAAACTGCCAATCAAACCGGAATTCAAACCTGTGCAACAAAAACTAAGAAGAATGCGACCAGAAATGCTCCTTAAGATCAAGGAAGAAGTCAAGAAGCAATTCGATGCCGGTTTCCTTCAAGTGGCCAAGTATCCGGAGTGGGTGGCCAACGTAGTGCCAGTACCGAAGAAAGATGGGAAAGTACGTATGTGTGTCGATTACCGGGACCTTAACAAGGCAAGTCCCAAGGACAATTTTCCTCTACCACACATAGACACTCTGGTGGACAATACAGCCGGGAACGCCTACTTTTCATTCATGGATGGATTTTCGGGGTACAATCAGATCAAGATGCATCTTGAAGACATGGAGAAGACCACTTTCGTCACAATGTGGGGAACTTTCTGTTACAAAGTGATGCCCTTCGGGTTAAAGAATGCCGGGGCAACTTATCAGAGAGCTATGGTGACCCTGTTCCACGACATGATGCACAAAGAGATCGAAGTTTATGTTGACGACATGATTGTTAAGGCACAAACCGAGAATGAACATGTCGAGAATCTGAGGAAGCTCTTCCAGAGATTGAGAAAGTTCCAACTGAGACTAAACCCTAGCAAGTGTACCTTCGGGGTAACATCTGGAAAACTATTAGGCTTTATAGTCAGCAGGAGAGGCATTGAGGTCGATCCTGATAAGGTTAAGGCTATCCAGAATCTACCTCCACCTCGAACCCAAAAAGAAGTCCGAGGTTTTCTGGGCAGACTAAATTACATAGCTCGGTTCATCTCTCAGTTAACCGACAAGTGTGACCCCATCTTTCGTCTCCTCCGAAAGAATAGCCCTGGAGCATGGGATGAAAACTGTCAGTTTGCATTCGAGAAAGTAAAGGAGTATTTATCACACACTCCTATTTTGATGTCCCCCATCCCAGGCAAGCCTCTTTTCTTATACCTGTCTATATTCGAGAATTCGATGGGTTGTGTCCTAGGCCAACATGATGAGTCTGGAAGAAAGGAGAAAGCCATCTACTACTTGAGCAAGAAGTTCACAGGTTGCGAGGTCAGATATCCTCCCATTGAGAAGGTTTGTTGCGCTTTAGTCTGGGCTACAAAGAGACTTAGACAATACATGTTGTATCACACTACGTGGCTTATTTCCAAGTTAGACCCTTTGAAGTACGTGATGGGTGTACCTGCTCTGTCTGGAAGGTTAGCCCGGTGGCAGATGCTCTTGTCAGAATTTGATATCGAGTATGTGAGCCAGAAAGCCATAAAAGGAAGCGCCATATCAGACTTCTTGGCAAGCAGAACCGATGAGAACTATGAGCCGTTGGACTTTGATTTCCCAGACGAAGACTTAATGGCTATATCCTTAGAGGAAGCAGACACTTCAACAGACAATTCCTGGAGAATGTATTTCGATGGTGCATCAAATGCATTAGGACACGGCATCGGGGCAATATTAATCTCCCCGGAAGGGAGTCACTACCCATTTACCAGCAGACTAAACTTCGATTGCACCAATAACATGGCAGAGTATGAAGCATGCGTTCTGGGAATTCGAGCTGCACTGGGACAAAGTATAAAAACCTTGCGGATATACGGAGATTCAGCCTTAGTAATCTATCAGCTCCGTGGAGAATGGGAAACCAAGGATGTAAAGCTGATAGAGTACCGGAAGCTAATACTAGATATGCTCAAAGAATTTAATGAAGTCACATTCCACTATGTACCAAGAGAAGAAAATCAAATGGCTGATGCCTTAGCCACCTTGGCAGCCGCATTCAAGGCTGGCGGGGAATCTGAAATGACACCAGTTGATATGCAGTCGTATGAGTACCCAGCTCATTGTTACCAAGTCGAGGAGGTGAAAGACGCTAAGCCTTGGTACCACGATATTCTACAATACATCAAGCATCATAATTATCCAGAAGAAGCCACCGAAACTGACAAAAGAACCATTAGAAGGATGGCAGCTGGATATGTCCTTGACGGGGAGGTCTTTTACAAGAAAAGCCATGATCAAGTCTTGTTAAGGTGTATCGATGCAGAAGAAGCAAAGATGATTGTGGAAGAAATACATGACGGAGTTTGTGGAACATATGCGAACGGACACATGATGTCAAGACAAATAATGAGATGCGGTTATTTCTGGTCTACACTGGAAAGTGATTGCGTCAACTACGCTAGAAGGTGTCATAAGTGTCAGATTTATGGAGACAAAATAAATGTTCCACCCCATCCACTACATGTGATGACGTCACCTTAGCCTTTCTCTATGTGGGGGATGGACGTTATCGGGCAAATACATCCAAAGGCTTCAAATGGTCATCAGTTTATCCTTGTGGCAATCGATTACTTCACAAAATGGGTAGAAGCTGCATCATATGCCAGTGTCACTCAGTCCACCATTTGCAAGTTTCTAAAGAAATAGATCATATGTCGGTATGGTCTACAGGAGAGGATCATCACCGATAATGCTACAAACTTGAACAACAAAACGATGAAGGCTGCCTGTGAGCAATTTAACATAAAGCATCACAATTCTACAACCTACAGACCAAAGATGAATGGAGCAGTAGAAGCAGCAAACAAAAACATTAAAAGGATAGTGGAGAAGACGACTGAAACCTACAAAGACTGGAATGAGAAGTTGCCTTTTGCTTTGTTCGCCTACCGAACCTCGGTACGAACCTCGACTGGGGCAACTCCATTTTCACTCGCTTATGGAATGGAAGCAGTTCTACCCATCGAAGTAGAAATCCCATCACTCCGGGTCTTGACAGAAGTCAAACTAGATGATGCAGAGTGGGTGCAATCCCGATACGATCAGTTAAATCTGATAGATGAAAAAAGGCTGAAGGCCATTCACCATGGTCAAATCTATCAGAAACGAATGATTCGAGCACATGACAAGAAGGTGCGCCCAAGGATATTCCGTGAAGGAGATCTGGTGCTGAAGAGAATTTGGTCAGTCCAGAAAGATTTCCGAGGAAAATGGATGCCAAATTGGGAAGACCTTATGTCGTGAAGAAAGCCTTTTCCGGAGGAGCGCTTGTCCTGGCTGAAATGGACGGACCAGAATTGCCATACCCCGTCAATTCGGATGCAGTTAAGAAATACTTCGCTTGGATGAAAACCCGAGAGGGCGTCCTAAGTCGAAAAGACAAAGAAAAAAAACAAAAAAAAAAAAAAAAAAAAAAACAAAAAAAATGAAAGAAAAAGCAAAGGACGTTTAGGGTGAAAACCTGAAAGGGCGCCCTAAATAGAAAAAAGAACAAAAAGAAAAAACAAGGTGGGTTCAAGATGAAAACCCGCAAAGGGCGTCTTGCAACTAAGGACGAGTCCGAATGGAAAACCCGAAAGGGCGATTTGGATATTGACTCAAGAAATCCATACAGTGGAAATAACCCAGCGTCTGAATCTTCTACCAGTCTCAGCAAGTCAGAGGAAGGTTGTACTCTCCTAGACATTGTCACATTTTCAAAGACCTTTTGGCAAAGGCTGCATTCAAGGTCACCTAACGGCTTTTTCAGCTCAGAAGTGCCCATATTATCGAGATCTAAGACATTCATTTACGCCTCATCATTTCCCAGAATGTTTGTCATGAATTGTTTGTTCCTTTTTCCATGAATAAAAGACATCTTTTTCTCTAAACCAATTCCTTTTGAGCATCTTGGATTGAGCTTAAACTTAATGATTATTTACTTTTGCAAAAGATAGTCGCATATTACTGTACAAAGATTCATTGAAAAGTACAGGTACTTGGAAGCCAATCAAGGCTCAGGCACATACTCGGGATGGCCGAGCAGCATTTCTCAAGACAAAAATAGAATGTGCACGTCTGATTTGAACATTTGAAGAACTCATAACTCGAAGATTCCAGAATCAAGGCTCCAGAAAAACAACCGGAGATTGAGATTTCCCTTCGGAACCCAAAAATAACACATGTTGCATATGCATTTTAGGCATGGCATCCATCTTATCACACATGCATAATTTCTTCAGGTTTTTTAGCTAGAGTCAATTTCAACTTCGCAACGAAGGATATTGAGCTCAAAGCTACACAATCAACTCGAGAGCAGATTTCAACTTCATGACGAAGGGTATCTAGCTCAATACCAAATTTCACGATAGAAGGGTCCCCACGGTTTCGACTTCACGGTGAAGGGAATCATGTCCACCCGCCACATACAATACTTGGATTTCAACTTCACGGCGAAGGATATTCAAGTCAAAGCTCAATTTCACGACGAAGGGGCCATCAGCGATTTCAACTCCACGACGGAGGATATCGTTCCACTCAAGACAACACAAGTTCAACTTCACAACGAAGGGGCCGCTGGTTGTCAACAAAATTTCCCAGTTTAAGACAGCACAAGTTCAACTTCACAACGAAGGGGCCGCTGGTTGTCAACAAAATTTCCCAGTTTAAGACAGCACAAGTTCGACTTCACAACGAAGGGGCCGCTGGCTGTCAACAAACAACTTCCCAATGTCAGAGCCAATTTCAACTTCACAGCGAAGGATATTGGACTCGAGACAACACAAGTTCAACTTCACAACGAAGGGGCCGCTGGTTCTCAACAAACACTGTCCAGTTTCAGAGTCAATTTCAACTTCACGGCGAAGGATATTGGCCTCGAAACAACGCAACTTGCATTGGATTTCAACCTCACGACGGGGGATATCCAATTCTCAGGCTCAACTTCACGACGAAGGAGCCATATATAATTCCAACTTCACAAACAGATTGACCCAACTTCGCGACGAAGGAGTCATCTGTAACACCACAACACCACAGTATTCAGATCGAGGGTCACATTCACGACGAAGTACCTTGAACCAGAAGATGATTCAAAGGCCACTTGCCAAAAGCTCCGAGTTCAATTTCGACTTCACAATGAAGGATTTCCGGGCTCAGTTTGAACTCAACCTCACGACGATGAAGTCATTTTGTGATTGAAAAACCAGTTTCAGCGTCGGATTCCAACTCTACGACAGAGGACATTCGATATTGTTAAAATTTGTGTTTTTAAATCTTTGCTCCATTTTCGTTACACGATAATGAGCAAAGAGGGGCAGCTGTAGACACACATTTTATATATAATATATGAGTATTATTATTTCAAAACTAATACATTTACATTTCTGTAACAGGCCTTTACAATTCGTTAGGCCTAACTGTGGCCCATCTTCAGCAGCCCAGATGGCCCAGCAGCAGCAAACCATCAGGAAGCCCTAGCACACCCTCACCAGCAGCGTCGTTTCCTCTACAGACTCCTCCACGTCGAAGACTCCTTGTCCTTCACGTTTCCCTTGCTCAGTAGTTGCAACACCAATCTCGCCAACAACTCACGAAGATAACAAAGAATCAATGTTGTAATCATATTAGAACTCTAAAAAATAGGTTTTTTTCTAGATTATAAATAAGCTGTAATCAACACACAAAAGGAAAAACACGGATTACACTGGATTCACACACGAGTTCACTGTGTAGCAATCACTCCCACATAATAGCCAAGAAGATCCAAACCCTTGTAAAGATTTTCGAAATAGACAATAAAAAGGTAGCATTTTTTTTCTTTCTTACCTTTGTTCGTTCGTTTCTTTTGCTTACATGTTGAACATTGCTGAAAACATAACTCGGAAACGATAACAAGAAACCGTTTTTGGCCGATGACAGAGGGGTGGATCTTTCAAACTTTCGATCTCAGATCTACCCCGAGGCTTCTTTGTTTTCAAAGAAATATTTTGATTTTTGAAAACTAGAGAAGAAAAGCTTTCGAAAAAGTAACAAGAAAATATTTTTGCCGCCGATGATCGACGGCCGTCGCCGACCAACGGCGGCGGCGAGGTGGCGCAAGGGTGGCCTACGGGCGGATTCTGGAAAGCTTGTTCATGTTCTTCATTTGTGAAGAACATTAGAGAGAAAAACGAATGAATATGAGGGTTCTCTGTTTTGAGAATGAGAGATTATGAAAGCTAAAAAAATTTTTAACTTAAATATTGAACCCATCGGACCGCCCAACCCGGTCCATAACCCCTAGACCCGCGTGTTTTCGTAAAAAATGGGAAACTCTGCTTTGGTCAATGTCATTTTGAAAACTTCTATTCTGGTCCCAACTTCGTTGTAAATCGATCTACATTTCTGATTTTTTTTTTAATTCGAACACTTAATTCGTGTTAATTTTCAATTTAGCCCTTCAGTTCATATTTTAATTTTATTTTATTTTATTTTATATTTCGTTTATTATTATTATTACATATATATTTTTTATTTATTATTATATTATATTTATTATATATATATATTTTTTTTTTGATGGTAGGTTTGATTTGATAAGTAGTGGTTGATTATTTTAATATGTAGGGTTTATTATTTTAACATGTAGTGTTGATTATTTTTTATAGATAGTGGTTTGATTATTTTTTATAGGTAGTAGTTTATTATTTTAATAGGTAGTGGGGTAATTATTTAGTTGTTTTGTTAATTTCGTTTTTTCTTTCTTTTATTTCATTTTTTATTTTTATTTTGTTTTCCTTTTTTAAATTGTTAAATATTACTTTAGTCTTTCTTTCCTACTTTTATTATATTAATACTTTTTCATATTATATATATATATATATGTAACCTAACTAATTTGTCCATTCTAAGTTTTTCTTCTTCCTAGGCTCTTGGTTTCCTAACCTCCCCTTCACTATATCTTTCCCGTTGATGACATAGGGGCCCATTATCTTGTTTTTTTCTTATTCTCTTTCCTTTTTTTTTTGTTTTTCATCATGTTTTATATGTATATAAATATCTTATTCTAACTTATCTTTTAAATCCCACATGCATATTTTCTTTTCATTCCCCCTTCATTTTGTTTTACTTTATATTCATTTATTTTATTATTCCGTTCTGTTTTATTATTTTATTTTACTTTACTTCCTTTTATTATTTTATTTCTTAACCATTTTCGGGGATTTATTTGTTTCATTATTTGTGGTCCTTTTATGGTTTAATCTCGTATTTAGCATGTTTTTTTGCGTTAATAAACTTGTTTTCTTTGCATTATTTATTTCAATTAATTCCTCATCGTATACATTCTTTGAAACATTGTAATTTAACCCTTTTCTATTTTTTTGGTTCGACCTTTTTATCTAACATTTTATTATCAAAGGGCACAATTTAAGCAATCTACGGTAAGTAACTCGGATCGATATTTTACCTTTTGATTTAAATTACAATTTTCTTAATTTAAGACAACTGGAAATTATGTAGTACCGAAAGGGCAGTTCAAGGGTGCTAATCCTTCCTTGACTGTAACCGACTCCCGAATCCGACATATCTTTGGTAAGACGCAGATCAGGTAAGAAATAAGGTATCCGGTTAACCTATTTATTTTTAAATAAATAATCGGTGGCGACTCCAATCTATTTTTCAATCCATATTTTTTAAGTCGAAGCCCGATTTCGAGGCACAACCGAAAGACGGTTGCGACAATACAGTAATCACGGGCTCTCATAGACGAGTGGACCAAGATAAACTGGGCCGAGAAGACGAATGATCAGAGAAACACGGGTACCTTAATATATAATAACATAAATTAGTTATTAACCCTCAATTAAATTAGATACACTTAATTAAATCACTTAAATAACATATGAATATTCAAGTTTAACGGGTAAATTTGGAGGTTTTCGGGTTTGAATCTGGAAAATGCAACATTACATTATGACTCAGAACGTCAAAAAACATAAAATATAACTTTTCAAAAAATTTAACTTTTTTGTTAAAGTCAACGGTCAAACTGGTCAAAAGTCAAAGACAACAGGTCAGACATATTCGGGTTGACTCGGGTCAATTCGGGTTGAATCGATTTGGTGTGAGTTGTATAAGATCTATTTAGGTCGGTTCAAATCAACCAGACCATTCTAGAAGATTTTCCTAATTGATGAGGAGCCCTACGCGCAAAAGATGGAGCGTAACGATAACGATGGGATCGGGGACATTGGCTGAATACTCCAACAACTTCAATTAACCAAAATTAATCCACAAATAGCCTAATATTTAACAAAACAATTTAAATAAACTAGAAAAACATTTGAAACTTACCCAAATTGATTATCGATGATCGGCGCCGGGACAATTTCGGATGACAAACCGGTCAAGTTTTGGTTGGAATCACTCGAGGAGAACAACAGTGGCTGGCTTGAGGCTAACCGGTGACTGCAATGACTGCAAATTATGAGAATTTGAAGGGAGAAATTGGGTTTTCCTGACGAAGTTTCAACTGTTCCTTCCTAGTGAACTACGCGACCACTCGGTGAATCAAACTGACAAGTGGTGGCGGAGATAGATGTTGAGGCGTTCGAAAGGTATTTTGTGATTAAGGCGAGATGGTTGCTGGTTTGTACGATCTGAGGGTCGGGTTGAGGTCGTCGGTTCCTGCCAAGTCTGATGGCTACGACGGTGTACTCCACCGTTGATCGGAGGTTGCTAGATCGAAGATGGAAAGTATGGGTGAGGGGGTTTATTTTTTTGGTTTAATTTGGGGACTGGGGATAGCTGGTTCATGACTAGGGGGAGGTATCTGATTTTTGTTTTTGGGTATATCCCGAGCCATAACAAATAATACATATTTTTATTAAAATAGTAAACAACAATTTGTTAGCCTAGATGGCTAAGCATGGGTGTTCATCCCGTAGGTCACGAGTTCAAGCCTCTCTTACTTTATATTGTTTTATTTTTGCTTTAGGAGATATTTTTGGTTTAGGTAAGAAGAGGAAATGACGGGGTTAGCCCATGAAACATCCTTGGTTTACAATTTAACCTATAATTATCATTAACACATCAAATAAATCCTAATATTTAATTAATGATTTTTTTATTATTTTTGCCCCAAAATTTTGGGCTGTGGCATGATTTGCTTTGAAATGATAATGCATCAACTGTTCATACATTACTTTGATTCCAAACATTGTTAAATTGATTTGATTTAGGTTGATTTTATCTTGACTATTTCACTGAACTTCTCGAAGCTCGCTCTATTTGTTTAATTATTTCTTTTAGGTTTTTAATTGTGTTAGAGCGTATTAGATTTCATTTACGGTTTGTAAATCAATCATAGATTGGTGGCATGTAATTTTATATTATTTTGAGCAGTTGATATATTTTAATTATGTTGACATGTATATATTAGTACAATGCTATTTTTGTATGTGTTTATGGTAAACTACTATGTTTGTTGTGACCATGGATTATATGTATGAGCTCATAGTAAATGTGCTTATGTTGTTAAGTATTTTTTAGGTTTAATTAGATCAATATAATAGTCCTAATTTATGTATATAAATAAATGGTTGATGTAGGATATTTTGTTAGATTAATTCAAATAGCCATGTATCAAAGTAAGAAGGTAATAAAAAATTGAATATTATAAGTGATACTTAAAATTTTTAATATCTACAATTAAGTTCTAAAATGTATAAATTCGTAGTTTAGACCCTTTGATTTATATTCGAACTCTTATGTTTGACATATATGTTATTTTAGTCCCTAAATAGGTGTTTAGATCTCATATTTCACATATGTATTATTTTAGTCGCTAATTTAGACATCTTTCGCCACCTTTATGTTGAATGTTATTTCATGATTGATTATTGACGAAATTTTATATTATGTAACGACATAACTAATTGTCACTAAATACTACTTATAATATAAGCTTATACGTTATTATCACTGTCTTTTTGAAAATACTAAAGAAAAAACATACATCGTCACTTTTAACCTTCATTGTCACGTTTAACCGTTAGTGACACCTTCTTGAAAAACGGCAATGGAGGCTAATTTTTATAATAACCGAATCTTAAATCGAAATACACTCAAAGTTATTATTTAAATAAAAAGATCATGGAACATCATGTTACATGGCATAGAGGCATACTATATGCTTGCCTTATAAATTCTTTTACGCAAGGACACAACAATGGACGTTTTCCTCCCACATATCAAAATTTATCAGGACAAGCAAGACTATTTGTCCCGTTCTTGCACTTATTGAAGAACAATAAGTGCGGATAATGTCCCAGATATTCTATGTTACAGAACATAAGTGCAGCACAATCAGTCCTGTGTTGGTTGATTATATCAGCGATAGGGCAAGCAAACTCCAAGAATGCGTTGCAGCAGATGTTTTTTGGGTACTTCGGTCCTTTGCACTTGCTTGTTATGATTGTGTAGTTCTTGTTATTCATATCTTCTCTGCATGCTGCAGGTTCGTCAGATCAGTTTTTTTTTTTTACGATAATCGAATTATAGTTTCAGACTCTTACTACGCTCAACTTCAATTATTTTATTTTGATATCATATAATCTTTTTATTCATATAATATCATTAATTAATCTAAATAGTTAATAAGGATGGACTGAGGGAGGAACTGAGGCGGTCATATCCCCTAAAAATTTATAATTATTATATATTTTAGATATTTTCTTATTTCTATTGATAATCTATTTTACCCTGAAATTTTATAAGTTCCCTCCTAATGTAACATTATGTTCTCATACTCGTAATTATTATGATTAAAACGATCATAGATTTTTCTTTAAATACGACCAACACAAAAATGCACAACAACAAGATGAGTTGAAAGGGATTGTTCACCCCAACATTTTAACCAAATTAACTAAAAATATTATGAAAGAAGAGGGATCAAATTATGTAAAATCAAACTATAAAGATTAAATATTATATTTAAGAATAATCGAAAAACAGATACTTAAATTAACTGTTAATATTATAGAAATGAAGAGACTAAATTCCAACCAAAGGGTAACTTACGATATAAAATGTTGCGAATGCCACGCAACTTATGTGTATGAGCTAGAAGGACACGGTCTGCATGTAATTAAACTCAAAGTCAAATAAATTAATTAAAGATAAGTGAAAAATACAATCGACTAATATAAAGTAAAAAAAAAGTAGAAATTGACTGTAATCAAAAAATTTATCAAAAGTATAATATTTTAGAGTAAATAATGTACATTTTATGTTGAAATCGAAAATAATTTGTTTCATAACAATTCATGCAAATTGCATAAATATTCAGGTTGCAACAAAAAAATTATCGTCAGGACATTTTCGAGTGTAACAGGATTATTATCAATTGTATAATTTTTTAGAGTAGAAATTTAACATTTGAGGTTAAAACACATCACAATGTAACATTCTCGGTTATAATCAAATTATCAATTGCATAAACTTTTAAATGAAATATAATAACATTTTAAATTAAAATCCATCACAAATTAATCTTAAATTATGACGTTGCACAAAACATAGCTACCCAATTAATAACATTTTAACCTTAAATTTATATATGTGTATAATATTAACTATGATAAATAAAATCAATCATATTTAGAATATGTAAAGTGAATTTAGTGGTAAAAAAAATGTTTTCCCTAGAGGTCTAGAGTTAGAACAATTACAGGTATGCACTATCAATTAATTAAGAAAATTTTGAACATATATTATCCTATAACCACTCAAACTATTAAAACAATCAAACATATTTATGGTGCAAATGCAATGACTATATATTTTTTCGTTGAAATGAAATATTGATTATTAAAATTGTTTCCTTTACACATAATGAAAGCAATGAAATTAAAATGAAGGAAAGGAAGAATTACGTGAAATGTAGGTGGAGGAAGAGGCAAACCCTAATACAAGGAAAAAGAATATAAGAAAGAGAAAGCTTGAATTTATAAAATTTGAACTCATAATTCTTTTCTCTCAGTTTCTTGGAGACCTATAATATCTATGATCTCCCGATCGCCTATGACAAGCCTCTCTCTGTCTTAATTCTTTTCTGTCGGCTCTCTTACCTTGTCTTTTGTTTGTCGTCCTGCTTTAATGTCTGGTTTCTGTTACATAAAGCAAACGAAAGAGTGGAGGAGAGAAGAGAAAGGAGGAAAATGTTGCAAAATAGTTGGAACAATATTTATCTTTTGGATGAAAAAATTGGTCAAATATTGATTAGCATATTTATTATGTATAATTTTCATTCATGTACTCTATAATTAATTCAATTTAATCATTGTACTTTTTTTATAAAAAAATTGAATAGTCTAGGGTGATTATAAGGTGTTATCTATTCAATATTTTTTAAACATATCGACAGGGTCGGTCCTGATTATTTTTTGGCTTGGGAAAAATGGACCCCTAATTCAAAAGAAATTAAGAAAAAAGTAATATAAAATTTTTATTAGATTTTTTTATTAAATTAAATAAATAGTAATTCATTACAGTATCAAAAATGCCAAAAATATATTAAACATGTAAATACTTATAAAAACTATTACCTTCGAATATTTCTTGATGCAAAATTATTGATCCCACTCAGGTGTGAGTGTCACATGTCTAGAGTCTCGGTGAATCGTATATAACGGGTACAATTTCATGGATTCCGCACGTACCCGTTCCAATTGGGACGGGGATGGGTATAACTTTAGTGGGTAGTGGGCGGGTGTGGATTTAGAAACCCATCGCGGGTAGTGGGCGGGAGATGGGTTTGAGACCTTACCCGCCCCATATCCGCCCGCCCCGCATCCGTCCGCCCCATATCCGCCCGCCCACTAAATATCCATTAAATTTTGGACCATTATGAATTTAGGTATAATGTTAGAGACTAATTTATAAATCTTAATATTGTATAAGATATAACTTATAATTTAACCAAATATTAGGGATAAGTTTAAGAATCAATTTTTTTTTCTTTCAAACCTCTTGTGCTCTGCTTGTTGGTTACTGCATCGATATTCTGGTAGTTCTTCTTCTCTAAGTTTCAAACTCTGGTCTCCAGCTCATTCAGGTACGCCTTCTTCCTCTTCTTTTCTATGGTCTCCTCTACGGGTAGTAAAGTTGTATCTCACCTTATACACATCCAAAACCACCTTACTTAATCTTGTTTGTTGCATCGAAGTTGTTTGTGACCGCTTTAATTTGTCGTAAGGTGAATACTCCAGTTTTCAAATTTAATCCTCTTAGTTCTGTTCAAGATACAAGACCAATAGTCAATGCTCCATTATTTTGATAAAGATTTCCCTATTCTAGATAACGAAGTTTCCCCAAGTAAATCCCACCAAAATAGGGGTTTTGAATACCCTTATCCTTTTTTCAAGATAAGAATGATTCAATAGAGTCTTTCAAATGTCATTAAACTATTTTCCCTTGTAAATTCGTATCCCTAATTTAGGGTTGTACAGACAAGTAAGGCATGCCCATGCCTTAACTACAAACTTCTTCTGCGATAGCTCAAGATGAATAAGTTGTGCTCACGCCTTATGCGAAAACCTTCTCTGGTCTTCGAATATAGCCCAAATTTTTTTCAGGTTTTCAGATAATTCGAACATGGTTTTTTATCGATTCGTATCCAATCCGATAATCTGGAAAAAAATTTGGATACCCAATCCGAACTATCCGAAAATTGAAAAATGGATCGGATATCCGAATTTTTGGATTGGGCAACGGATCGGATTTTTTTACACACCTTTAGCTGTCAGGCGGGTCTAGTCGGGTACATCTCAAGTTGGATAGTGGGTGTGGGGATGGATTTGAGAATGTACCCTCGTGGGCGGGTGTGGATTTGAAAATTTTTACCCATCATGGGTGGTGGAGAGGTGGTGGATTGGAAAATATTATGTGGGTATGGTGATGGAGAAGGGGTATCCGCACTCGACCCGCCCGTTTGCCATCCCTAATCGTATATCCCTATTAGTAATAGGCTATTATTGACCCACTTGGACAAAACTTGACTGTTTGATAATAAATAATAAAATTAAATACTAGTATACATATGACAATGACTTAGTATTTAAAATATGGAGCCTCTATATCTCAAATATTTAACAAAATGTGGATTATCATTTCAAAGTTATATGCATAAAGTAAAATCCATGACTAACTCTCTACAATGATTATATAGATACATAGATCAACAAAGGAAACCAATAGTGCACTCTGACAGGCGAGGTTGAGCTTCCATGAGGATAAAAAAATTAAAGGTAGGCTCCAAGAGCCCAATAATGAACAATTATTCTAAGGAATTCATACATGTAAGCTAATTAACATAAATACAATTTTTTTACATTTTAAACCTTTATGAGGTTTATACGGAATAAATATGATTAGGTGCTCTTGTGCGAGTCACTCTAATCCTTCAAGGTTCACGTGCGAGTCACCTGAGATATATATGATTAGATGTTTTCGTATGAGTCGCTCTAATCCTTTGGGGCTCCTGTTCTAGTCACCTGGAATAGATATGATTAGATGCTTCCGTATGAGTCACTCTATCATTTGGGGCTCTCGTGCTAGTCACCCAGAATAGATATGAGTAGGTGCTTCCTGGCACACGTCATTTTACTTATCAAATAATTTATTCCTAATCTAAAAAGAAATAAAATAGAAAACTATAGAAAAAGTAAGAGTCGATCCGTAGGGATTATGGAAGTTGTTGATAAAGTGGTATTTGATTATTATATGGGTGAAAATTGTAAGTAAAAAATAAAAAGGGGTTTATTTGAGAAGAAAAAGAAAGTAAAAATTCAAAGGAGTGAATTTAAAATGAAAATGTAATAATGAAAACCAGCCTCATGCTTCCACTTTTGCCTAAAAAAAATTCAATCATTGAATAAGATTTTAGCTTCGAATTCATGTCAGTTATAGTCTACAGGGTCTAACCCCTGTAACTTGTTTTTCTCTCAAGTGAACTGACAACCCAAATTAATCTTTGATTATCAGTCCTTATGTGGACTAATCACGACAATTGTTACTAGCGCCAACTCAATTAAAAAGCTTTGAAAAACTCGACTCGGATTATAGTGTCTCTCTGAGAATCGAATACGATCTCAGTTTCCCCTTAGTGGACCGCCACTGAGTGTGTTCACAAGAAGTCGAATGTGCTACAAGTCGCTGACAATGAACCCAACGTGCACTTTTTGAAAAGAAAGTGTTTTTGATTATAAAAGGATGGTCGATTGTTGATCCTTGATTCTAGAAAACTAAGAATGCAAGTGCTCTTCAATTCTCACTATCAGAATTGAGTTATCTCTTTAACCTTTGGCTATGAAAAACTTAGCTAAGCATGATAGAAATCATGCTCAGCATATTTGAAATAAAGAAAGCTTTAAAATAAAATAAAAGGAGCTTTTATAAAACTTGAGAAAACAAGAACAAACTAAAATTGAAAGATGAGATGTGTTCTGAAGCATACCCCGATTGAGTATTTATAGCTTCCTAAAACCCTAAATATGTTGAAGATAAATCATAGGAAATTAAAAAGATAATCATTGGAAATTGTTTGAATTAAATCCAAAAAATAAAGATAATTCCTAATTTCAAATTTAAATTTGCGGTTGACTCCCCCGTCTTCACGAAAATGCTGATTGGATCTTCTAGAAGGTGTTTAATAGATGCCACATCAAACGCATCATGCCCCAAGTCATGCCCACTAGTCTAGCCTTGACTTTAGAAAAATAAAAACTAAAGAATTTCGCCCTTTTTAGCATAGTTTTTGGAATCCAATGTCCTGCACAGAAAATAAGAGAAAACGCCTAGATTAGAAACATAAATCGAAGAACAATGAGTAATTACAACAAAATAATCACTATTAAAATCACTCATCAAATTCCCCCTCACTTATTAAATGTTTTTCCTCAATCATTTTCTCAATCGATGTATCAAAAATCTCAAGTTTCCATATCTATTTCACAAAATTTCCAAGAATCCCAAGCAAATCAAAATCAAAACAAATGTTGAAATATGAGAGTAATCAAGAAAAGACAAAAATAAAAGCAAGTATAAGCAAAACATGACATTCCAATTATCTGTTAATCTCAAAAAAGCAAGACTTAGTACCTCACAGTGGTTCACTCATTCCGCTCAAAATGTTTTGGTTGAAAGAATCGCTCAAGCCTATCTAATCAAAACATAAACATAAGCTTGTAACTAAATTGAATCTCTACTACTAAGTATGAACATGATGCAATAATCAATAGGTCTTTAAAAGGGTTGTAATTAGGCCAAGTTTTGGGTAGGATAAAGGCTAAAGATCGGGTTAAAAATTCAAGACAATGAAAAAATCATTCCATAGAGTTATTCAAAATGAAGTAAAAAATCAAATTAAGGAAAATAATAAATAAAATGATGAAGGCTTATTTTTTTTCTTTTCTCCCTTTCTTTTTTGCTTTTTTATGTTCTTATTCGAATATGTTTCTTTATGCACTATGTTTTCTTCTCATTCAAATTTTTCTGTACTGAACTATTTTTTCTGCATTGCGTTGTTCAATTCTACATTGTATTTTTCTGCACTATTCAAACAATGTATTTTCTTTTTTTCAAACTCTCCTTCTTTGTTTTCTATTTTTTTGGAACAACCTTACCTTTGTCCTGAAAAAGAGTGAAAAAAAGAGGGGAAAACAACAAAATCGGTTTGGGTTAAAAATGCGGTAAACAAAGAAAATGACATAAGGCTCAAAATAGGTTAACTAGGGGAAAATAAACAAAGGGTAAACTATTTTTTGGAAAGAGAAAATGGTTAAATCCTAATGCCCCTATCACACTAAAGAATCATAGTCAATCATGTAGTCTTGAAAAACATCATGCTACAAGTTCTAGAATGCAAATAATTAGTTTGCACACTCAATTAAACAAAGAGCAAGAATATGCTTATTAGGCTCAAAATTCACATGAAAGGTTCAAATTGTACTAAGTCATGCTATCAATTCAACTAACAAATGCATGGAATGTAATTTTTTTTAAAAGAAAAGTCAATTAGTCATGCCAAGTGCTATAAGACATCCTAAATTCAAACAAAAGCAAGATTAAAATTCACAAAGAAATCAAAGGAATAAGGAGAAACATGAGATATACAAAAAATTTCAACACATTAATTGAAGAAAAGCTCAATTTCAATCAACCAAATAAGCAAGATAAAATTTGATGCCAATTTCCACCCCTCACTTAAATCATATTGTCTCAATATGAAAATTAAATGCACAAGAGAGGGAACAAAAATACTCTCTGATTTAATGTCAGTCGCGGCGGGATGGGCTCGGGCTAAGGTAAGAGAGAATCTCGGCAAGGTTTGTCTCGATGGAATCAAGTCGGCCTTCCACTTCATTAATCTCATTATGCACATCCGAATGCGAATTCTATTACAACATCGCATTTGGTATGGTCTTCTGAAGGAATACACACGCATTGTGCGAGGTAATGGTGCCGAGAGGAAAAATGTGTGGTATTGGGGATACCAATGAAAAGCCTCATCATGTCCAAACACCGTGCATCTAAAGGATCCATTGCAATAACGTAAGTGAACTAAGTGAATCAAAGGTCAATGGAAATAAATGAGATGCAAGGTGAGTAATATAAGGGCCAAGAATTAATGGGCGTTTGAAAGCGCGATTGAACGAAAAGACCAAATTCACCTTTGTACCGGTTTACATACTCCAAAAGAATAATAATTCAACCTTACTTAAACAAGACGTAGTATTGTTACTTACAAAGTCTTTGTATGCTAAGAACTGGTGTATGCAACGTATATCAGGATCGTGAATATGCCACTTATTCGACGTTTTCACATTTTAGGTAACATCTATAACATCCTGAAAAAAAAATTATATTTAAGCAATTTGGTGAAATTTGGGGATTTAAATTAAAAGTTTCCAGAATTAGTAGGTCATTTTTAGAAGTTGAAGGGAATTCAGGGACCAAGCCTGAATTTCACCATTTTGTGTCGGCAGGCATTTCTAATAAATGCGTTGAATTGGTTTCTGGGTGTAAATCAGAAACAAATTCTTAAAATTTCCTCCCCGCATACCTTCATTCCAAGGCCGATTTCTCCACCGTCTGGCCACCGTAAACCTCGTAAATCTCTCATCGTGAAATGTTGTCTAAAGCCGTGAATTTTGATTCAAAGTTTCGAAGTTTTTTAACACAAACGCCATGAAAATCATCGATTCATCGTCGACCGTTGCTCCATTTTTGACACCTCTCACACCATCGTGTTCTTTGTGTCCTTCCGCGTCCATCGGTGTCCCTCTTGTCTCCATCGTCGACATGGCGCGAGGGAGGTGAGGAAATTAAAGTTTTCGACGTTTTAAAATCGAGCACTCTGCCGTTCAAAATTGTTAACCGAACTTGGTAAGTGTCTCAAAATCCCTTAAAATAATTTTAGGAATTTTTTCATAATTTTTCGGAGCCCGTAGGACACCGCACGCGCCCCCACTGCACGTGGTGAATGTCCGACGAGTGTGGACAACTTTGAAAAGTCCACTGACCCGACTCGCTGACCCGACCGTTGACCGTTAACTGCCTTTGACAGTTGATTTTGACCAAAAAGGTCAAAATTTTTGAAAAGTCATATTTTATGTTTTTCGACGTCCTGAGTCCGATTCCGAAGTCTGTGTTGCCAAATTCTGACCTGAAAGCCCTGAATCGAGCTCGTTACCTAAAAAAATGCTTAGTATTTTTTAGCATTTTTGCTTATTTATTTGAGATATGGTTATGAAATTGATCCAATAAGATATTTTTTATGAAGGTACTCATGTTTCACCTAAACGAGGGTCAGTTAGGTCCGGTATTTTCCATTCGACAGATTCAATCGAACTGCGTTCTACGAGAATTATCCGTAGGTTTTCGTAAATTATTTAAATAAAGGTTAAGATTATTCATATTATGATTCCGATATGGATTTTTCCTATTCGTAGGATCTAGCATTTCCGCGGATCGTGATCGACAGACTTAATAGTAGGCTTCCCTATCTGATTACTCAGACTGTTACAAGTGTGTTTCCTAACAGTGTTACATTACTGTTTTAACTATCAATCTGAGTATTATTTGTTTGATAACTGATTTACCGCATACTTTTGATATGATTTCTGGTTACGGTATTTTTATACCGATTTCTAAATACTGCTTATCCGACATCTGATTTACCTTATATTACTAATTTGATTTCTGATTTTCATATTTCTACATATGGTTTCCAAGCATGAAACATTTTCATGTCTTTAAATGATTAATCATCGTTTTCACTTGAATACATTCATGTTTATTATTGTCATTGGGGGATATTGTTGGAGGAAGTATATCTGCAGGCTTCTCGACTTTGTGCTCAGGGCCTTACTGGTTGTGCGGGGTGTATGGTTCTGGGGAACCTACACAAACATATTGTGAAAGGATCGGGGTAGTGTTCATGTTTTTAAAACATATTACAAAAACCGATTTTACTAAAGTATTTTATCAGTAAGTTTTTATACACTGTATGGAGAACACTGAGCTTTTTAGCTCATTTTGTAAATTTTAACCTTTTCAGATAAAAGCAGAGCGTAAACCTGTAGACTTGGCATCAAGGGAGATCGAACTACTGTTACTTTTATAAAAAGTATATTTCTATATGTCTTTCTTCTATATTTTGGTGACATTTGTTACTACCATATTGATATATTTGTATGTCTGGTATTTTAATATGTATGTGTGTTATACGATTTTCTAAATTATGTATTCATATATATTTATCGTATAAATTCTTATTATGGATAAAATTTCATATTATACTAAGACATAGATTTCAACATTGTTTTAAATATACAAAGAACCTCTGAATGCAATATGTGACCGCTTAGGTCTTGGCCTAACGTTCAGGCCGGGTCTAGGGGTTACAGCATCGGTCGAACCCGTGAGTACCTCGTAAGCCATATCCATGTCAAAGTCCTGCTGCATCTCACGTAAAGTAGTAAAATCATCATGATTCCTTACATTCATCACGAATCCCATCGAAAAATTAAAATATGATAAAGACATAGTAAAATGTTGTCTAAGAAACTGAAAAATGTGAGATTCGTCGATGAGGAGTGACAATTTTGCCGTAGTTTAGATGGACTGGCAGAACCGTGCGGCTGCTCAAGATAATTAACGGAGGAGTAAGCGATAGAAGTAGGGGATGGCGAAGGGAACGTGAACCGTCTCAGGGGAAGAAGAGCGTGCGCACGGCTGCTGCACACGTCGGCCACCTCAACTAGCAGTGGGAGAGGAGCACAAGCGGGTGGTGGTTGCGACATCGAGTTAGAGCCGCTCAGTACTTTGACGACGGGTGGCACAACAAAATGGCGGCGGCTTCCATAAAGAGTGATTGGTGGTTGAGACGGGTTGCCAGATCGATTTCTTATCCTCGCCATGGTTGAAGAATATGAGACGATGAGAAAAGAAGAGAGGGAAAAGGAACGGACGATGGTGCTCAGATAAGGTGAAGGCGAGCGACAACAAGAGCTCACAATGGTCGTGCTTGGTGATTGGGAAGATCACAGGGTAACAAAAGAAGAGAGAAAGGTTTGATTCCTTTTGGGGTTGTTTTCAATTGTTTCACGTGAAAGAGGGGTAATAAAAATAAAACGAATTTGATTGAAAGTGGGGATTAAGAATTAATAATAATTGAGGAAGATAAAGTGTTTGAAATTTAAAAGGGAAATAGGGATTAAATGGGGTCCACGCTAAAAAAGAAAGGAGGGGATTGGAGGAAGGTGGCGGCTGGAAGAGTTTGATTAGGGAAAGAAAAACATGTTTGGGTTTTTTTTTTGGGGGGGGGGGGGGGGGAACAAAATAGAGAAAAGGGTTTGTTATTTTGTGCCAACTTGGCATGGGGAAAGCTAACGCACAGCGTTTAATTAAACAGTGCATACAAGGGGAAGGGATTAGGAGAGTTGCTGCCGCGCGATCCCTGCTCGAAAATGGGCAAAATTTCGCGTTCATTTGATCTAAAAATACTGCTCCGACTTTGATAAAACTTGACTGGAATTATTGAGATACTTGCAAAATTTAAAATAGAAAATGTTAAATAAAAATAGAAATTAAAAATGAGTTGCCTCTCATTAAGCGCTATTTTTAATGACGTTAGCTCGAAGATATGTTCTTTTAAATCATAGGTTCCTGCAATTTAATTTCTTCGAATAAATCAATCAGATCGTTGTCATAATACGATTTCAATATTTGGCCGTTAACTTTAAACCGAGCTCCTGAGTCGTCTTCAATCTCAATTGTGTTGTGAGCAAATAATTGAATCACCGTTTATGGTCCAAGCCACTTCAATCTAATATTACCTGCAAAAACGTTTAGGCTTATAATTAAATAATAAAACTTTTTTTGACAGCAAATGATTTAAAATAAATCATACGATCATATAATTCTTTTGTGTTTTCTTTTAATATTAAGGTGTTGTCGTCAGTGTTTCATTGGATTTCCTCCAGTTCTTGAATATGTAACTTCCGCTCTTCACTGATCGCTTCCATCTCCATGTTGTATTGTTAAACCACCCAATAAGCTCAATACTCCAATTCAACCGACAAATGGCACGGTTTATCGGAGGCAAGGAGGTAAGGAGACATTTCAATGGGGGCCTTTGTTAGCGGTTTGGTATTCCCATAATGCATCGGGAAGTTTGAGACTCCAATCTTTCCAATATTGTTTGACGATCTTCTTAAAAATTTCCTTGATTTCATGATTTGAAACTTTCGGTTGCCCATTGTTTGCGGATGGTAAACAATGGAAATTCTTTTAGTTGCTCCAAATTTCTTCATGAGCACCTCAATGATCCGATTGATGAAGTGAGTTCCTCGATTGCTTATCATCTCTTGGGGTGTGCTAAACATGGAAAAAATAAATATTTTCAAGAATTTTACAGTTTTTCTAGTAACATTATTTCGGGTAGCCTTAGACTCTACCCATTTATAAACATAATCAACCATGTAACACCCATATTCGGTATACCCTTTCGTACACGAGATATGAATGTCACATCACTTTTAGAATAATGTATATCATTTGAAAACCCTTAAAATTTTGTTTCAATTTGATTAACCACAAATAGTATATTTCTAAAAGTAACATTATGAAATTATTCCTTAATTTCATTATAAAATGTTTACTATAGCTTAATTACATGCCAATTAAGTTCTTAAATTAAATAGGATTGTCATAATATTACTGATGAGTCAACATTTAATTGATAAAAGCTGCTGCTACTGCTACACTCCTTACGCACTAATCCTTGCTTTTACCTACGCGTGAAATAAACACACTTTATGTAATTACTTAGTTAAACATAATATTGTAATGTAACCTATAAATACACATAAATATGTCACATTTATTTATTTCATACTAAATCACATATTCTTTAAGTATCCCATACTCCTCCTCATTCAAACCATATTATATTCACCATTTTCTTAATTTTTTTCGTATGCCTAGCATACAAATCTTCCTTTATATTTTTCTTTTCCATTTATCTCTTTAGTCATTATTCTTTGTTTTCATTGATAGCATCCATTCATGATTATAATGCACCTATATGCATTTCAATTATGTCATCCTTACATGTCTTTTATACATTATTATACCTTTCATGCCTTTGATACACTATTATACCTTTCATTTATGGCATCCTTTCATGCCTTTGATACACTATTATATATCTCATTTATAAATCCTTTCATACCTTTGATACACTATTCTACATTTCATTGATGGCATCCCTTCATACAATTATGCATTGTTGTACAATATATAAATATATCATCCCTTCATGTCACTACATTAAAATTCCTTTATTCTCTTATTCATCAGTGTTTAAAGTTCGTCTAACTGGCATAAATGACAACTTTCTTCCAAATGCACAGCTATGCCATTATTCTTTTACTCAACAGTACTTAATTGTTCATCTAACTGACATAATTGACACATTTCTGTCAAATGCCCAATTAGGCCTCTTGATCTTTTATTTTAGAGCAGTCTCTACTATATTAATCATTCATCATATCAATTAACTCTTTTCATCATTATACATTCTATGGTTTATACTCATATTGTCAGTGTAATAATACCTCAATTTTCTTTCTATAATTTACATGAATTACTCATCCAATACAATTACGACAATTCACCCTTTTATTATGAAATTCTGAAAATTTCATATTTCACAGAATCTTTCAATTCAGTAAGTATTCCACAAGCTACATCCCTAGCGCTAATATCATCATTTATCAACCATTTCTAAAATCTATGTGGTTTGCTACCCATTACTAATAAAAGATCCAATTCCTTATTATGTAGTTCTTGTGTGTATGCTCATATTTTTCCCATACGGAAATTCATACACATAGTATAAATTTCTTGTCTTTTAGCAACCAAGATGTCTAATACAAAAATTCATACACTTAGAATGATTTTCTTATCATGTTAGCACACGAAGTACCCTATCTGGAAAGCCATACACTTAGTATGATTTATTAACATTTTAGCGTACGAAACGCCTTATCTGAAATTCATACACTTAGTATGATTTCTTAATATTTTAGCGTACGAAACGCCCTATCTGAAATTAATACACTAAGTATGATTTCTTAACATTTTAGCGTACGAAACATCCTATCTGAAATTCAAACACTTAGTATGATTTCTTAACATTTTAGCGTACGAAACACCCTATCTGAAACTCATACACGTAGTATGATTTCTTAACATTTTAGCGTACGAAACGCCCTATCTGAAATTCATACACTTAGTATGACTTCTTAACATTTTAGCTTACAAAACGCCCTATCTGAAATTCATACACTTAGTATGAGTTCTTAACATTTTAGCGTACGAAATGCCCTATCTGAAATTCATACACTTAGTATGATTTCTTATATTTTGTACACTTAGTGCCCTTTGGAAATCACCAATTTACATTAATAAGTCATACAAATAGGTGTATCGTAACATATACATACATATTTAAATGCACTCACCTGGCTTTCATTGCTAAACATCCAAAGCGTAAGGCGGATTACTCTGGTACTTTTCCTTTGGCCTTTGTTTTGCTTGACTCGGAAGCTAGGTTTCGATCTGACTCAAACATCCATTAAAACATGTACCATACCCAAAGTTAGTATATTTTCTAACCATTATACTTAAGCAATACTCAAAAGGACATATCATTAACTTTCTATTACAATATCAACCTATTTTTAACCTTTCTGGCTCTATAGTATCGATACCCCTATTATGGTATCGATATTACTCTACTATGGTACCGATACCCCCTTCTAGTATCGATACCAATTTTTGATTCGATGTAGATTGGTATCGATACCCTTACCATGGTATAGATACTACCTTGTCGGTATCAATACTGATTCAAACAGTATTGATACTACTCAGGTATTTCATCCCATTTTAGCCTATAGTATCGGTATTGTTCTTAGCAGTACTGATACCCCTGCCCATAATTTCCATTTTTCAACTCGATTTTCATCCTAAAGTGGTCAATTCTCGTCATATTTACCCCATACAATAGTATTAAACTCTTCCTTAACTATCCATACTAACATTCATTCATTTATCCTCTTAAAACATCTAAAATCATTCAAGAACATTCAATTCTAAGAATCAAACCATTTTTCTAATATGTTTTTAATCCCATCTAATACTTATAATCTCTCATTGACCTCTATGACAAGTCAATTCTACCAAAAAACCTCAGTAAACACTTATATTTTAACATATCACTTCAAAATCCATTTTCTAAAATTTCCCATATTTCATTCATTTCATAGTTTTAACCTTCTTTAATCCTTCATTAAGCTTACATATTACTTAATGTTACCAAAGCAACCCATGATTTAAAGAACGAACTAGCTAATGGAAGTTTACCTTATGTCATGGAGGATATCACCACTCATGTGAAGGAGAAGAAGAAAAAAAAGTTTCATTTCCTCTTTTTCCCTATTTAAAATCCCTAACTATGATATATTTTAAATTCCTTTATCTTTTTAAAAGACCAAAATGCCCTCTTACTTTATCAAGTGATACACTTTAGTCTAAACACTATTACAAATCCTTCTCATCTTTTGTTATTTACTCGAATACATCCTCGTATTTTTAAATCCTTTTAATAAAGTCACTAATTCAATATTTGGGGTATTGCAATTCTCCCCTTTAGAAAATTTATCCTCGAATTAAAAAAAACTTTGCGTATTTACCATACTACTACAACTAGAGGAATCATTTTGGTTACGCGATTTCTGGATTCCTCTAATCTAGATCTGTATTAGCTCTTTTTTAGTTAACTGATAAAATCTATTAAGGTTCAATAATTCACAAATGCAGTCCCAATCACTATACTTACTTCCAAAGTGATACTTTCAGAAAACTTTACCACTTTCTTGTTATTTAATCACTTTTCTCTTCGAATCAGCATAAGACTTTTGTAATTACCACAACTATAGTACCGCTCACTATACAAATTATAACGTCCAATATTTTAAGACCTTCGACTACAGTCGACTCTAATGCATGCGTATATAATTCCTATTGTGAGTCTTTAACTTTATTGAGGCATATGCCACAACTTTATCATTTTTCATAAAAACCCCTTTATAAGCCGTTAGGAGATGTATCTCTAAAAATCATATAAATTTTTACCCAACTCAATTTGTATAAACATTGATGCCTTTATTAACATTTTCTGCAATCTTTAATTGCTGGCAATTCTGACCTAAAGACTATCTTAAAGAACACTATTGTGACTTTCCATTTATCAAACAAATCTTCAACCCTCAAGAGAGAATACTCATTCTTTCATGTTACCTTATTTAACTATCAATAATCTATGCATCACCATATAGATTCATCTTTCTTTCTACTAATAACATGAGTATTCCCCACAATGATACACTCAGTCTATTAAAACCTTGATAAATTAACTCTTTTAATTGAGCCTCTAATTTTCTTAACTCGTTTAAGTCATTGGATACGAAATTAGAGAGACATGTTCAATAATTTACTACCTGTCCAACTCACACTTGCACCATGACCCCTAGGGTTTACTGCTATCATATCACTCGAGATCAAATTTAATAGGATACTTTTATTTTAAAATTTCTTATTTCCTTTTTGAGGTAATCCATAAAACTTTTTCGAATCCATTGAGAATGTTCTCGAGCAGTTGAAACATTTTCCCTCTCAAATTCATTTAATAAAAAGACTTGTCAATTTCGTAACAATAAATTCTTAGCAGTTAATACTAAACATTTCACTAATAAACAAATTTACCATTTTTTCACTAAAAACTTAACACTTTTCAAGTCCTCGAGAGTAAATCTCCATTTAAGCATTAATTCATTGTAGCATGGATTAAGTAAATAATCCATTTTCACAAATTACCTTCTAAAGTACTATCTATCAAGTCCATAAAACTTAACATTTATTTTCAAACAAACTCATAATCATTTGATTCACTAATAACTCCTCTTTCTATAAGCTTTTAGCAATAATGTATTTACCGCTTACTCACTTTCTCTTACTCAAATTAACCATTGCTTAAACACTTTAATGCTTCACTTAAGTATTTCTCAATTGCAGAATCGTGCTAGGACATTCCTTCCACATAATGGAGGAAAATCCCTAGCATTTTCCTACCCTTCTAAGACATGATACTGAAGTCATGTCGAATTCTCTTAAGTCGATTTTGATCTCGACCTTATTTTCAATATTATCACTTTCATACTTTTATCCTTAGTTTCCTACATCATTTAGAACGTATATAATAAAAACACTCAACTTAGTAAGAAGTGGCGTCTATCACACTTTAATTGACATCATATCAGTAACTTTGACAATCTTAATTGCATGCAATCCTTTTCCTCAGTTCAATTAAACCCGGTTTTGGCCGAGAATCGGCTAAACATGTAGCTCTGATACCAATAAATGTAACACTCATATTCTGTATACCCTTCTGTACATGAGATATGAATGTCACATCACATTTAGAATAATGTTTATCATTTTAAAACGCTTAAAATTTTGTTTCAATTTGATTAACCACAAATAGTATATTTCTAAAAGTAACATTCTGTAATCATTCCTTAATTTCATTATAAAATGTTTACAATAGCTTAATTACATGCCAACTAAGTTCTTAAATTAAATAAGTTTGTCATAATATTATGATGAGTCAACCTTTAATTGATGAAAGCTGCTGCTACTGCTACACTTATTACGCATTAATCCTTGCTTTTACCTACACGTGAAATAAACACACGTTAAGTAATTACTTAGTGAGACATAATATTGTAACGTAACCTGTAAATATACATAAATATGTCACATTAATTTATTTCGTACTAAATCATATATTCTTTAAGTATCCCATACTCCTCCTCATTCAAACCATATTCCATTCACCATTTTCTTAATTCTTTTTCGTATGCCTAGCATATCTATCTTCCTTTATATTTTCTTTTCCATTTATCTCTTTAGTCATTATTATTTATTTTCATTGATAGCATCCATTCATGATTATAATGCATCTATATGCATTTCAAATATGTCATCCTTACATGTCTTTTATACACTATTATACCTTTCATATATGGCATCCTTTCATGCCTTTGATACACTATTATACCTTTCATATATGGCATCCTTTCATGCCTTTGATACACTATTATACCTTTCATTTATGGCATCCTTTCATGCCTTTGATACACTATTATACATATCATTTATAACATCCTTTCATACCTTTGATACACTATTATACATTTCATTTATGGCATCCTTTCATACAATTATGCATTGTTGTACAATATATAAATATATCATCCCTTCATGTCACAATACATTAAAATTCCTTTATTGTCTTATTCATCAGTGTTTAACGTTCATATAGATGGCATAAATGACAACTTTCTGCCAAATGCACAACTAGGCCATTATTCTTTTACTCAACGGTACTTAACCGTTCATCTAACTAGCATAATTGATATTTTTCTGTCAAATGCCCAGTTAGGCCTCTTTATATTTTATTTTATAGCAGTCTCTACTATATTAATCATTCATCATATCAATTAACTCTTCCATCATTATACATTCTATGGTTTATACTCATACTGTCAGTGCAATAAAACCTCAATTTTTTTCTATAATTTACATGAATTACTCATCCAATACAATTACGACAATTCACCCTTTTATTGTGAACTTCTGAAAATTTCATCGTTCACGGAATCTTTCAATTCAATAAGTATTCCATAATCTACATCCCTAGTGCTAATATCATCATTTATCAACCATTTCTAAAATCTATATGGTTTACATACCCATTACTAATAAAAGATCCATTTTCTTATTATGTAGTTCTTATGTGTATACCCATATGTTTCCCATATGGAAATTCATACGCATAGTATGAATTTCTTGCCCTTTGGCACACAAGATGTCCAATACAGAAATTCATACACTAAGTATGAATTTATTATCATTTTAGCACACAAAGTGCCCTATCTAGAAAGTCATACACTTAATATGATTTCTTAACATTTTAGCGTACGAAACGCCCTATCTGAAATTCATACATTTAGTATGATTTCTTAACATTTTAGCGTACAAAGCACCCTATTAGAAATTCAAACACTTAGTATGATTTCTTAAAGTTTTAGCGTACAAAATGCCCTGTCTGAAATTCATACACTTAGTACGATTTCTTACATTTTAGCTAAGAAACACCCTATCTGAAATTCATACACTTAGTATGATTTCTTAACATTTTAGTGTACGAAATGTCTTATCTAAAATTCATACACTTAGTATGATTTCTTAACATTTTACCGTACGAAATGCCCTATCTGAAATTCATACACTAAATATGTTTTCTTAACATTTTATCGTAAGAAAAGCCCTATCTGTAATTTATACACTTACTATGATTTCTTAACATTTTAGCGTACGAAATGCCCTATCTGAAATTCATACACTTAGTATGACTTCTTAAAATTTTAGCGTACGAAACGCCCTATCTGAAAGTCATACACTTAGTATGATTTATTAACATTTTAGCATATGAAACACTCTATCTAAAATTTCATACACTTAGTACGATTTCTTATATTTTGCACACTTACTGCCCTTTGGAAATCACCAATTTACATTAATAAGTGATACAAATAGGTCTATCGTAACATATACATGCATATTTAAATGCACTCACCTGACTTTCCTTGCTAAACATCCAAAGCGTAAGGCAGATTACTTCAGTACTTTGCCTTTGGCCATTGTTTTGCTTGACTCGAAAGCTTGGTTTCGATCTGACTCGAGCCTTCATTAATAGATGTACCATACCCAAAGTTAGTATATTTTCTAACCATTATACTTAAACAATACTCAAAAGGACATATCATTAACTTTCTATAACAATATCAGCCTATTTTTAACCTTTCTGCCTCTATAGTATCGATACCCCTATCATGGTATCGATACTACTCTAGTATGGTACCGATACCCCCTTCTATTATCGATACTAATTTTTGATTCGATGTAGACTTGTATCGATACCTTTACCATGGTATCGATACTACCTTGTTGGTATCTATACTGATTCAAACAATATTGATACTACTTAGATATTTCATCCCATTTTAGCCTATAGTATCGGTACTGTTCTTAGCAATACCGATACCCCTGCCCAGAATTTCTAGTTTTCAACTCGATTTTCATCCCAAATTGGTCAATTCTCGTTATATTTACCCCATACAATAGTATTAAACTCTTCCTTAACTATCCATACTATCCTTTCTTCATTTATCCTCCTAAAACATCTAAAATCATTCAAGAACATTCAATTATAAGAATCAAACCACTTTTTCTAATATGTTCTTAATCCCATGTAATACTTCTAATCTCTCATTTACCTCTATGACAAGTCAATTCTACCAAAAAATCTCAATAAACATTTATATTTTAACATATCACCTCAAAACCCATTTTCTAAAATTTCACATATTTCCTCCATTTCATAGTTTTAACCTTCTTTAATTCTTCATTAAGATTACATATCACTTAATGTTGCCAAAGCAACCCCTAATTTAAAGAATGAACTAGCTAATGGAAGTTTACCTTATACCATGAAGGATAGCACCATTCACGTGAAGGAGAAGAAGAAGAAAAGAAATGCTTCACTTTCCATTTTCTCCCTATTTAAAATCCCTAACTATGATATATTTTTAAACTACTTTATCTTCTTAAAAGACCAAAATGCCATCTTACTTTATCAAGTGATACACATTAGTCTAAACACTATTACATATCCTTCTCATCTTTTGTTATTTACTCAAATACATCCTCATATTTTTAAATCCTTTCAATAAAGTCCCTAATTCAATATTTGGGGTATTTCAAACGCAAGTATAATATATGTGCTTCCAAATGAAGAAGGGGACCCATATAATCAATTCCTCACACACAAAAATCATAGTTGTAAATCGGGTTTTTAGGTATTTCGTTCCTTCGACCTAAATTACCTGCACATTGACATCTCTCACAGGTTTTACAATACAAGTAAGTGTCACAAGAATAATAATCCAAAAGAAACCACATTCTAAGATCTTATGAGCAGTTTGTTTTGGTCCAAAATGACATACACAGAAATATGAATGACATAAGTTTAGGATCGAATTTACCTCATCTTTGGCGATGCATCACCGGATTACCTGATCAGAGCAGTGCTTCCAAAGGTAAGGATCATCCCAAATGTAAAAATGGGATTCATTTTTTCTGATTTATTTCTACTCTCGGTAAATCTAATGGTAATTTACTTGTGGCCAAATAATTGACTATATCAGAGTAATTTTTTCTGCCAACATAAGATTTTCTTCGGGAAATTCTTCCTGAATTAGTAGATATGTCGTGGAGAGGGGTATGCTAATCAGATGATCATATTTGCTTATCAATTATCGTAATTCTGCATGATTATAAAAATAATAAATTTTAGTTCCAAACAAATACGATCTAAATTTTTCTAAAGAAAAAATTATTGTAACTAATTTTTTCGATCGTAGAATAATTTTTCTGCACCGAATCCAAAGCCTGAGATATGTAGGCGATGATGTATTACACTTTATCGATCTTTTAACCAAGAACTATATAAACACTTAAATCTGATGCATCACACATGAGCTTGAAGAGGTAGTCCAAATTTGGTGGTTGTATAATCGAAGCTGATATGAGCTTATCTTTCAAGATATGGAATGATTCCTTGCACTTCATATTAAAGTTGAAGATTTGATCTTTTTGAAGTACATTGCATAATAGTTGTGCTATCTTTGAGAAATTCTTGATAAACTTACGATAGAATCCTGCATGACCAAGAAGAGATCATACTTCCCTTACCATTGCAGGGTAAGGGAGTGAGCGTATAATATCGGTCTTTACTTTACCGATCGTAATTTTATCTAAAGAAATGATATGGCTAGAATCAACCCCTTATCAACCATAAAATGAAATTTTTTGTAATTCAAAATGAGGTTTAATTATAGGCATTGTTTTAATACATTAGTTAAATAAAGAAGGCATTCGTTGAAAGAACACTACAGCAAAACATGTTTTTAGCGGCATTTTAATTCATATAGTGGCTTTTTAAAGCACTAAAAACCTTTGTGGCACAAAAACAAACGCCGCAAAAGGTAGCAACATTTTTCGTTCATAAACACCGCTAAAGGTAATTATATTTAGCGGCATTTTTTTTTGCAAATGCCGCTAAATGTTCTGACATATAATGGCGTTTGTTCCCAAAAAATGTCGTTAAATGTTATGTCATATAGTGGTGTTTGTGAATGTAAAACGCCGCTATTGACTATGTATATAGTGGCATTTTATGTAAAGTTTACATTAATGTAAAATATAATGTAGTTAAACATTGTTAACTAGAATAAACAATGAAAACTAGAATAAACAATAATTTATTTTACATTACGAAACATGCCTTTTTAGTCCATCTAAAGTTTCTTCATTCAAATCAATACTAGCAGTAATGCTAGTCTTTCCAAAATCAGGAACCCCGAATACCTTCTCAATTGTATGAAAGATCATTTGCGCTTCACTGGACAAGTATGCTAGGTCACTAGAGTCCAATCTAATGCTAACAACTTTGTAACTACATATTTGCATATTCAACTTATCACTGAAATTAGATATGACCCACTGCTTACTGGTATGGATGAAATCCACAACAACACAAGTCCTTCAAAAATTATGTCAATAAAAGAATGACCTACAGACTATATGATCCATCATGAATGAAGATGATAAAAGCCTTTAATACAAGTATCATGCTATACATAAAATTAAAAGAGAAAGTAACAGAGGCAATATTTGTTGACATGTGATACATGAATCCATGTAACTTGGGGCCTTCCTTTATGTGTTTTGGTTTCAGTTTAAGTTTAGCCAACATGATGTCAAGATATAATCATACATTATTTCATTTTCTAATATCAATAAATATAATGTAAAGAGTTTATATATTTTATAATTGTAACGTTTACAAGTGATGACTATACATAAGACTACAAAGAGACCTATTTGTGAAAAGATAAGGAAAGTTAAAGGTTTACATAAGGTAACATGTATAAAAGGCAATATTGGATTGAATAGAATTATATTAGATCAGAGTATATGATCTAATAAAATCTTTATCTTTGATATGCCCCTGCAAGATAGAGGATCCATCAGAGACATCAATCTTGGACCATAAATAAATAAATAGATCTCATCCAAGCAATTTAGTGAGAGTGTCCCCAATTTGAGCTTTGTGTGGGATTGGTTGAACAAATAGTGAACCCTCAGGAACTAAGTCATGAATAAAGACGTAATTGAGTGCAAGATGCTTCAAACGAGATTGATATACTATATTTTGACAAACATATGCGGCACTGATATTGTCACAAAAGAGAGATGGCGATTTGCTTAATGTCACACAAAATTCCTGAGTAGATGTTGAACCTAAAGTAATTTAACAGTTTTATTTACCACAACACGATATTCAACTTCTGTGAAAGAATGAGAGACTATATTTTTAACGAGATGACATCTGATATGATCCCGGTTATGTGTTCCGAGTCATATACGATGTTGCCCGATCGTGATTCTAGTAAGAACTTCGCAGTTCTTTGATTGAAGACTGAAAATGTACAAACAACGTTATAAGAAGGGAAATATGTATATATAAATATGTATATGAAAGTAATTGAAATGATATAATGAAGTTGAAGTGGATTGTAAATGAAAGAAGTGTGGTGGTGATAGTGGTTGAATGGATGTAACGAAAATGGTGAAGGATGTTTGTGGTTGGAGTGGAGAATGATAGTAATTCAAAGGATGGATTGTGACCCTCTAACTATATATGAGTTAGGAACCAACAATATAATAAATATGGAATCGAAGTGATAGAGGGTGGAACGTGACCCACTAGCTATAGTAGAGCTAGGATCCAACGCTATAACAAGATGAAATGGATGAAGGCTTCAAGACCGACAAGAAACCGATAGAGTTCTAATCCAAGAACTAAAATGAAATCAATCTTTCAAAGTATTTTCATAAATCAAATTGTGTGTCTAAAAAGGATCCCAGAAGTGCCTATTTATAGTATTTCCAAGCAGCATATGAAAAGACTCAAAAGATGGAAAACATTCTCATTAATTTAGCAATAAAATGCATTGTCTTCTTATCTTCAAAGTTGGATGAATATTCTAGATCATTTTGGGGATGAATCTAGACAATTTGAAGCTGAATTTGGCCTTAATTTCGTCCAAGGGGTGGAAGACTCTTGCTATTCCATGCTGAAATTGTCTTAATATATATAAGTGAATTAAATCACCCTTCATTGCATGCTCCCTTGAAGAATATGAACAGCCCTTGAATTTAGATGATAAAATCAGATTTTAATGTCTTGAATGAGTGAATTAAGAGTCCTTCAATGGCTTGTCACTTGGGTGTAGTTGAAAAGACTCTTGGCTCAAACTCATCCAAATCATCCTTGTATAAAATTCCCGTAATTAAAATTCCAGACTGCACTGTCTTCAGTAAATTGTTCATATCTCAAGCTCCCGATATCGGATTGAGGTGATTCAAAAGGCGTTGGAAAGATAAAAGATAGATGAATAACTTCCAATTGATTAATGGACCCAAAAGAGTTTGTATCGCATCCATAATTAGAAGACATTCTGACTGATATTCTTGCATCTATTGAAACCGTTCAACTTCTCTCATGCACCTAGACACAAAGGTGAACTTTATTCAATCTTTAATTGAAAACATGCATGAAACAATTAAGAGTTAGTTTAATAAACGTGAACTAGTTTAATTAATGAACTAACTTTATTCAATGAATTAGATGCATGAATGAAGTAGCTTACTAAATGATCTAAATATGCATAAATGAACTACTTCCCTAAATTAACTAGATGCTTTAAATGCAATGCATGCTTAAATGAATATCACACTTATTAAAAGAAATAAATGTCATGCAACTAATAAAACTCATGCAATGAATGATATCATATGATAAGCATATCCTAAGAGGTAAATACAAACATATGATGAAATATAGTGCATAAATGAGCAGGTATAGGATGAAGTAAGGTAGAACTCCCTTTGAATCTGCCTTGGTAAACTTCAATGATTTAATCAGATCAAGACGAAAGTAAGGGCTGATTGGGATCACATCAACATCCATGAGATAAAATTAGAACCAAAGATAAATAGCAGATCGAGTAGTGAATTTACAGATTTATCATATGTAGAGGATCCACCCTAGTACGCATCGACAAAGGTAGTGAGATAGAGTAAAGATGTCGATCAAAAAAGAATGTTATGACATATTATACCTTGTAGATAATAAAGGATGTGTTTAGATGTTTTCCAATGTGAAAGTAAAGGACCATGCATGTATTGCAACAAAAGATTAATGAAAAAAGTAATATCCAGATGAGTAAGTGTGAGATACTAAAGAATTCCAAGAAACCGTCGATAAGCGTGAGATACTAAAGAAGTCCGAGAAACCATCGATAGCTAGAGATATCTAACGATATAGATGATTCATGTGGAGATAGTTTGTCAGAAAAAGACATAGGTGTGGAAATTGCCTTCGCATTTTCCAAGATGTTTGAGATGTATTGTGTTAGGGATAAAAATAAACTAATTATGATTGGAAATGGCTTCAATGCTAAGAAAATGGTTGAGCAACCCCATACCCTTCAAAGCAAACTTCGTATGTAATGAGTAATGAAATTAGTATTATTACTAGTACACATAATATCATGCAGTATACTAGAAGGCATTAAATGACTCTTTGTATTATAAATTAAGGGTGATGCAAGTATTATTACTAGTAAACACAATATCATGCAGTATACTAGAAGGCATTAAATTACCCACTTTGTATTATAAATTAAGAGTGATGCATCACCCTTTGATTTCTGAAGTCAAATTGAAGAAGAAATTGAGAAAGTTCAATATGTACCCCTTCAAAGCAAACTTCGTATGTAATGAGTAATGAAATTAGTATTATTACTAGTACACATAATCATGCAGTATACTAGTACCCCTTCAAAGCAAACTTCGTATGTAATGAGTAATGAAATTAGTATTATTACTAGTACACATAATATCATGCAGTATACTAGACGGCATTAAATGACTCTCTTTGTATTATAAATTAAGGGTGATGCAAGTATTATTACTAGTAAACACAATATCATGCAGTATACTAGAAGGCATTAAATTACCCACTTTGTATTATAAATTAAGAGTGATGCATCACCCTTTGATTTCTGAAAGTCAAATTGAAGAAGAAATTGAGAAAGTTCAATATAATAGACAATGCCCTTGGTGTTTGTTTTAGTCCATACAGGGTCTTACGTAATCGATAAATATGAGAAAATTTTGTAGCTCAACATATCCTGGAGGATGTTCTAGATAAACTTTCTCATGAAAAGTATCATTCAAGAAGACATTATTGATATCAACCAGCTTGATAACTCACCCATGATGAAGTGCAAGAGTAATGTGTATTGTAACATGTTTCATCACATGACTAAAAGTATCAAAATAGTCTCGATCAGCTACTTGAGAATACCCCTTTTCTACTAATATGGCTTTGTATCGATCAACAAAGCCATCTAGAATCATTTACACGCGGAACACCCATTTGTAACCTACTACAGATTGCTTAAATCATAGAACAATATCACATTTATGATTGTGCATCAAGGAAGTAAACAACTCTTCCATAACTTTCTTCCATAATGGATCTTCAAGAGCATGAGCAATAGTTTTCGGCCCCAATATGGAACAAAAAGGATGACATGTACTGTTATTAACAAATAAATTACTAAAATACCTCAAATTTGGCCAATAAGTGCGTAGTTGTTGAGTATTTTTGTGTGGCAAGGGATTTGTTGTAGCAACAGGTACATCATTATCCTTTGGCATATCAACCAAGTTTGTTTGTGTAGAGGTGGATCATTAGTTTGCTGTGATATGTTAGGCGAAGGTGTTGACACTAAAACTGATTAATCATTTTGTCTTGACATATTGATCAATGGATTTGTACGAGATGATGTCGAGGAAAAAGGGAACAAAGACTGAGGAGAATAATGTGGCACAGTGATTGCATTTCTTACAGTAAATAAAAATATGTGAGGAATAAACTAAACATGACGAGAGGCATAAATTTTGTTAGTATATGGATCCAAGCATTTATAAGCAGACTGCATCACGGAATATCTAAGGAAAACATACTCAGCAGATTGCGGTTCAAGTTAATGCTTTATGTACGATCGTAGCCAATGAAAACATAAACATCTTAATGGTTGAAGCTTATCATATTTCGAAGTAGGGAGTATTGATATATTATCTAGTATCGATTTTGGCATCTTTTTGATGAGATAAACAATCACCAGAAAAACATGAGGCCAATACTCTGTTGGAAGAGATACAAAGTGAACTACAAAAGAACCAATCTCCATTATGTGACAATGTCTTTGTTCAACTATCTCGTTGTGTTCAAGTGCATGTGGCTGTAAATTGAAGTGTGAAATGTCTTCTAATCTCATAATTTCAAGATCTTAATTAATTCACCTCTATTGTTGAAAAATAAGGACAACATTCCAATTGAAAAAGCATTCAACAAATCAATTGAGGAAATATTGTTGCCACATCATATCCATTCTTCATCAGGTATAACCAACTATATTTGGTGAAGTGATTAAAAAACACCACATAATATTAATATCTATCATATGACATGTGTTTAGTGCTCCAAACTTCCTAATAAATTAGTTAAAGTGGTCGAGAGCTTGACATAGTATTTTGATCAAATGACAATTTGTGGCTATTATTAATAAGACATGAAGAATAATGAAATTCTGTCAAACTAGTTGAGTCATAAGGTATATTACATGTGCGTATTATAGAGGCTAAGATTTTATTGGATGGATGGCCAAACTTGTGATGTAGTTAATGCACAGACAAGAAACTGATTGAAAAGAAAAGGTTGTGGAGAGGAGTTCCTATAGGTTAATCTTAAAAAAGAAAATTAGAGTCAAAGAATTCAACAGATGCATGATTAGTTTGACACAATTCAGAAATCAAAATCAAGTTTGTATATAATCGAAAAACACACAAGACATCTGTAAGAGAGCGTCCTAGTTGTAGTGAGAACTATGCATCAACCAATTTGAGATGTAGGTAAAGAATTATCATTACCAATTGAATTGTATCATGATCATCATCAGTGGATAAATCTTTAAGAGCTGTAGTAATCATGGTAGTATGATGTAAACCACCACTATCAAACATCCAATGAGCAAGATCAGATGAACAAGTAGTAGTAACGCTGACAAGATAAAAGTTATTGTTCTAAAGGAATCGAGAAGCTTATGAAAATCCTGAATAATATTGCCCTGGAAAATTACTGAACTTAAAAAGAATATTTTGTAGTCGAAAATTACTTAATTGAGTAAGAGGACTATGACCGCCACTAGAAGTTGAATGACCAAAGTGACCATCATTTCCTTGAGATTTGTTGATTGAATAACCATGATTCTAATTAGCTCATTGCGTAGAATTTTTTTTGGAAATAAGTGTGCTTGTTTATATTCCTAGATAAGATGCACATGGTAAGATAAGATCTCATACAACTCGAGCATTTTTTGTTGGTGTACTACGAACACGAAGTGTAACACCTTAACTTGTATATATGTACTATTACAAGTTAAAGATGTCACATTAATTAATCAAAACATTTCTTAGCCCATAATGGGTAAAATTTTGTTTCTTTTAAAAATTTCCAAATTTTCACATTTATTATAAAATAATCAATGATAGAAAATCAAAATGTAATATTTCGACTTCTAATTCAAATCCCATTTTAGGTAGTAACATGCACTTCTGCTCTGTTTAATATAATAAATAAAACTATCTTATTTTAAAATCTAATTAATTAATACATAAAACATGATTTAATATAATAATATTTATTCATACGATAAATTTTATTTCATAGACATTTCTTACTCGAATACTTGCTACCAAGAAAATTTAGAACATAGGATGTCATTATTGTTACCTGTAAATATTCCTAGATGATTGATGCCAAGGTCAGTTCCTTACTCCTCTAGCTTTTTTTACCTACGCGTGAATTTTCAAAGCTAACTTACAGAAACTGTTTTTAGCAGAATATGCTGCCCCATTTTCTAACCTATCCTCGATTAAAAATTCATATCTTTTTGTATATTATTTGAAATTAGTAGTCATTTGTTTTAATGAAACTAGACTGATCTAAAAATCCAAAGGTATAAAAGTAATCCTCTAATCACTTCTTTATAATTTATGGTGATTTTCTAAACTTACTGTTTAGATCACAAATTTGGCAGATTTCACTAATTTGCATCCTTAGCTTGTTCACTAATTCTATTAGCTTACCAAATGAACATTTATGCACGAATTACAATTCACATAAAATTTAAGACTTACTACTTACCATAGTAACTCCGCATTGGCCCATCACAAGCCAATGTTTGCACGATATTGTAAATATAAATTAAATATGCACTCACTGGTGTCCTTAGCACGTAAACTTTCCTTAGATATTCACATGCATCCATAAGTCTCCTTAGCTTCAATATTGTTTGATCTTGAATTCAAGCACACAATCTAAAAGAGCACCATTTACACAACATATATAATTCAAATCACATGTTAGAATCTTACTAACATAGGCAAGCATTAAAAAAAAATTCTTAAAAAAAATTTTCGACGCTCATTCGATACTAATTCCATGCCAAAACTTTAATGTTGACCTTAACAATTCAAGTTTACCACTTAAGTCCCTTTTTATCCAAATTCATCCAAACTTCACATAACATTTTTAAATTTACATTTTAACCACTAATTATGAATTCTTTTAGAATTCATCTCACTTTTTCATTTAATTCAAAATGGTTCTTTTCCATTTAACTTTAATTCAAGATTTAAATGACTTAATAATAAATTTCACCTTTTAATACCTCAAAAATTATACCATTTTCACTTAATTCATTAACTTTTCCATATTTATGATTTGGTCATTAAACTTTACCAGCTTTATAAAATATCCAATTGTCACCTTCTAACATCAAATTCAACTTTCTAACATTAAATTACAGCATGGTACATCATCTATTTAGCAACTGAACATCAATCCCATAATTTTTCATAATTCAAAATAGGTCCTTCAATTTTCAAAAAATTATAAAATGGTCTCAAGAACTTTCTAGACCTTGTAGAATCCTTCCTACATCATTTACAACCCTTATAAAATATTTCCATATTGTTTTTCACTGTTTAACATCATGATCAAATACTTTGGGCAGGGTTTCAATGGGTTCCAACTTGATTCAAGCTTGAAATAAACCTCTAATCAACATTTCAAAGCTTCTACAATTAAATCCCTAACATAATTTAACCAAATCACAAACTTCCCAAAACCCTAGGGTTAGGCCGAATGTAAAAGATGTATTTCTAGGTGGTTTTAATCGTCAAACAAGCTTGGAAATGATTCTAAAACATCAATAACCTCAAAATCCATAATCAATTCATAAACCCTAACTTCATCTTCATCCCCTAGCTTTAGGAACTAAGCATTTTAAGCAAGATTAGCATGCAAAATTGGTAAAATAGTATAGCTCTTTGAACATATCAATTTCATATTTCACTCTTTAATCCAAAAACCTAAGAAAATTGCTTGAAAATGAAAAATAAAATTTCTCTTACTTAGGATGGAGTATACGCCCATGAAGCTTGAAGATGAAAAAATCTTCATGAAATTTCTTATTAATTTCGTGTTAATGTTTCATTTATTAAGCTTAAATGAATTTAAAATTAATTTAATGAGAAATGACAATTTAACCCTTAATGAAACTTGATAATTACAACCATACATTGCCACTTATTAATTATCATCTTCCAAAGTCAGAGATGAACAAATTATTTTTCCCTTTACAACTTTACCCATGCACTTTTCCAAAAATTTCAATCTTCCCATTTTCATCCAACACACCATAATGAACATGGAAATTTATTTCAAATCCAATGATCTATATTATTTTCCATCATTTTAAAATGTGGAAATAATATTTCTAATATTAATTTATCATCTTTCAAATTTTCTCAAAATTTATATTCGATCCAATTTATCGAATTTTTAACCGAAATTTAACACTTTATAGCTTTTAACACATTTAGATAAAAAATTTGATTCCCATGAAAACATTATTATTGGGGGTGAACTATTCATTTACAGTGTTAGAATACATAACTTTTAAAAATTACATTTTTGGTCCATAAACTTTTACAAACTTTATACTTTGGTCACTAAACTTTTTCTTTAGTCACTACCCAAAATTTTGGGGTGTTACAATTCTTACCTAATTAGGAAAATTTCTCCTCGAATTTTCAGTATGCACATTATGTAAGTAGATGAGGATATTGCTTTTTCATATCTTCTCTTTTCCAATTAGTTTTTCAAACTTTTATCTCTCTAACAAACTTTAAAAAGTATTGACTTCATAAGTCAAATTCTGACTGAATCTTAATATCCTACGATGTGATAACATGAGATGGATCTGATCGATACTTTAAGAAACACTTATCACTAGTTTAATAGAATGCCTTTTTTCTTTTCAAATCTAAATAAGACTTTCGTTAATAGGTAGCTCTTGAGATTATCTTAAATAATCTTTACATGTTACAAAATCCATTGTAACTCATTCTCATTCCCAAAAAGGAATGAAAATCGATTACAACAATACGAAGACACTTAATACTTTGCTTTAACTTGTTGACATATCAGGTATTTAGAAACAAACTCGATGATAATTCATTTCATGCCTGCCACTAGTATCGACTCTTTCATTATTAATATAAGCATCCAACAAACTTAACCTCAAGGTCTTTGGTTTTTTTTCACTTATTCTATCTTTGACAAGCACTTTTCATCTTTATTTGAAGATCCTTTACTCGATCTAACAACATAGGCTTTAACTTAAATTCTACAATCAAAGCACCATCTTTCTTTAAAGACAATCACGTATTTTACTCGATCTAACAACATAGGCTTTAACTTAAATTCTAAAATCAAAGCACCATCTTTCTTTAAAGACAATCACGTATTCAAAACTCTCATAACATAAATGTCTTTAGCTTTATCGTATCAACCACCACATTAGCCTCTCCTGGTTGTAGTTGATAGCACATCATCATTCTTTAAGGAATTCAATCTATTTCCTTTATTTTTTAGTCCTTCGAGTTAACATAGACTTTTGAATTTTGAGATCTGTATGGATATATAGCGTCACTCACCTTATAAATAGTTGTGTTATATCAATAAAGTAAACACAACTGTTGCCAACTCGAGATCATAAGTCGGATAATAGAAAGGTGTTCTGTTTGAGTGGACTAGAAAACGACAATGGTTAAATTACATTTTAACTTCCATAGAAATTATTAATTTAATGAAACAAAAGAAAAAGGTCATGAAAATCTTGAGAGAGCCTTTATAACATTATCCATGGTGGGTCTACGATGAGGATCCGATTCAACACAAGCCTTTGCCAAGAATGCCAAACACAATGCATCAGCCAATGGATAATTCGGATCCATAAACTGCTCCAACTTTTCCAAGTACCTTGAACCTTCTTCAATCCCATTATCAGCAAATATATTCACAAATTCCTTCAATACTGCACCCTGTTTACCGGATAACAACTCGATCAAAACAACCCCGAATCCGAATACATCGACGTCGAAGCTCATTTCTCCGTCTTCTTCTCTGCGAATCAATGGCTTTGCCGATGTAAAACCAGTAATTTTAGCCCTCCAATCCTTTGTTATCAGCACGTTCTTACGATTTATGTTTCCATGGATATAACAAGGCTTCGTGCAATAATGTATGCAATGGAGAGCCACTGCTATGTCAAATGCAATCGTTGTTCTTTTCTCCCATGTAAGCTGCCTTGCGACACAAGCATTCGATAAGCAGTCCCTTAAACTACCGTATTCCGCAAACTCGAACACCAGATACGGGTCGGCACCGTAGCAGCATCCTTCGATCTTCACTATGTTTAGGTGGTTAATCTTGGTCAATATGTAAACGACGCGGCGAGCGGTTTCATCGGTGTTCATTCGCTCGATCGCCACTTGTGACTACCGATTTTCCCCCTATATACAGCTTCCCCTGCTTTGGATTCTACGTTGAAATCCTCGGTTGCATCCCTCAGCTCCTCCAAGGTGAAATTCATCAACGATTGCTTTAACTCGGACAATCTATCGAGAAATTCCGGCGAGACATTTGACAAAACCGAACTTCTACCAGATAAAAGCTGAAAACTGGTTTTGTTATGCCTTTTCCGAACATGATGGAACGCGATGACAGATGTAATCAGTAGGATAACCGCTGCGAAAAGGCCTAGTCCAAGAAATGTATATGAACTCAAGTGCTTTGATTTCTTGCTCGGTTCGATTTTCTCAATCGGACTGCCACTCTAGGACTAGAGGGTAAATCTTCTTGGACATCCAAATTAATTACCTGGACATCTTTTGTCGGAACAAGTAGTGTTGTGAGAGGGAAAATGGTCGGAAAAGATTGCATCTTATAGGCATTCCATATGATTTCTTCCGGTACTCCGAATTTCCGAGCAATTATTTCAGTATGATCGTTCTCTAACACTATATATGTTACAAGATGTTGAACCCCATTTATGCTTTGATTTGCATCCGGACATGCACATCGAATCAGTACCTTGATCATCAAGTCACCGGCAAGATTTATTTCGTAGTCCGGATTCTCCTCTTGGAGACTTTGCATTTTCGTCAACTGAAGCTAACAAGCTGGTACTGCTAGAAATATAGTACTTGAAGAACAACCGAGAGATCGTATGAAAACATAAGCATTCAACCGGCACGATGATCTCTTTTCTTAGCTCTAGATCGGTCAAATCAGCTTCAGTCATATGATTGGTTTCAAGGAGATCAGACATGGACAAATTGAAAAGAGATTCCATGGATGACATTGATTGAAAATCCTTTTGAACCCTATAAACTACGTAAGTATGGCATGGGGAATCTTTTGGGGTGCAAAGGTAGTTTGGTTCATGAACATTTGAAGTTGCACTGCAATTAGATTCGTCGTAGGATTGCAGCGAAGATATCGGATCGGTTAGGAACAAGAGTACGCATAAACCAATGAACTCGTGAAAAAAAACATGGTGAAAGATCGAAATTCGAAGCCGATTAAAGGAATGTAGCAGGTTATGATAGAGTTCTTGAGAGATTGTTGACAATGGAACTCAGTATATGAAATAAACCAATAGGCCGGCCAGCCGGCCTTTCACTTTCAATGAATCGGCGATGGTCAATGGACTGAAGCATTTGGAGCACTAAAATTTAATAATTCAGTAACTCACAATCGGCAGACAAATGTTTGGATGTCTCTAATGTTAGTTAAACTAATCGGCAGACAAATTTATGACGATTAGAATGAAAATTTAGTAATTATCATGTGATAGAGTTAATAATTCATATATTTTATTTTGAAAAAATAAGACTATTAATAAAATTTTATTAAATACTATATATGCTTAAACCCGAATTGCCTCGTTAAAAACCTTATTAAGTCTAAGTGAAATAAAAAAGTGCGTACACCCAACTAAGTCATATCTAAATATATGGAAATCCATCACATCGTAAGTAGAATATATCTTCTTACTTTATATAGACCTGCTCCCCACTACTCTTTATAATAACACAGATTTAAAAAGCCCGGATATACGCAAAATAAATAAATAAACATTTATAATTACCACCTCTCCTTGAATAAATCTTATATACTTGTACGCGCATTTTCTAGGTGATTAGCTTGTTTATGCCTCAAAATTAAGACTAATTACCAGAATCCTTTAACATGATTACCTTTAATATTATTTTACATTTATATTTGTTAATATACAACGAAGAGATAACACTTGGGTACATTAATGATGATTCATCTCTTTTAATTTAGATAAAAAAATTATTAATAGTAGCGGCACAATGCTGAAAATAGTGGGAATTCTGAGAGCCAATTGATGCTCTAGTGATGGGAGAAAAAGGCAGGGACTATGAAGGCAAAGTTTTCTTTTATAGGGGGAAAGGGATAAAAATGTTACCATCTTACTGTTAAATCTATATCTTCATGCCTAAGGTGGTTGAAAATGGAGAATAATGACTTGTTTATGAGTTATGCTAACATATATTTATTATGAATTTCTCGTAGGTCCCGTTAACATATATTTATTGTAGGTTTCTCTTCGACCCTAATGATATATATATATATATATATATATTATTGGTATAACGTTTGTCTCTTCTTAGTCGAGAGAACGTTATATCATGATGTTATTTGAGACTTTGTTTTTGGTGCAAAATTTGTGTTATTGGAACCTTGATAGGATTATGGTCGTGATGAACAGTTTACATTGTATAATTTGAACGGATAGATACGTCGTTAAGAGTTTGTTATATTAGCTGGTTTGTAGTTAAAGATTAGTTAGTTAGCTAGATAGTTAATTGTAGATGCTTGTGTATAAATACTTGTTTAGATAATTGAAAAGGTTAAACATTCTTCCAGAATTCTACAATTACATTTTTAACATGGTACCAGAATTCGTTGATCTCGCTTTTTTTTTCATCCGCATGTTAGTTTTTGTTGTTGTTGTGCTCTTGGGCCTGAGTTTGCACTTTACAGCCCATTAAGTGTTCTTTTGACTTCTTTGGTTTTATCTAGCTGTGTTGACCAAAGTTGTTTGGATCGGAGGATGTTTTATTGATTACACTCACCAGTTGTATTTGTATTCGTCGGACAAGGTGGGGACTATTCTAATCTCGCAGCAGTTGACCGAACGGAGAATTACAATGTTATGAGTAGATCTATAGAGATTGTATTTTCAGTAAAAAAAACAAACGAACTAGGTTTTGTGGAATGTCCTTACAAACGGGATAATTATGATGATCAGCTTTGTAATAAGGGGGATCGTTGTAATGCTTTGGTCTTATCTTGGATTCTGAACATTGTGAGTGGAGCTTTGTCAATTGGCATAGTGTTCGCCTGTAGTGCTACGTTAGTTTAGGGCGACTTGAAGGAGCGGTTCAACAAAGTAGATGGTGCAAGGATCATTTACCTGTATCGGGAGATTGCCATAACAAATCAAGGTGATTCTTCAATTGCTACCTATTTTAGTAAATTAAAGTTGTGGGATGAGCATAATGCCCTGGTGCCCTATTGATTAGTGCTTAAATTATACATTATTTTATAATTAATTACCCCTTAATTAGCTATTTTAAGTTGCTAACTTGGCCTTTTCGTTCATTTTCGATGCAAGACATCGAATTTCAGAAATTATGCTAAAACTGATGAAATTGTGCGATTTTTTATTTTATGAAATCAAGGTCAGATTAGTGGGCATGACTTCGCTGACGTGACATCCAATCAGCAGCTTTTAAAAGGTCCATTCACCAGCTTGCATGAAGGAGACTCATCCACATTTTTAATTCATTAGGATTTATTTTTATTTTTTAGGAATTATCTTTTAATTTTGAATGTAATTTCTTAGGGTTTTTTTAGGACTATAAATACCCCATTGGGGGTAAGCCTGAAACCATCATGGAGATCTTTGAATCATTTAATTTTGAACTCTTTGTTACTTTCTTTCTTTAGTTTTTATAAAAGTTTATTTTCTGTTTTATTTTCTTTTAAAATGCTAAGCATGAATTCAATCATGTTTAGCTAAGTTTTCCATAGCCAAAGGCTAAAGCGTGACTCTATTCTAAGTCATGAGAATCAAAAAACACATACCCTTTAGGGTTGCATTTTCAGTTTTTGAAAATCGAGATAATAATCGACCATCCTTTTACAATCAAAGCTATTTCATTTCAAAAAGTGCACATTGGAATTGAATTCCGGTTTTGATTAATAGTTGGGAGGAAGCATCGGCCTGTGGCTCATTCGACTTCTTGTGAACACACTTAGCGACGGTTCGTTAAGGGAAACTAAAATCGGGTTAGATTCTCAATTGAGAAAATACAATCCGAGTCGGGTTTTTCCTAAATTTAATGGAATTTAATTGGTAAACGATTGTCGCGTTAATTACAAAGAGTTGGGATCTAAAAATTTATTTTAAATTCTCGATTCATTTGAGAGAAAAACAAGTTACAAGGGTTGGGCCCTATAGACTATAACCGGCGTGAGCCTGGAGGTAAAATACTATTTAAGAATCGATTAAAATCAGGCAGAAGCTTTATCCCAAGGTTGTTTTATTTTCACCTTTTAATTTGATGTTTTACTTTATTTAGTTTAAATCTTTAATTGTTTTCATTCCCATCGAACACTTTCCCCCTTTTATTCTACTTGCACATCACGCCAAAATCAAAATCAAGAGCGAGGAATTCTTCAGTCTTCTAGTCCATGTAGATCAACCCTTACTCTCACTATTCTACTTAATTCATTTCTTTTATTAGAGATTAACGAACATTTTATTTTCACATCAGAATGAGTCTGCATCACCTTTCCTCAAGGTGAAATGCCATTTGAACTCAAGATGGGGTTGATACATGTTCTTCCTACCTTCAATGGGCTTCTAACAAAAGTCTACATAAGCATTTGGCAAAGTTTCATTTGGTCTATCTAAGCATGAAACTCAAGGCGTAATACCCCAAACATCGAGTTAGTGACTAAAGTGTAAGGATTGAAAATTTAGTGGTTTAATTTTGATAAATTAAAAAGTTAAAGGACTGATTTGGGAATTTTTATCTAGGACTTATATTCAAAGATGAAAAATAGAAGGGTACAATGGTCTTTTAGCAAAAAGAAACTTAAAATATATTTTACTAAGGTTATATAAAATGGGATAGAAAGAAAGAAAGAAAAAAAAAAAGAAAAAAAGAAAAAAAAAAAAAAAAGAAAAAAAAAAAAAGGAAAAGTCTGGAAGCTTTCTTTTCTCTTCTTCTCCTCTTCCCCGTGAAACTGCATACTAAGGTGAGTTACTTTTCAAGCTGGGTTTTCTTTTGTTTTTGATTTGGTTTTTAATCCTTGGGGGTATAGAGAAGCTTAAGGAAGCTTAAAGGTGATTAGAAGTTAAAGGATTGAGGAATTAATGGTGATTTAGTAAAATGGGTTTTCAAGAGAATTGATTGAAATTGATTATATTTGGATTTTTAAAGATATATTGACTTGTCAAGGGCCTAATTAAGAGGTTAGAGTGTTAGAAATGACTAAGAACATGTTTGAAGAATTGATATGATTTTTTTAGTTCAAGAGTTTTATGGTGAAATTGAGATGTTAAAGGGGTTTTTAATGGATATAAGTCGTGATGATAAGTGTAAATGAGTTTAAAGGCTTGAATGGAGTTAAAAGTAGGAGATTTAGTGAAGTTGGGTAATTTTCGAAGTGAAATACATGATTTCTGGGTAAGAGTATCGGTACTGGAAGAACAATACTGATACTATAAGGTTAAATTGAAGGAAATAGTATGAACCAGATGAACAATATCGATACTGGTTGAAGAAGTATCAATATTGATGTGGATGTATCGATAATAGAAATAAGGTATCGATACTGTAATTGTAAACATAATTCCTAAATGCCAAAATGTATCGATACCGAAGTGGGTATCGGTACCATAGTAGATAAATATCGCTACTGTAGGAGGGGTACTGATACTATTCAGTCTGAAATGTTAAATTAAGTGTTTATTTCGTTTAAGTAAAGTTAATTGGGTAGATGTAATTGAGCTCCGATATTCATGTGTTATGTTAATGTGTAGATTTGATCGAAAACAAGTGCTGAACAAATGGACATGTAAAGTTAGTAAGCTAAAGTGAAAAGAATGTTGTATATGGCTTAAGTGAGGCAAATGTGAGTGCATTCTTACTTACTTTTATATAATTGTAGGACGGCTTGTGATGAGCCAACACTAAATGTTTATGAACCAAATGAATTGTATCATGTGATGGTTTTATCTAAAATGTATTTTAAAAGTACAGTTTTGATTTCATTGTTATGAATATATATATATATATTGTATTTGAAATATTATAAGTATATGATTTATGTGAATATGTTATGAGAACAAATGATAATTTGAATAATGTTATATGAAACAATATAAGTATAGGTTCTATGTGAAGAAATGATAAGTTGAGTAAGGTGATGTGAAATGTTATAAATAATTGTTCTATGTGAATAAATAATAAATTCAGGTAATGCTACGTGGATTACTGAGTATATGTTATAAGTGATTATGTCATATGTGAAAAACGTTATAGTGAAAAATGATCTACAGGAAACTGTTATATGTGAAAATGTGTTAAGCAAAATGTTCTACAAAAAATGCCCAATGAATATACTCTACATGAATAAGACACTTTGAATAAAGTAATAAAATTAATTATATGGTTAAATCCCAAAGTATATTTTATGACAATTAGGGGTATAGTTGGCATGCCAAGAGTTGAGGGTTCTACACGGTCCTTCGGGACAAATCTACGTGGCACTTCGGTACAAATTCTACGCGACACTTCGGTGCAAATTATATGAGTAGTGGTGACTGCATTAGTGCATAACCTCAATGTACTCATATACATCGAGTTCACAGCGATATACCTTGGGCAAATAAAATAAATTGATATAATTTGAACAATGAGTAACAATATAAAATGTTAATGAAGTATCTAATGGTTTCTATATGAAAGGTCTTCAAAGAAATACATAAGCAAATGTCAAATAGACATAAATTAATCAATGTTTAATAATACATGTTATAAGTTATGAAGAGTATTTGTAGTTATATGAAATGTAAATTGATTATAAGTTGAACAGTGATTAAAAGCCTATTTATTTATGTGAAACATAAATTGATTTTCAGATTAGGTAATTTTTCTCTGAAATGTTTTAAATAAATGTTTTATAATTTTATATTGCTCATAATGCCTCACTAAGTCAATGACTTAATGTGTGAATGTTTTCACACATAGGTTCAAAGTTATGCAAGGAGTAAGCCGAGTAAGCAAGGGAAGGACAACATACCTTTGAAAATTATCAGATTAGAGAAATTTGAAATGTATGTGATCGTGTTCTGGGAATGTTGTTGGCATGTACTATAAATGTAAAGTTTAGATGCTTTGATATGTATTTTTAACTATGATTTATTAAGTTTTGTTTTCATTGTCAAGTTTAAATCGCATTTTAAAAAAGTCAAAGAGTTTAAAAAGTCAATGTGACATCTTATATTTGTATCCGGGTCGGATACGGGTTGGGGTGTTACACTTGGAGTATATGAAGACCAAATTAAATTACAAGTATTTCCATTTTCTTTATCTGGTATTGCAAAAGAATGGTTATTTTATTTACCGCCAAATTCAATAAATACTTGGGCTTATTTAAATTTTATTTTTCTTGACAGGTTTTCCCAGTAGGGAAGGCAAGCGATCTGAGGTGAAACATCCTTGGGATTAAACAAAAGTACGAGGAATTGCTTTACAAATTTTGGGAGTTATTCAAGAAGCTATGTGCGAGCTTTCTGTGAGACGGATTGATTGAGCAGAGCCTTCTGCAATATTTATACAGGTTTGCTTCTCATGGAAATGAAAATGATTGACGCAATTAGTGGGGAAGCTCTTGTCAACATAACACCAAACCAAGCGAGGGAATTAATCTCAATTATGGCAGCCAACTCTCAGCAGTTTGGCACTGTGTGTGAACCTAGTGGACGGGTTCATGAGGTAAGCACTGTTTCACTTGAAAATAAAATCAAAAAATTAACAACATCATTAATTCCCCTATTGCAGGAAAGAATGGATTAGTAGAGTATGTGGGATATTACAATGACATACCACCTAACTGATTGATGCCAAACGCTACAAAAAGAAACAAGCACACAAATGAATGCTATAGGGAATTTCCTGAGACCTCTCCCAAGGGCTTATAACCCTCATAGCAACACATACAATCCAGGATGATGAGATCATCCAAATTTCAACTACACACAAAACCAGAGGCCAAATTAAACATATCAATAAAGGTTATCTATACCACAACCATACCAACCGCCAAAGAGTTCACTCGAGTCTCTCATGGAACGATTGGCACAATCCCAAGAGAAATTTTAGAATCGCACGGAGTCAAATTTACAAGAAATTGACAAACAAATCAGTCAATTGGCATAAAATATGGGTCGCTTAGAATCACACGGCAAACTTCCCTCACAAACCGAAGTGAACCTACGAGAAAATGTAAGTGTCATCACTCTCAGAATCATAACAATTATTGAACAAATGGTTTAATAAGAGATTGATGCCAATTCCCAAAAGAATGAAGAAGCGATTGACTTGAAGGTCGATAAAGCACCTGACGCCAAATCCCAAGAGGAAAATGATGCCACATTCCAAAGGAAAAAAGAGTCCAATATCCGAACTCGTGCTATCTCTATACATCATGCCACCTCCTTTCCCATAAAGATTCATAAATAAAGACAAGAAAGTCAAGGAGAAGGAGATCCTAAATGTATTCTAGAAAGTTGAGATCAACATTCCACTCTTAGAAGTAATCTGGAAGGTTCCCATATATGCCCGCTTCCTTAAAGAGCTTTGTACAACTAAAAGAAGACTTATTAGGCATGAGAAAGAGAATCTTGGAGAGCACATTTCCGTGGTTTTTCAACGATTGCTTCCATCAAAGTTGAAGGACCAAGGCATGCTCGACATACCTTGTAAAAAGGGCAAAGTAGGCATAAAGAGTGTGATTTGCGATTTGGGTGCCTCAATAAACATGATGCCTTTATCTATTTATAACACTCTTTTAGCCAAACCCTCCTAGGACACGAGAGTCACCATTCAATTAGCAGATCGCTCAGTTGTTTACCAGAAGGAGTTTTAGAGAACGTCTTAGTAAAGGTAAACGAACTAATCTTTCCGGTCGATTTCCATGTCATTAACATGAAAAACGACCACTCAAATACTTCATTTGAGATTCTCCTTGGGTGACCTTTCCATAGCACTACCAATATAAAGATCGACGTAAGAAGTGACATCCTTAAAATGGAATTTAACGGTGAGATAGTTAAATTTAATGTTTATAAAGAAATATGTTATCCTGACAACGTTCAAAGTATTAATTTTATTGATGTGAATGATCCTGTTGTTGATGAATTTATTGAAACTAATTTTGTTGATAAATTTGCAGGGAATTTGATGATTTTTATGGTGAATTCAGGGATTTTGAACAAACTTTCTCTATTAATTCCATTAATTCTGATAAAATTACTACACCTTCAAAATCTAAACTTTTATATTTTGTTTTGCAGGCTTCTCATATCGAATTAAGGGACTACTGAATCATTTAAAATATGTGTTTTGGGCGACAACGATACTCTATTGGTGATTATGTCGAACAATTTAACCAAGGAAGAGGAGGACCTTGTGACAATATTGTATGCACACAAATGAACTATTGGGTGGAAATTAATGAAATTAAGGGGTTAAGTCCCTCAACTTGTATGTACAAAATTAAGATGGAAGAAGGAGCTAAACTGACACGAGAAGGACAACATCGACTAAACCCATCGATAATGGAAGTGGTAAAGAAAGAAATTCAAAAGCTTATCGACACCGACCTTATCTATTATATATCATATAGTAGTTGGGTAAGTCAGGTACATGTTGTTCCTAAGAAGACCGGTGTTATGATAATGAAAAATCTAGAAGGTGGGTTAGTTCTGACTAGAGTGAAAATGATGGCGAGTTGCATTGATTATATGAAGTTGAACTCTTTAACTTTCAAATATCACTTTCCTTTACCTTTTATAGATCAATTGATAGAAAGGTTATCCGGTAAAACTCACTATTGATGTCTTGATGAATTTTTAGGTTTTTTCCAATTCTGGTGGCGCCCGAAGATCAAGAAAATATGATTTTCACCTGCCCCTTCGGAACGTTCACTTATAGGCAAATACCCTTCGAACTATGCAACGAACCCGACACATTTCAACGATGCATGCTCAACATCTTTTTGACTTCATCGAGGAGGGTATAGAGGTATTCATGGATGACTTCACGGTTTATGGTAACACTTTTAACAAATGCCTTTATAAATTATCCAATGTTTTAAAGTGGTGTCTAGAATTCAACCTTGTTTTAAACTAAGAAAAATGCCATTTTATGGTCAATAAACGGTTGATTCTAGGACTCATTGTTTCTTCTAACAGAATTGTGGTCGATAAAGCCAAGATCGATGTTATTTGCTCACCCCTTACCCCACCATGATAAGGGAAGTACGTTATTTTCTTAGCCATGCAGGATTCTATCAATGATTTATCAAGAACTTCTCAAAGATAAAACAACTATTATGCAATATTCTTCAAAAATATCAAGTATTTTACTTCAATCCAGAGTGTAAGAAATCGTGGAACACATTGAAGGAAAACTAACCACGACACCAATAGTGCAACCACCAAATTGGAATTATCCGTTCGAATTGATGTGTGACACCTCTGACATTAGTGTTGGCGTAGTTCTCGACCATAAAATCACATTATGGTACTTGATGAGCAAGAAAAAGCAAAATCGAGATTGATTCATTGGATTCTCTTCTGCAAGAATTCAACATGGAAATAAAATATAATAAAGGACGAGAAAATTTGGTGGCCGATCACTTGAGACGAATTCCCATCCCTTAATGCAACCCACTGATCAAAGAAGAATTTCATGAAGAGCACTTAATGTTGGTATAGAAAAAGGCTTCCCCATGGTTTGCCGATATGGTAAAATAATTGGCTACAGGTAAAATTCCAGTGCACTTGCCACGAGTGGTAATTAATCGAATTTAGAGGAAATCTCAGTTTTACATTTTGGATTACCCTTATCTTTGGAAGTACTGCTCCAATCAGGTAATCCAATGTTGTGTCACTGAAGAAGATATAAACTCGATCCTGAATTTCTGTCATTCATACTCATGTGGCAGTCATTTTGGACCGAATCAAACTGCTCACAAGATCTTAGAATGTTACTTCTTTTGGCTGAATATTTTTAGAGATGCCTATTTTTATTGTAAATCATGTGAAAGGTGTCAACGAGCAGGTAATTTGAGTCTTGGGAATGAAATGTCTTTAAATTCAATCCATATCTATGAAATCTTCGATGTATGGGGTCTTTATTATATGGGTTCTTTCGTTTCGTCATTTGGTAGTACATATATTATTCTCGCTATTGACTATGTTTCAAAATGGGTTGAAGAGAAATCAATCCATAATAATTATGCGATAACAACTATGAATTTTCTAAAAAAAATTATTTTTTCTAGGTTTGGCACAACAAGGGCGATCATCAGCGATTGAGGTTCATCAATTGTATTATCGAAGCCCTCATGAAGAAGTTTGATTGACACAAAGAATTGCTACGGCCTACCATCCACAAACAAATGGGCAAGAAGATGTGTCAAATCATGAAATTAAGGCGACTCTAGAGAAGACGTTAAGCCAGATCAGAAAGATTAGAGCTTAAAATTACCCGATGTGCATTGGACATACAAAACAACTTATAAAGGGTCGATTGGAATGTCTCCATACCACCTTGTTTTGGTAAAATGTGCCATTTTCTAGATGAACTTGAACAACTAGTTTATTGGGCGATGAAGTAGTGCAACATGGAAATGGAAGCGATCGGAGAAGCACGGAAGCTACGCATTCAAGAGCTAGAAGAAATCCGACGAAACACATATGATAGCGCTCAAATTTTTCAAGAGATGACTAGAGAATTCCATGATCGAAGAATATCCTTCAAAACATTTAATGTTAATTAAAAGGTTATGTTATGCAATTATAAACTTAAGCTTTTTGCAGGTAAACTCAATCAAAGTGGCTTTACGGTGAATCAGATTTTTCCTCATGGTGAAGAGGAGATAGAAGACAATTTGTGAGCTCAATTTAAAGTGAATAGCCAAAGATTGAAGTCGTATTATGAAAACTCTCCGTTCGGATTGGTCGAGGAGATTGAACTGGAAGAACCCACGCTTTAAAAATTGGGTCGTCGAGCTAACGACGTTAAACAATAGCGCTTGATGGGAGGCAACCTATTTCATTTATCTTTTAATTCCTTTCTTTTAATTTTCTTTCAATTTTCTTTCAATTTTCCTTCGTTGTTTACGTTCATTGTTTATTTTACGTTTTTAATTCTTAATTTGAATTTGGTAGGCACCCTGAGCATTTTAATTCAACTTGAGACAAAGCTGAGGTAAAGCGTTGATTCAATTGAAGTAGTAATTGACCGAATTTAAGTCCAAATTAGAGTAAAAATCGTTAATGGTAGCAACACAATCTCCTCAAGCATTGAGTGCACCGTTTCATTAAAGCAAGGGAGTTCGACATATTTTAACAAGTGTGAAGCCGATGCATGTTATCGTAGCCCAGACCCTAAATTTATTCCCTTGCCACCCAACAGCCCCCCAAAACTTCCCCTCCCCCAAATTGTGCGAGTTTTTTACCGCTGAAGTCCCCAATCACCATCAAATTCTTTTGGATTTGATAACCCATTCCTCTTATCTTTTCCCCTTTTCAAATTAAATACCCAAAAACCTTATCCCCAAAACGCATTCCCAATTAACTTCAACAAGACTTTGAACCTCCTATTCCCCTTTGTTTCTTTCAGCCAAACCCGTACATCTCAACCTTCACCCTATTTTCTTTCACGATACAAAGCAAAAAACCTAACCACAACTAAACACCATCAATACCGCCCCACCTAATCGCCGTTAATCGTGCGCCGCTACGCTATTCTACCAACACCGAATATGTCATTTTTTGCTTCTGTTTCTTTTATTTTTATTCGATCAAGAACCATGGTAAGGACAACAAACCAACCTGGAAACCTAACTCAGCTGTCGGTCACCCTTGGTGGTGGTCGCCGTCGATTTTTCGCACCTCTGGTAATTGAGGTGCCGAGCGACTCTGAACCCATGACTCAACCATTTCCCATCCATACACCCGTTCCTATTACCCGACGAGGAGGATGACGTGTACCCAAGCCGTGCGCTCACTTGCCTACACTCGAGCCAATGTCGTCTGCCTCTGTCCATTACTCTTCGTCCGATTTTATGGTTCCATTGCAAGGTTCTGTCACTCTATCTGGACCACGACATAACCGACAATCCTCTTCGGCCACTCCAATATTTTATTTGATGACATATGTGTCATAATTTCAATCGATGTAGGATGCCGCTCATTCAGCACAATCGGTAGTACCCGAATAACCTAGACAACACGAGGTAAATTCTACTCCTGTCGATATCGAACCATTACTAATGTGGCATCTTATTTTTGGTTTTTCAGATGACTTCAATTTTAGATTCCTGAATTCGTCACCACAACCAAGCCCCGAGCCGACATATTCCTCCGGTTGAACACACGACTAATACCCACGTTCGCCATCATTTTTTGTAAGTTACGAGGAAGTGCCTACCTACGATGAACATGCACTTGATCACGACCATTATCGTAAGCTTTATCGAAGAGGGTACACCTTCTCCGTTCAAGTTGAAGTACTTCAAGGTTGCATGGACTTTGACGATGAAGAGGCTTAGCGATTTGACAGTATCCGGTACCGTAAATTCCAAGTTTATAAGTATATTCCCAATTACATTCACGATTCCTTACTTTGCGTGATTCTTTCATGATTTATTTTGATGCGATTGGCTGGCATTCTTACTTTGAAATTAGATATGCTACTTACTATGAATTGATTTTTGAATTTTATACAACTTTTACATTTTTGCCAAACTGTATTGCTTCTAATGCAATGATGGGTGTGATTTCCTTTATATTACTATACGGTTCAATCCCTAGTAGATTTTAATTTTTCTATGGGGTTCGTGACAGATGTCACGGACCATGATTTTCTAAATGCTTTACATGAGATTTTGTAGGACTTTAATGTAGATGTGGCATACGAAATACTTACTAGTTCGCCCGACGCTACCTACAATGAGCGCAACAACAAGGGATGACACATTCACGATCCCGCTCTCAAAAACTTCACTGGTTCCTTGCATATAATTATTCTAGACGTAATGACACTACGTCTTCACTGAGTAAGGTTGAATTATTTTTATGGTGTATACAAACCGGTGTGAAGATATATTTGGTTTTTTGGTTTACGCGCACTTTCGAGCGTGTTGTGCATTCCAATCACCCATTAATTCTTGATCCTTACATTACTCGCCTTGCGTCTCGTTTGTTTCCATTGATGTTTGATTTTAATCAATTTACTTATGACTTTTCAATGGATCATTTGGTTGCTAAGTATTGGGACTCAATGGGACTCCTCGTCAAAACTCCCAATGCGTCACACATTATCCCACTCGGCACGATTACCCCATGCAATAAGCGCATATTTGTTTGGAGAACTACACAACCCATGGCACTGGAGGAGCACCCATATTCGGATGTGCACGGTGAAATCCATGATGTGCATAGCCAACTTGATTCAATCTAGACCAACATTTCTGAGATTCTCTCTTACCTTTGCATTTTATTTTTTGTTCATTTTGGGGAAGTATGATTCAATCAAGTTAACTCTTGTTTATTCTTTGTGATTGAAATTGAGTTATTTCTTGATTTGAATTGTTGATAATATTGGTTGCCAATCTATTGTTTGATTTAATTTCTTTGTGTTTCTTTGTGGAATCAATAATGTTTTTGTTGAGTTTAGGATGCAAGATAGCATAGCATGACTAGTTTAGGTAAATTGTTTGTGATAATTTCGTGAATTCATTTATTGAATTGGATGCATGACTTAGTTCAATAAGCCTTTCATATGAGATTTGACCTTAATGAGCATATATCTTATTATTGCTCTTTATTTCTATTGAGTGTGCCAAACTAATTGATTACATTCTAGAACTTGTAACTCAATGATTGTTGAGAGTACACTTTTGATTATGATGCTTTAATATGATAGAGGCATTAGGAATAAACTCATTTCTCTTTGCAAACAAAAAAAATTACCCTTCTTTATTTCCCTTAGTGGACCATTTTTTAGCCTGATCATTTTCTTTGATTTACCCTATTTTTTAACCCGAGCCTATTTTATTTTCCCCTCTTTTTGTTATCATTTTTCAGGAAAAAGGTGAGTTTATTCCGAGCAAGAAAAAATGTTCTAAATAGTGTATAATCGAACAAAACAATCCAGAAATTACACTGTTTGAACAGTAAAAAAATAGTGCAATTTGGTTCGAACAATACAAAAATACAGTGCAAAAAAATTCAGACAGTGTAGTTTTAGTTCGAACAGCAGAAAAATCAGTGCAATTTGGTTCGAACCATGCAAAAAAATTCAGATAGAGTAGTTTTTGTTCGAATGAGCAAAATATTTAGTGAGAAAAAAAAATACTCGCACAATGGAAAAAAGAGAAAAAATAGAAAGTTTAAAAAAAAAGAACAAAAAAAATAAAAAAAGTGACTAAAGCTTTGTTGAATTTTTTGATTCTCCTTTCTTTAATTCTTCTTCCCTTTGAATAAATTTTCGGAATAATTCTCTCATTGTCTTGAACTTTTGAAACCCTATTTTTGACCTTTGTCCTACCCGAACCTTAGCCCCATTACAACCTGTTTCAAAGTCCTCTTGATTTTTGCATCATTTTCATATTAAGTAGTGGAGATTATATTTAGTAACAAGCCTATGGAAATGTGTTGATTAGTTTAGGCTTGAGCTATTCTTTCACCCGAAACACTTGAGCGAAATGAGTGAACCCATGCGAGACTTAATACTTGTATTCTTTGAGGTTGATGGAAGACTGAAATGCCATGGTTGATTTAAACTTAATTGATTATGCCTTGCTTGCTTGATCTTGGATTTCAACATTTACTTGATTGAGTTTTGTTAGAAACCTTGGAAATTTTATGAAATTGGAATTGGCAACTTGAGGTTTTGGCATGAAAATTGAGAAATGCTTGAGGACAGGCATTGAATAAGTGAGGGAGAATTTTTTAGTGATTAAATTATACATTATTTAATGATCAATTACTCATTGATTAGTTATTTTAAGTTGCTAACTTGACCCTTTTTGTTCATTTTCAATGCAGGACATTGAATTCCAGAAATTAGGCCAAAACTGATGAAATTGTGCATGACTTGGGGCATGACTTTGCTGGTGTGGTGTTCAGTCAATAGCTTCTAGAAGGTCCAGTCAACAACTTGCATGAAGGAGACTCAACCACATTTTTGAATTCAAATTAGAATTTATTTTATTTTTATTTTTTAGGAATTATCTTTTAATTTTGAATATAATTTTTAGGGTTTTTTAGGACTATAAATACCCCATTGGGGTAAGCCTCAAACCATCATGGGGATCTTTGAATCATTTACTTTTGAACTCTTTGTTACTTTCTTTCTTTAGTTTTTATAAAAGTTTCTTTTTCTGTTTTATTTTCTTTTCAAGTTTACTTTATTTTCTTTTAGAAATCCTAAGCATGAATTCAATCATGCTTAGCTAAGTTTTCCATAGTCAAATGCTAAATCAATGACTCCATTCTAAGTCGTGAGAATCGAAAAGCACATCATACCCTTAAGGGTTGCATTTTCATTTTTTGAAAAGAAGGATCGGTAATCGACCATCCTTTTACAATCAAAGCAATTTCATTTCAAAAAGTGCACATTGGAATTGAATTTTGATTTCAATTTATAGTTGGGAGGAAGGATCGGCTGTAGCATATTTGACTTCCTGTGAACACACTTAGCGGCGGTCTGCTAAGGGAAATTGAAATCGGTTTTGATATTCAATTAAGATGATAGAATTCGAGTTGGGTTTTTCCAGAATTTAAAGCCATTGAATTGGTAAGCGATTGTCGCGGTTAATTCACAAAGAGTTGGTATCTAAAAATTGATTTTAGATTCTCAATTCATATGCGAGAAAAATAAGTTACAGGGGTTGGGCCCTGTAGACTGTAACTGACATAATCCTGGAGGTAAAATCCTATTCAAGGATCGATTAAAATCAAGGCAGAAGCTTTAGCCCAAGGCTGGTTTTATCACTTGAATTTTCATCTTTTACTTTCTTTAGTTTAAAACTTTAATTGTTTTCATTGCCCATCAAACATTTTCCTATTTTATTACACTTGCACATTATGCCAAAATTAAAATCAAGAGCGATGAATTCTTCAATCTCCTAGTCCTTGTCGATCAACCTTTACTCTCACTATTCTACTTAATTCATTTCTTTTATTTGAGATTAAAGAACATTTTATTTGATGATTGTGACACGATGTCATTATGCCAAAATTAAAATCAGAACGACACGATGTCATGTGATTGTGACCAAGCTCAATAAAACTTGTGGCATTTACTACAGTAAAGGTTTTTTTAACTTTTAATATGGTTAATCGAATCGTATTCTGTAATTCGTAGCCAAATCTTGCTTATGTAATCCTTGACATCGATAACAAAGTCTATTTGATGATTGTCCAAGAATAATTTCATTGAGAGTATGTGGGAGGTGTGTTCCTATTTTTTATTCATCATCATGTTATCTAGTATAACTTCTTGACATCAGTTCAATGGGATTTATGATTTCTATAAAGTCAAAAGTAATAAGAAGGAGTCTTGTTATAGACTCATTGGATTTCCAACTGATTTCAAGTTTAAAAAGAATGGGGTAACAACATTAAATGTTTCTAGATTAGAGATGAGTAAAGATTCTATCATGGTTCATTCTTCACTAGCTACCCCGATGTTTACCCATGAGTAGTATAATAGAGTCTTGGAGTTCTTGCATAGGAAACTTGGTATAGTAGAGCCTACAGTTAATATGGTAAGAGTTGTATCTCAATCTTATTCTAAGAGGTCAATCAATTGGATCATGGATGTAATACCCTAATTCGATCCGACCCGAAAGCCAATGGACTATGATGTCACACAAAGCCACCTAAGTGATCAACCCCTTTTTTTAGACATTCGATAAAAAATAATAATAAATCATCCAAAAAACATATGCAGACAAAATAATATTAGTTTAAATACAGGGGAGCTCCCGACATAAGTCTCCAAATATGAATAAAACAAAATACAAAGTTACGATTCAAATACACATAAGGGTATATGACAGTACATGCCCACTAAATACTGGAGACGTACTCTTAAATGATCAAGTTTGGAAGCTCTGAATTGACAACGTGCTCCTCGAACTGACATATAAGGACCTGCGTACGGAAACACATTCCACACCTTCAACTAATAACCTCAGTGCCACATAAATAACTCTACTATACTACATGCATCCAAAACATAAGCATGATACAGTATGATCATGAATGATTGTAAACACTTAAGCAAACAAGTAAGTATCATGGTGTAGTTTAGGGTCACTTAGCCTCGCGGTACTCACACCCCTCTTTACTTACTACCACACTTAAGGAAAACTTGGTTCACATAGAATCAACGTCTGTTTAAACTCAGGTTAAGATCGGGTCACAAAGCGTCAAGACTTACCCAGCTAGTCTACTTCTCTAGAGTACTTGGGACGTTTCTGGATCACATAGCATCGACACAACATCCAACTAGCAATTAGAGTCCCTAAGCACTTATTTGGAATTATTAGGATACTCATTACACAATCATCTATCGTTATTAAGTAACTCGGTGTCCTCGTCGTTTCCTGAGCACAAACAAAGGCATAAGTCTTATGGAATCTTACCTCATTAAGATATTATATTATCACACATTGATTATAGTTTTCTCTCAAACTTTTATTCACACATAACTGTTAAATCCCCTCGAGTCACTTGAGTGTCCTACTGCTCCAATTCTACCCATCAGTTCGAGACTGATCCTTTAGTATTGATACCCATGTACCAATCTCGATACCTTATACGAATCTCGAAACTGAAAATGGCTACTGAAATTTGGGTCACGATACCAAGCTAGTCGGTCTCGAGACCGTGGCCTCGATATCGATAGCCATGAACGAGTATCGAGACAACTACCCAGAAAACCCAGAAATTTAATAATAGTCTTGATACTATTCTTCCAGTATCGAGACCAAACTTCCATAACACACTATTTTATCACAAAAAAAACTAACTTTCTATCCCAAAACCCCTATAGGGGTCCTTAATTGATGTTTAATGATTATTCAATCCACAAGGGGCAATAAAGAGCTACTACTCTACACAAGAACACAACAAAACCCATTTTCAAGCTTTGAATCCCCACCCAAGTGCACACAAAGGTACTTACACAAAACATGCATCAAAGCTTCAGATTTTGAATTACAAACATTAGAGAAAAATTAGAAATGTGTTACCTTTCACTTAAAAATTGTACAAGCAACCCAAGCTCACCCAAGTGTCCTCTTTCCTTTGCCTTGACCCTTAGAGCTTTCACCAACTTCCCTCACTAAAATAAGTAAATACAAGGGAGTTATTAGCTCTATTAAAGGTTTAGAATGTTAGAAGTAAGGTTTCTAAGGTTTAGAAATGTTCTAGAGTTCTCCATAAGCTCTAGAACTCAAAACCCTCCTTAAACCCAACCTTGGCCAAACCCCATGGTTGAGAGCTCATTTTGAAGCTCTTTAGAAGATTATTATAATTCTTACCTTCTTATTTTAGGACTATGGATGAGTACCTACAAGTTCCAACATTTGTGTTCTTATACTCAAGAAGAAATGAAGAAGAAAAGAAGAATAAGACAAGAGAATGGTGAAGAAAAGGAGAGGTGAAAGAGCTTTTCCAAACTGGTGATATGTTTCTGCAGTGACTTCAACAAGCAATTAAAAGAATTCAGCCTTTTGACCAAGCTAGGGGAAAATTGCACTCATAGTTCTCCATGTTTGATGCACACTTTAAAAATACCCATTTTTAAACCTTATTGGGATCAAGCCCAAATAAAAACAATTATACCTTAGTCCAAAACTCATAAATGGTTTCCTTAGGCCATTTATAACCCATTCGGGTTTACCTAAGTCTAGAATTATCCATCTCCCGCACTATTTCTCCTACCACCATTTCTTATGTTAGTACTTCACAATTATCTTCTGATGTTACCTTACAAAATGTTCTTTATGTTCCCAATTTCAACCATAATCTCGTTTGCATTTCAAAGAATTGAAGTGCTAAGGTCCAAGGAAAGAACTGTGCTAAGTCGGAGAAAGTACGCCCTTCAATTAATTGAAGACAATGGTCTGAGAGGTGCAAAGACAACTTCAACACCTTTGGAGCAAAGACTAAGGCTGACTACAGTAGAATATGACAAGGGCGAACAAAATAAAGATATCTTTGGAAAATAAAACAAATTATCAAAGGTTGATTGGAGGTTAATTTATCTGACTCATACTAGATTAGATGTAACGTTTAGTGTGCAAAAACCAAAACAGACACACATGAAAGCTACAATGAGAATAGTGAGGTACATAAAGAAAAATTTGGGTCAAGGACTATTTTCAAGGTTGACACAAAATGACAATTGACTGCTTATAGTGATTCAGATTGGACAACATGTCCAATTACAAGATGATCTATCGCATGTTTTGTGTAAAGCTTATAGGTTCCTTGATTTCCTAGAAGTAGAAAACAAAATACAGAGAGAAGTTATTCTGCAGAAGTTGAGTATATGAGCATGGTTGATGTGACAACAAAGATAGTGTGGCTGAAGGGACTGCTGCAAGAGATTGTAGTGCATAATTTTAAGCATATAAAGTTATGTTGCGAGAGTAAAGCAGTAATACTGATTGTAGCTAACCCTGTTTATCTTCAACATACAAAACACATCGAAATAGATTGTCACTTTGGTTGAGAGAAGATACAAGATGAACTTATTCAAATAAAATGTGTCAACTACCAATCAGCTAACCCTGCTTATCATGAACGTAAAAAAAATCAAAATAGATTATCACTTTGTTCGAGATAATATACAAATTGGGGGTTAAAGACATTTTTCAACCTCCAATTTGAGGGGCGTGTTCATTTTATTTTATTAGTTGGCTCGTAGTTAAAGATTAGTTAGCTAGATAGTTAGGTTGTAGATGCTTGTGTATAAATACTTGTTTGCATAATTAATAAAGTTTAGCATTCTTCCATAATTCCACAGTTACTTTTTCAACAAACTCAAATTGATAGAAGATCCCGACGCTTTGAAAATAATTTTGGTGAAAGTCACCAAAGCATCTCAACGCCATTGTTAGTAGAGTACCTCAACATTTTGATGAAAGAACGTGTTGAGAAATCTCAACATTAGAAACCTCATCTCTCTCCATTTTCTCTCTTTTCCACTTTTTATCTTTTTTCCCAATAAGCTTTATTGTCGTTTCGTCATCGTCCATGTAACACCCATAACCCGTATAATTATACCTATACAGATTATAGTTGTCACCCGTATAAAAAAACATTTCAAAATTCAAAAGCTATTTAAAATTTATTTTCTTAAAATAGTAAACAATATTATAAAAATACAATGTCATATAAATCATGTTTCGTTGTAACCAATTTAATTCAAAAGATTTATTTTTATATGAATAGTGAATAGTGCTGCGTGAACAGTTACAGTGAATAGTGGGGGAATCGATTCCCTGTAGGAGGAGAATCGGTTCCCCTTTTGTAATCTGGAAATTTGCCAAAACGCGGTTACTGTAGCAAATATATATTAGTTCATAAAATTCCATTTTTCTTGTTTCCAATTTTTTTTTCAACAAAGCAAATAAAACATAATAATTATATGCCACTAATTAAGTCTACATTACATTTTAGGATGTCTTATTGATAAAGAAATATACTTCTTGATGCTTGATGTTGCCTTGAACTCTCTATTCTTCTACGAGCTTTTTACCTACGCGTGAAAATCATCACACGCTAAGTATATACTTAGTGAGGTAATTAAAATAATAAATAGTGCAATAAAATTCATGTATGAATTTAGATTCAAATCCAATGCCATAAAACCATGCTATTAGCATATTCATAATTTTACCATGATCAAAATACCATAACTGAATATAAAAATATTCTTTCCAAAATACTTGCCATTCATTCCAATAACTCGTAAGCTTATTTGCAAAACTTACCATTTATTAACCAATAAACCATAAACCATAGACAATAGCCCAATATACAACCCTGAGGACCCGGGTACACGAGTCAAATATAAGCATCGTAGTGTTATCCCGAATATGACACATAAGGTCGTGCCCACCATCTGTACTAGGTATCCTTAAGTACAGTCCCGAATATGACACATAAGGTCGTGCCCACCATATACACTAGGTATCCTTTAGTGTATTCCCGAATATGCAGCCTGCTGCTGGACTCTATGGCATGCCAACTATACCCTGTCCCTCAATAATTGACTTGGGCATACAGTCTATTTTATTTGATTCATCCATGGCAAAGTATATTATCAATATTTAACAATGGGGCAGTTCATACCCGAAATAACATTCATGGTAAAATCTTATGCAAAAATCAGTGATCAATGCATTTTAATTTCATACTCTGACATATCAATGTCAATTTATAAAAAATGATATAAAATCATGCCGATATAAACAAGGTCAACTTATCGCAAGTCTTCCTTATGATGTATAAAACATCCATGTATAATTTCATGCATGTATTGCACTCACCTTGACACTTTATAATTTTCCAAAATAAGCCTCACTATTGTCCACAATAACCCTTTTCTTTTATACTTGAATCGTTTTGAACACCGAGTAAATCACAATCTGTACAAAATATAGAATCATGCTTCAAACTATTCACCACCAAAAACTTTAACATTATTAATTCTTTTTAGTATTGGAACCAACTTTTCCAATTTACTCAAAATGGTCCTTCATAATTTTATCACCTAAATCTTTAGTACCAAAAATTCCAGTATAGCACATCAATTATATAACACTTACATAAAAATCCCTCTATTTTCCAAAATTTACGAATTGATCTCCAACTTTTCAAAACTTACAAAATGATCCCCAATTTTCCTAAGGCTTGTATAATACTTCCTTCATCATTTCCAACTCATATATAATTTTTCCATAATTTTTCTCACTCAAACAAATCCATGGTCAAAACTCATAGAACAAATTCTCAAAAGATCAAACATGTTCTAATCATCACACATGCTTGAATATGAATCTACTACCTCACAAACATCAAAATCCATCATCAATTTCATGATCTCTTTTTATGAACACAAACCCTTAAATTTAGGATCTTTGAACACCAACAAGATTACCATGCCATATTGGTACCAAAAGATAGAGTTTTTCACATACAACAATTTTCTATTTACAACTTACACAAAATCCGAAACAAATTGCTTGAAAATGGAGTTGGAATTTTCTCTTACCTTTGGAGAAACCCACGGCTGATTTGGGAGAAGAAGATGAACAAATGCAATGATATGTTGGGTGCATATCATAATATTTTACATTATAATCCACTTAAATGAATATAATATTCACTTAATTGGGATAAGACCAATTTACCATTAATGAATCTTCTTATTTACCATAAAACCATGACAACTCATCCTTATCATAATTCAAAGTCAAAGATGAAATATTTTGACTTTAAATTTCCGAATTTTCCCATGAAATTTCAAAACTTGCATTTTAGTCACTAAATTCCACTGTTTCGATTAAATCTGAAAATTTCCATATTTTCAGACCAAATTTATATGATCCCAAAATATTAAAATAATATTTCCAACTATTTATAACATCCTTCAAATTTTTGTAAGATTCCAATTAAATCTAAAATTACCGATTCCTTACTAGTTTTAACCATTTCTAATTTTTCTTTACCAAATTCCAAATTCCAAATATAATTCCATAAAACCCCACTCTCAAGAGTAAACTATCTATTTATGAAATAAAATTCTTTTCAAGAACTTTACCACTTAATTTCCTAAAATTTCTTCCAAGTTTTATACTTTGACCATCAAACTTTCCAAAGTTACATTTTGGTCACTAACCAAAATTTGGGGTATTACAGTCCAGAGCTACGTTCATCTCATCACCCATACCATGGTGTTCCCTCGTCGTTTTGAGTCCACTGGTGTCCACCTTATCGTCATCGTCGTCGGTGTATAAAGAGGTAAGAAAATAAAAGCTTTTGACATTGTAAAATCAAGCTCTTAGTCATTCACCGTCATGAACAGAGCTTGGTAAGTGACTCAAAACTTCATTTTATTAATTTTAATTTTTTCAAAAAATATTTGGCCACTAGAGCCTCCATTCGCTCCTCCACGCGCCACCCCTACACGTGGGGCTCCTCCACCGTCTAGAGGAGTTTTCTAGAATTGGTCAACCCAACTCGTACATCCGTACCTGACCCATCTGGCTTAAATCCTTCAGTCCAGTCCAATTTTCCCAACCTAGTCGAACCAGTCCAATCAAACTGAACCAAACTAGTCCAACCAAATTGATCCGGGCAGCGCTGAACCGAGCACAGCTGAACTGAGTCGAGTTGAGTCAACCATTGACCAAGCGTTGATCATTGATCGACGTTAACCGTTGTTGACTATGACTATTGATTGATTTTGACTTTTTTTGAAAACCTTCATCGTAACATTTTTCCACGTCTGGAGTCCAATTTTGTTGTACCTTTCACCAAATTCTAAACTGAAAGCCATGAAATAATCACGTTAACCCAAAAATACATTAATAACTTAGTACTTTAATTTGATTTATTATATTTTGAATATAGAATTAATTTGGGTATATATTTCTATAACGATACTTGTGTTTCTCCTTATCGAGGATTGATTAGATACGAGGCATCTTGTCCAGTAAATCCGCACGATTCACGTACTTTAAGAGTTACTCGTAGGTTTTTGTAAATTATTTAAATAAGATTTATAATTTATTATATTAGGATAGTTGTATAGTTTCTCTGGATTCGTAGGATTTGGCATTTTCACGGATCGTGATAGACAAACTCTGTAGTAAGCTACCCTATTAGACTTCTCATACTGATACATATGTGTTCCTAATGATGTTAAAGTATTGTTTTGATTTGTTTATCTGAATAATTTGATGACATTATATATGATTTATTGTATGCCTTTAGTTGAATTTTCTGATTTACATTATATATATCTGATATGATCTTTGATTACTGTATTTTTAATATGATTTTAAACCATGGAATGTTTTCATGTTTTAAATAATTAAACTATTGTTAACACGTAAATGCATGCATACTTATTTTTGTCATGGGGGTGTTGTTGGAGGAAGTATCTTAGGCTTAGTCTATGACTTGTAAGACCTTATCGCAGGCTTCTATCTCTGCTTTGTGCTAGGGTAAGTCCTTACGGAAGGTCTTTATGGTATAAGTATAAGGTCCTTACCAGGTGTACAAGTGGAGGTGTACAAGTGAGTGTATGGTTCAGGGGAACCTAAATGTTCATATGAGGATAGTGGTCATGTTTTCTTTAAAGCATGTTTTCTAAATAAATTTTACCAAAGTGTTTTATATTTGCTTGATTTATTCACCGTACGGAGCACACTAAGCTTTATACATCACTCTTTAATTTTTTTTAATATTTTCAATATTATCGGACAGTAGGCTAGTGGACTTGGTATTAGGATGATTGACTATATCTCCTTTTTGTGCCCACAATATATCTCTTTTTGCCTCCTTTTTTTTTTAATTTTGGTTACATGTGTTTTTATTGATGTATATCTATATTACCAGTATTTTGTCTTGGGCCTGCTTTTGTACGGTTTCAGATGTTCGTATTTTTATATGCTTATCGTATGACTTTCACTTGTTGGATATTTTCATAGTGTACTATTATATACATTTTTTATTTATTATAATTGATTCCGATCGTTTTAAACATGAAAAACTTTTGGAGATATGATATGTAATTGACTAGATCTGGTCGTATCGTCTGAACCAGATCTACGAGGTTACAGATTCGTTTCACTGTGATCAAAGGTTCATCTTTTTATGGGTCTTCAACGTTGTCAACAATCATCTTCGATGGGATCTGCACATTGCGTATAATACTGCATCTCTTGTTTTGTGAAAATTTATGAACAGAAGAATTTACGGTCTTGAGAAGACATTATGAGAGTCATCTCAAGCTTTGAACACATGATATAAATAAAAGAATCTCCGAACTTAGGAAGACATCAAGAAAACCACCTCGCACTTTAAAAAAAACATGTAAACGGTTAATTTCTCTAATATGATTCAAATATTAGTGTTGTTTATTGAGGAAAAATAAAACTTTGAAATAGAAAACGTGAGCAAAATAATATATACTTACGTAATCTATATTTTGAAGACAAATATATAGATTCCAATGATTTTAATTAACTTGGATTTGGCTTCATGTTGTAAAATAAGATTTCAATGTCTTGGTTCCCTCCATTCGCCGCCTTCGGTCAACTCGAACAACAGAACAATAATGACGTTGTTCAGGGCTCAATAAGTAATAATTAAAATATATATAGATTTAATATTTTATATAATAATAACTTATCAAGAAATTGTATAAAGATCTAAAATAAATTAACTATATAATTATGATATCATAAAGTATTCGAAGATGATATTTATATGTATGAATCAAAGCGTCTCATTAATTAATCTATTTATTATTATTTTCAAATTCGAGTATTATGATATTTATTATTATATTATTAATAATCTTTTAATAAATATTATCTTTTATTAATTTAGTTTTATAAAAATAATAATCTTTATACGAATTATTAAATCTAAAACTAATAAAAACCCAATCATTGCAAAAGTCGCCATTCTGGAAACAACTGTTGTCCTCTATATTTAAATTAGTGTGCACTCACCATCCCATTGAGAATTTGAGTCAAACATTTAGATTTAGATTGTACCACTCATTTTGTACCGTAAGTGGGGTTTTGTTTTCCATAGGTTTTGTCTGTGATAAAATCGATGAGGATAATTTCTTTAATTTTAAAATACATAGTCCTTAACATTTAAAAATTATATAAAATTTAAAAGAGTTATAGTTTAATCTCATTAATTTTAAAATTAAAGAGTCTTGAAAATCAATTAAACCAAAAAATTTAAAAATCAAAATTTCATTTTAAAATTGAAAGGTCCTCAAATATAATTAAATCGATAAATTTTAAAAGAGACAGAGACTTAATTATAATAATTTGAAAAATATTAATGACTTAAAATCAATTAAACCGTCAAATTTGATGGGAAGCAATGGCCCCTCCTACTTTCCACGTAGAGTCCTCCATGGGGTTTGTCCCTTGTGATCTCCCTTACTTTTGTTGGCATCGCTCTCTTTAGGGTATCCACTGTTATGGTTTCTCATTATATATCTAGACAGATTTTTCTATATGTTCACTCAAAGTTGATTTTGGTTATAAATTTATTCTCTTAGTATAAAATTATACTGTCACTATTTTATGTCTTATGCTCGAGGTTTTTATGATATATGAACCATTCAACAAATAATAATAAGTAATGGGATTCCTTTTTAACTTTTTAGCTTTTCCAAAGGAATAATTATGCGGTCAATTATGATAGAAACTTCAATTTGAGACTAAGTGGTGAATATTTTTATTGTCACTCTTAGAAAGGGACCATCCTACTTTTTTTTTTATCAGTTTCATATAATATTTATCGCAAGAAAAGAAATTTACTAGTATCTTAATTGTAGTATAGACGTATTGATTTATGAGTATAATCATAACATATTTTTTTTATTAAATTAAAAGAATTAGTCGGTTTAAGTTTCTATATATTTTAATGATCATTCTACTTATTATATATATTAGGATGATTAATTATCATTCTATATATTAGGACTGCCATGGAGTTTCAAACAATTCTCCTTTAGATTGCCAACTCATTTACAATGTTCACACCACGGCTTACCATGTCAAAGTTTTCTGAGTAGTAACATGTGCGAGGAGAGCAGAAGCATCAAGCGGCGAAGGTTCAATCAACATTAATGCCCGATGACTTTCCTCTCTATGAACCTCGAAAAACACCTCATCAATAGAAGAAAGTGGCTTGGTGCTAAGAATCCAGCCACGAACAACATCCAAACATTTATGTAAATTATTCATAAATTGAAAAATTCATTTTTGGTTGACTAACTTTTTGTAAAGGTTGTATCATTCACACAATTCCACACTTTCAAACTAATCTATTTGCTGCCATTACTTGTTCAAAGTGTTATACTATTGAGTAACACTCATATCATCTCGCTTGAGATCATATGTTTTACTCTCGATCATAAGTAACTCCAAAATATTATTTGCGTGTGAATACGTTTCTTTGACAACACAACATATTTAATGTGTTGTTTCATAGAGTAAGAATTTTTTCCAATCCCAGGAGACACGGTGTTGACTTACCGTGATATTACCTGTTGTTTTGTTGAAGCCATTTTCATATCTTGGATCGATTTCAGAAGATTTAGCAATCCCACCTATTATGTAGCAAAGTTTACTTCTACACGTAATGTATATCTTGACTGATTGAGACCATTGAAGGTAGTTATGGCTCAGTTTGTGGACTGTGACAGAGGTGGAAGATTCGGCAAATTCATCGTTGTTGAGATTGCTACCACCGTCAAAATTAATTTTCGAGGAAGAGAAATGAGTCATCGGTGAAGAGTAGGAACGGTAACCCTAGACTGATACCATGTGACTTTTGAAGACAAATTTTCTGTAGTTTTTATTTTCCACACTTGTTTATAAAAGTAGAATTCCCCCTAATTTATAAAACTCTAGAGAACAATCTTAAGTAAAGTAAACTTCTCTATAAAACTGACTTAGAGATAAGACTAAGAATGTGAATTTAAATTTCAATCTAACTAATTAACAGATATTGATGAATCTATAATTTACAGTCAGCCCTGCTAGAGTGAAACTTGTTGACACTTATGCAGATAACAATGACAACCCAATCACTTATGGTGAGTTCATGGTTCAAAGTAATCCGAAGTTGGATGCTACTAAAGTTCTTCAAGTCTTCAATCTTATAGACACAGAGAACCCTTGACAGCCTCATTACTCCATGTAGTCAAGATCTTTTAATATGGAGCCATCATTTATCAGGTTTTATTCGACAAGATCGACATACCACTGGCTTTTAAAGAACAATGATGTTGAATAAGACTTTTTGAAGGTATGGAATGCTATAGAAAAGTCTCCAGTACTTCAAAAAATTAGAATTTTCGGTTGAAGCATATTCAAGATGCTATCCCAATAGGCTCGAATCTCCTAATAGTAGGTATAAGCGATGGATTCTACAATATGTGCAATGTAATTAAGGAAACAATCATCCATGTTGTCCTAGATTGTCACTTGTTTGACATGTTCTGTTTTAATCACTCCTTGTATTTTTTCTCTAATAAAGTGATATCTCAACGTGTTTAGTCGTCTTATGAAACACAAGATTGGCAGCCATTTGGAACGCATCTTTACTGTCACATAATAACTTAGCATGCTTCATATATCTTACTCCATGTTCTTCTAAGAGTCCCTTCAGCCACATGATATCTGCAGCGGTAACTGTCATGCTACGGTATTCAACTTCTGCTGAAGATCTAGCAATAGTGCTTTGTTTCTTTGATTTCCAAGATTTCAAAGAATTCTCAAGTTTGATACAAAACCCTGAAACATATCGTCTTGTCATAGGGCATGATGCCCAGTCTGAATCACAATAGGAAACTAGTAGTTTTTCACATTCTGCACTCAGCAAAATTCCCTGCCCAGGGTTTTTTGTATACCTTTCCACCCTGATAGCAGCTTCAAGATGTGATTGTTTCGTTTGTTACATCAACTGGATTAGAAAGTGAATGGAAAAAGTTATATCCGGTCTCATATGCGTCAGCTATATTAGCCTTCTTACAAGTCTTTGAAACATTCCTTTGTCCTCCAACAGTTTGTCTTCAATACATATCTCCACAGTTTGATCAAAATCATGGGATGTAAGTTTCTTGTTATGCTCCAATAGGTTTGATGTTGGTTTCGCTCCCTCTATCCTCGTATCTTCTATCAATTCCATGGCATATTTTCTTTGATTGAGAACCATTCCTTCTTTTGATCGAAGAACCTCAAAACCTAAGAAAAATCTCAACTATCCCAGATCTTTCATCCTAATGGTTTTGTTTAAGATTTCTTTAAGTTCTTCTACCATTACAACTATCGTAACCGTCATTCAGGTGGGCTCGAAATCAGATTTCGACTTAATTTCGATGTGATGGAGCTACCACCGATCTTTTAAAATTAGGTTGATCAAATATCATAATTTAACATTTTACCTGATCTACGTTTTACCAGAAATTTGTCGGATTCGGGAGTCGATTACAGTCAAGGAAGGATTAGCACCCTTGTATTGGCCTTTTGGTACAAATTTAATTTCTTAGTTGTCTTAATTACGAAAATTAAAAGTTAAATTAAAATTTGAAATTCAATATGAATTACATACCTTTGATCTATTAAAATTGTCCAAAAAAAGATAAAAAAAAATAAAGTTAAATAATAAAATAAATAAAAACAAAGAGTTGGTATTAGGATTGAAATAAAGTAAATAAATAAGAAAAATTAAGTAAATAAAAGGAATAAAAGAAAATACAAATTAAAAAGGATTAAATTGGAAAGAATTAAAAGTTAAGGATCGAATTGATGTTAATTGAAAGTTGCAAAGAAAAAATAAAGATTAAAGGGGTCAATTTACAAAATATAAGAAATATAAGCATGGATTAAATTGAATAAATTTGAAATTAAAGGGAAAATTTACAATAGGTGGCCAAAACGAATTACGCATCAAAACTGTAGGGACTGCGGAAATAATTTAAGATTTTAGTATTTACACAAAGGCCCTCCCTATAAATAGCCCAAAAATCACAAATTATATCATTTTCACTCATTTATCCAAAATCAAACCCTCTCCCTTCTCTTTAAACTCTCTCCCCACTCCCAATCGGCCTATTGTCGGCCATCCTCCGGTGGAGCCCTACCGTCGCTAGCCACCACATCGACCACCGCCTCCAGTGGCAGAAAAACCTAAAACTACCCAAAATGTTCCTCTTTAAGCCTCGAACCCAAAACCAAAGTCAAAATGACTTAAGAATAACCACAACAACGTAGATCTAAAAGCAAAACTTTCGGGTTTTTCCTTTTTTGCGAAACTTTTCGTTCTCCCTGCCATCGTTCTCCTTCTAATGCTAAACCAACGATTACTGCGAGTTTTTTTTTGTGATTTTTCCTTTGAACGTTGTTTTTGTTTTTGCTTGACTTTGCTACGTTCTTTACTCATGTTTTGGTTGCTCTTGTCGGGTGTGCTCTTCAATCCTTTTGTTTTTCTATATGGTTGCTGTGATTTCTATTGTGTCTTTCTTTGATGAGCTTGCAGGTATATATAACTCCTCATCAGGGTTGTTTTCCCTCTAAATCGGTGATGGTTCATTCCCAAATTTTGTGAGATTTTTGGTTCGTTGTTGCACGTTTGGTTATGGCTAACTTTTTGGCATTGGTTGCTGAGCGACGAGGGAGATTTCCTCCAATTTTCTCCCAGATTTTTGTCTTGGTAACCTTGCTAGTGCGTGGCACGCACATCACCATCGGTTGCTTGGTTTCCCTCGTGTGGTGCCTATATTATTTTAGGGTTTATAAAACCCTAATACTTTAGGCTGTGTCAGACCCTCTCTTTCTTTGTTGGATTCCCACCAAGTTTGTTAGGTCAGGCTAACTGGTTAGGCTTTGGATTTGGACTATTAGACTCCTTCTAGACCCAAATTAGACATGAAAAAAATAAATAAATAAATAAATAATATAAATAAATAAATAAATAAAAAATAATAATATAAATAATATAATTAATATATAATAAAAAACTAGATAACATATATTAGTTTCAAAAATTATATAATATGTTTCCAAAAATTATATATATTATATATGTTTTCAAAAATCGTTTTAAAAACTACATATATATATATATATATGTTTTTTAAAATTATATTATATATGTTTTCAAAAATTATTTTTTTAAATTGTATATATTATACGTTTTCAAAACTATATATTATACATTTTCAAAAACGTGTTTTCAAAACCATATTATATATATTTTCAAAAACCGATTTTTAAAAAACTATATACTATATGCTTTCAAAAATCGTTTTCTAAAAACTATATATTATATGTTTTCAAAAAAATATTTTCAAAAACTATACTATATTAGTATATATACTAAATAAGCCCTGGACGAAAATGAGTGACTACAGCTGCCCCTTTTTGCCCATTATTGTGTAACAAAAATAGGGAAAAGACAAAAAGACACAAATTTTCGTTCGAACTTGAAAACAAACATGTTCCTATGAGGGTTGTCGATCTCTGAGTTTAAAATCTGACTCAATGTTTTAGTCCAATCTTTTATCGAATACCCTCCGCTATGGAGTTGAGATTCAACTTAAAAAATAGAAGACGACTCCCAGTTGTTGAGCCGTATTACGAATGACCCCTTCATCGTAAAGTTGAGTCGATCTTAAGATGTTTTTTAAGACAATATCCTTCGTCATGAAGTTGAGTCAGTCGAGCTTGATATCCTTCGTTGTGAACTTGAAATCTAGCTCGATGCCTGGAGTAGGCGGTGAATCCTCGCCATCTTCTAGCTCAATACCCTTCGCTGTGAAGTTGGAATTTGACTATATGGCCTTAGTTGAGATAGTTCCTCGTTGTTTCAAATGACTCCTTTACTGTGAAGTTAAGTCGATCTATTGGGCACGATATCCTTCGTTGTTAAGTTGAAATCGTGGGTGACTCATTCGTCGTGAAGTTGAGTTCACTCTGAATATATTTTTGAGTCGATATCCTTCGTCGTGAATTTGAAATCCAACTTGGATGGACTGTATTGTCCTTAATCTTGATTGTTCTCCAAATTTAATATCTTTTATTACGAAGTTGAAATTGACTTTTATAAAAATCTACAAGAATTATGCATGTGCGATGCTATGAATGCAGTATGCCTAAAATGTATACGTGAAGTATGTTATTTTAGGATTGTTAGAGAGAAATATCAATCTCTGGCTGTCAATCTTGATTTTTCTGACGTCTCTTGATCCCTGCCAATCTTGAATTTTTTATTCTTGATTTTGGACTCTCTAATCCTTGACGAGCTAATATCCTCCAGGAATTTTCAGAAAGAAGCTTTTCTTGTTATATTGATCAGTTCCTATTATCCGTTCCATTCATTCGAGTATGGTGCAAGAACCTTTACCGACTTCTAAGAACCTGTACCTTTTAAGAAATCTTTGTGCAGCAAAACACAATGATCTTTTCAAAAGTGAATAAATTATTCTTATTCAAATTTAATGTAAGATGCTAAGGAGTTGATTTCTCTCAGACAAATGGCTATATTTATTTATGTGGAAAAATAAAATATAAGACAAACATAAAAAACAACGTTATTCAGAAAAACAAATAGGTACCCTAGATCTCGATAATATGGATGCTTTTGAACCGGCAAGTCGTTAGATGACTTTTGAGTACATCTTTTGTCAAGGGGACTTCGAAGATGTGACAACCTCAATGGGAAATACAACTCCATCCCATATGCTAATGAAAATGGGGTTGCCCCAGTCAAAGTTCACACTGAAGTTTGGTAAGCAAACAAGGCAAAAGGTAACTTCTTGTGCCAATCTTTGTACATCTCAGTCGTTTTCTTAACTATTTCCATAATATTTTTATTTGCTGCTTATATCGTTTCATTCATCTTTGGTCGATAAACAGTAGAGTTGATATGCTTTATGTTAAATTGTTCAGATGCATCGTCCATCATCTTGTTGCTTAAATTGGCTGCATTATCATAAATGATCATTTCTGGTAAACCATACTGACATATGATCTCCTTTTTCAAGAATTTACAAATAGTGGACTGAGTGACACTGGCATATGAAGCAGCCTCAACCCATTTGGTAAAGTAGTCAATCGCTACAAGAATTAATCGATGATTGTTTGAGGCTTTTGGATGGATTTGTCCAATGACATCCATGCCCCAAATGGAAAAGGGCCACGGTGTCTTCATTACATGAAGTAGACAAGGTGGAACATTTATTTTATCCCCGTAGACTTGGCACTTATGACAACATCTGTCATAATTGATGCAGTCACTCTCTAATGTGGACCAAAAGTATCCTTACCTCATAACTTGTCTTTCCATCATATGCTCGTTTGCATGTGTTCCACATACTGCGTCATGTACTTTCTCTAAGATCATTGTTGCCTCTTCTGCATCTACACATCTTAGCAAGACTTGATAATGACTTTTCTTGTATAAGACTTCTCCATCAAGAACATATTTGGCTATCATTCTTCTGATTGTCCTTTTTTCAGTCTTAGTGACTTTATTTAGATAGCTTTGATTTTTTATATATTGTAGAATATCATGGTAACATGGTGTTTTTTACCTCTTTGATTTGATAACAATGATCCTGGAACTCGCATGATTGAATATCGATTGGCATCATGTCAGATTCCCCACCAGCTTTGAATGTTTATACCAAGGTAGCTAAAGCATCTGCCATTTGATTCTCTTCTCTCGGTACGTAATGGAAAGTGACCTCATCAAATTCTTTAAGTAGATCCAAAATGAGCTTTATGTATTCCACTAGTTTGATATCTTTTGTTTCCCACTCTCATCGGAGTTGATAGATCACTAAGGTAGAATCTCCATACACCCTTAAAGTCTTTATGTTCTGTCTAATAGTAGTTCGAATCCCCAAAACACACGGTTCATATTCCGCCATGTTGTTAGTGCAATCAAAGTTTAATCAGCTAGTGAACGGAAATTGATTTCCTTTGGGTGAGATAAAAATAGCCCCAATACCTTGCCCCAATGTATTTGATGCACCATCAAAATGCATTTCCCAGGAGTTACATGTGGAAATACTTGCTTCTTATAAAGATATGAACATCAAGTCCTCATCTGGGAAATCGAAGTCTAATGGTTCATAGTTTGCAGACGTTTTGCTTGCTAGATAGTTAGATATGACACTTTCTTTTATAACATTTTTGCTTAAGTACTCAATATAGAATTCAGATAATAGAATTTGCCATCGGGCTAACCTTTTAGAGAGAACAGGCACGCCCATCATGAATTTAAGCAAATCCAACTTGTAAATTAACCAAGTGATATGGTATAACATATATTGTCTAAGTCTTTGTGTGGGCCAGACTAGAGCACAAGAAACTTTTTCAATGGGTGGATATCTGGCTTCACAGATGGTGAACTTCTTACTTAAGTAGTAAATGACTCTTTATTTCCTCCCATATTCATCATGTTATTCTAGGACGCATCCCATCAAATTCTCAAATATGGAGAGATAAAGGAACAAAAACTTGCCTAGGATGGGGGACATTAGAATAGGAGTGCGAGACAAATACTCATTTATTTTCTTGACAGCGATCTGGCAATCCTCATCCGATGTTCCAGAATTATTCTTTCAAAGAAGATGAAAAATTGGATCACATTTGTCTGTCAACTGGGTTATGAACCAAGCAATGTAATTTAATATACTTAGAAAACATCGAACTTCTTTCTGTGTCTTTAGGGGAGGTATATTCTGGATAGATTTGACTTTATCTGGATCAACTTCAATGCCTTTTCTACTAATAATAAAGCCCCACAACTTCCTAGATGTTGCTCCGAAGGTGCACTTGTTTGGATTCAACTTTAACTGAAATTTTCTTAGTCTTTGGAAGAGTTTCCTTAAATTATCATGTGTTCATATTTAGTTTTTTCTTTGATAATCATGTCATCAACATAAACTTTAATTTCTTTATGCATCATGTCGTGAAACAAGGTCACCATGGCTCTTTGATATGTTACCCCTGTATTCTTTAATTTGAAGGGCATTACCTTGTAACAAAATGTCCCTCACATTGTGAAAAATATGGTATTCTCCAAGTCCTCTAGATGCATCTTATTCTAGTTGTATCCTAAGAACCTGTCCATGAATGAGAAGAAAGAATTTCCGACTATATTATTCACCAAAGTGTCTATGTGCGACAAAGGGAAGTTGTCTTTAGGACTTGCTTTATTAAGGTCCAGGTAGTCGACGCACATACATACCTTTCTATCATTCTTTGGAACTGGCACTATGTTAGCCATCCACTCAGGATATTTGGCCACCTGAAGAAAGCCAACATCAAACTGTTTCTTGACTTCTTTTATTTTAAGGAGCATTTTTTGTTTCATCCTTCTTAGTTTCTATTGTACGGATTTGCATTCTATCTTGATTGGAAGTTTGTGAGACACCATATTTGTTTCTAACCCAGGCATGTCTTGGTACAACCATGCAAACACGTCTTTGTACTCCCGAAATAAGTTTATCAAGTTTTACCTTGCTTCAAAAGAAAGAGTTATTCCAATTTTTACCTCGTTTCTTTCTTCTTCAGTTCCCAAATTCAGAAATTCGATTTTCTCCTCATGGGGTCATATTTTTTTGTGTTCTCTCTCCATCATTATTAATAGCTCAGAAGGTAAGTTCCACTATTCTTCGTGGTCATATTCATCAATTTCCCCAAGACACTTGAAATGCTCAAAATCCACCTCCGGGTCAGAATTGTTATTGTCCACATCATGAAGATCCAAAGACCTGAAAGGGCAAAGAGAAGAAAAATATATATATGCGAGAGAAAAAATATCCCACATGGAACGAAGAAATAAAACAAAATTATATACAAAAGAAAGGAAATAAAATACAGAAAAAATATATGTTTGCTGGAAAGGAAAATTGCATCTTTTATTGAAACATAAATAAAAACAATCCACAAACTCTTACAAAAAATCACCTATTGCCCTGGGTATAGGCAAATAGGAAAAGTTTAAGTATTACTCTGAAAGAGATTTGAAAACACATGTAATTCTTCAGCCGTCCAGTTGTTAAGCATGAACCCTGGTGGTGATGGACAAATTCCTTATCTATCCATATCTTCATTATTATCTGTTGATATAGCATTGATGCTCAAGTCTTTCAGAGCTTCTCCTATGTCAGGTAAGGCCACCATTGTTTCTTATTCAAAAGCATAACCATCAAACCTGAATGTACTGTGAAGAGGAGGAAAAAACATTGGCTCCCCTTGAATTTATTCCCTAGTCAATCTTTCCCTTCTTCTTTCTTGGCATTTCTGATTTTCCTTCCTTATTTGTTGATGACTATTGAAATCCACCCCAAAGTGATCTAGCATGGTAACAGGAAAAATGGGGATATTTCTTCCTTACAGAGATTTCCCTAACCCCTTATTATCTTTACATATTTCCCCAAAGTTTGTTTGATTTCCATCTCGGTGCATTCTCCTGGGTTTGGAAATCTTACCCCATTCAGCCACGAACATGTCATTAACAAACTTCAAAGAGTGAAACGAACACTCTAAAGCCTCCTCGTTCACATCTACGTAAGGGGCATCAGTGGTCATACTTGCCACTATATCCTCTTCAGCATTAATGATTATGAGAGTTCCATGGATAACAAACTTGATTTTCTGGTGTAGTGTTGATGGTATTGTCCCAGCTTGATAGATCCATGGCCTTCCTAAAATATAGTTGTATAAAGGAATAATGTCCATCACCAGGAACTCTATGTTATAAGTGGTAGGTCTAATGGTTAATGGTGCCTTAATCTTTCCGAACACTTCCCTCTTTGTCCCATCAAATGCTCAAACCACACTCTGGCATGCTCTCGTGTAAGAGGTATCATTTGGTAGCCTTTTCAGAGTGACTAAAGTCATTACATTAAGGGCTGAGCCCTTTTCAATTAGAACGTTTGGCAAAGTGTGCCCTTTGCAATGGGTGGTGATGTGTAATGTTTTAGCCCGACCCCTTCCTCCGGATGGAATCCATCGTTAGAAAATGAGATGAAGTTATCAGCTTAAATGTTATTAACTAGCCGATCCATCTTATTGACTGGTATGTCTTTTGGCACAAATGTATGATTTAGGACCTTCAGAAGTGCCTCTCTGTGTGCCTCCGAACTCAGCAACAATGCTAACATTGAAATACGTGTTAGGAGGTTATGTAATTTCTCCACGATGTTATACTCACTGTGTTTTAGAAATTTTAAGAACTTTACAACCTCTTCTACCTTTATTGGCTCATTTACTATGGGTACATCTCCTTTGAATGTTCGAGTGGTCTATGGGGTAAGTTAGACTATTAGGAGTGGTATTTCCCAATAGCATGCCCTACTACATGGACATCTTCCTTGATAGAGCTTACTTGACATTTATACTTCTATGGTACTTGTTTGATGTCTCTATAGGGAAAAGGTCTTGGTGCCGTTATTATCACCTTTTCCTTTGGAATGATTATCAAAGGGTGAGTTGCATCGAATCCTTCGTTAGATGAATCTCTAGTAGCACAAATATGTAGTTCTGGAGTGTCCTTATCTTCCTTATAAAATTCTAGCTCGTTTATGTCCATCATTAGCTAGATCAAAGCTGTAAATTCAGAACATTCTTGCACATCATGTCCTTTTTCATTGTGATAATAGCAATGGTTACCACCTTCGTATTCTGGTGTACTAGAATGTGGTGCAAGTAATCCTGCCTTTACCATCTGTCTCCATACCCAGGCTAGAGGAGACTTGACTTCAGAAACACTCGTCTTGACCTTTTTGCCTCTCTCCTCGATGATTTCATTGACCCCACTTTTTTGGTGGTTAGGCAGAGGGTTCTGCGCAATGTTAGATGTTACTGAGTTGTTAAAATGAATTCAGTTCCTTTTATACATCCTTTGAATGATCCTTTAAAAGACGAGGTAGTTTTCAATAGCATGCCCCGGGACACCACCATGATACTTACAATGTGCTTTTTCGTCATACCACTTGGGGTATGGGGGCTTTAGTAGTTCTACTGGGTATGGTGACACCACGTGGATGTCAAAAAGCTGTAAGTAGAGTTCCTTGTATCTCATGAGAATCGACTCGAAATACTTATTTTCCCTCATTGGTTCCCTCACATCTTGTCTAAAAGGACCTGATGGTAAAGTTGTAGTTAGTTTTGACTTAGAGATCGTAACACCTTTGCTGGTGTTAAAAGCGTTGATGTTATTGATCTCTTTTTCTTTCTTCTTCATGGGAGGTCTAATACTTGATTCACCTCCATCTATATTTCCTTGTTTAATTGTTGTCTTGACCATTTCTCTGGCCATGATCAGATCAGAGAAATTCCCAGATGTAATTGCAACCAGTGTTCGAAGAAAGGAGCCTTCAAGGTATGTACAAAGAGCTTCCCCGTTTCTTTTTCATCCAAATAAGGATGAACCTGCACAACTAAATCCCTCAATTGTTGTGCATACTACCTGAAGCTTTCATTATGTTTCTTCTCCATACTTTACAACATGACATAATTTGGCGTCATGTCGTTTACATACTTGTATTGTTCTAAGAAAGACTTGGCAAGGTCTTTCCATGTTCTGATATGTGAACGATTCAGCTGATTATACCACCAAATGGATGAACATGACAGACTCTCCTAGAAGCAATGAATTAGGAGCTGATCATTTCCCATGTATCCTGTCATCTTTCGACAGAACATGGTAATGTGAGTTAAGAGCAATTGTTCCTATCATATTTCTCAAAATATGGAACTTTGAACTTAGTATGAAGAATTAGATTTGGGACTAAGCTTAGTCCCAGAGCATTAACTCTGTAATAATTATCTTATACCTTAACGGTCTTCATTTGATCTTCTAACAACTTAATTTTCTCATCCATCTTTTTTTTCTTTATCCTCTTTATCAAAATTTGGAATATGATAATCATCCTGATTGTTTTGAGGGTTAGTTGCAGAAGCTTGTACTTTTGTAGCCGATGAAGATTGTGCTTTTACAGCAGATGAAGTGTGTGCTTTTGCAACAATGAGTCTCCTTAAAATCTCGATAATATTTCAGGTGAAATAATTAGTTGTGGAGTACGTGGTACAGTCACCCCTTTAGATCCCCTGCCCCAAGAGCATTCAATTGATTTAGGTCAGACAACCTTGCAAAAATCTGATCAACTAAAGACTCTTAGTTCCTAATGATGAAATCCAAGGTATTTTGTTGATTTTGACTTATTTTTTCTTCTAGCTCCTTATGTAACCTTAGTATGTTTCTTCAAGTTGAGCAATCTTAGCTTCCATTTTTTCTTTTTCTTTGAACATGTATTGTGATGATGATGTGTATCCAATGCTTGAGGTGATACGTCCAGTGTTTATTTTTTTTTTTGATGAGACATTTTCTGTTAGTTAATGTGAATGTAAAGAAATGAAAATAAAAATGCAAAATGCAAAATATGCAGGAATGCATGATGCATGAAATTTCGAGGCACTGATCCTAAAACATGTTTGTTATTATAAATAATCTTTATTGGGATGAAAGTGTTATTTCTAAGAGATCAAAACAAATCAATGGTACATTCTGACTAAGTACTCTAGACCTCGAACAGATTCTAATAGGTTGACAAGTCTTCTTGCTTCATCTGCTACTAGCTAAATACCTTGTCAAACCACCCCAGCTTCTCTTGGTAAACCATGCAAGTGGTGTGCCACTTTCTGTACCTACTCTAAGAAGTCTCGAATAATATCATCTCTAGCCTTCATCCTTTGTTGAGCCTGTTCCCAAGGGAAATGCCATTAGAGTCCTCCAACGAAAGGGACTATTTGAAGCTCGTTTGCTTGTTTCTTGAATTTATCCAAAATGGTCTCCAACTTAGTTATGGTTTTGTCATCCTATTCTCGTTGTCTTTGAAAGAGACCTCTCTGGATCAGCTACCTTAGTCTTCAACCATTTGTTCTAGTGTTAGCTTTCTAACAAACGTCTTTGGGAAGTCTTCAATTATTCTTTCAGTCTCTCTTTCATCTTGTCCCTCGAACTTCCTTTTTAGACTGCTGGCTTCACATTTCCAGTACTCAAAATACCTTTTTAAATTGGAATTGTTTTGAACTTGCTCTTGATACTCTTTTCTCAAATCTTCCAATTCAAAGTAGACTTTCATTTATTCCTTTTCTAGTATGTCTACTCAATCTTTTTGAGTATCGACATCTAACTTCCATTGGAATTTTTCGACTTCGAGTTCCCTTAGTCTTTGTTCTAGCTCTTCATTTTCGTCATCAAATTCCTTCTTTGCTATTTCTAATTCAGAAGGAACATGTTCAAGATGCTCTTCCATGGTCCAAGTATCCTCATGATCTGGTATGGGAACGGTGTCATTCTTCCTTAGATTCCTCCATTCTATAATATGGAGTAAGCATTCTTTAGCAGCTACGACATATGTACGAAATATTTTCTTCTATTACTTAGCTACATCTTTAACCTTGTTCTTGTAGTTGTCCCCATGGTATGCAAACTATGATCCAAATATCTCATGTGTAACTGAGATAAACTGTAGAAACTCATACTGCCGAAGTGCCAAAAGCGAAGAATAGTCAACTCCTCCCTATAACCCAAGTAATATTATAATTCCTGAGTCTCCACATCGGTAAAGGATGCCGCTATGGTTCAGCCAAGGGGCTCTCCATACAATGTCCTTATCTTGAAGGTGAATGAACACAGTTATCCACTTTTCCTTCATAATGCCTTCTCACCACTTTTGTGTAAGAAATTCCTCTAAAGAAGAGTAAGTGGTGTTGAATCAACGATAACAAATCCCATCAATCTTCCAGAAATGACTATGGAACCAAACCTGAAGAAGTTGTATACAACCTATAAATTGTCATCCACCAGTCCTTCTACAATGGTTTAGTGAACGAAAAGTTTCACCTAAGATTGTTGACGCAGGGTTCACTCACTTAGGTAGTTGTTCAAACAGTTCCACCACAACTGCTTCTATGTATCCAAAGCTTTTGGGAAGATAACCAAGCCATAGATACACAGTGCAAAAAGGTCAATCACCTTTCATTCATCAGGATGATTCTTCATTAATTACTTAATGTGAGTCCAAGCAATTCCTTCTCCCTTGTCTTTGTGCTCAATCCGATCAGTTACCCATTTTTCATCTACCCCTGCAACCTTTGCCAACCTGTTCTTGAAAGGCTAACTTTTGATATAGTTGGTGTAGACCCAATCCATTCTAATTCATTCACAATGCAATAGAGTTGTATTCCTCGATTGTGGGCACAATGTTTTCTTAGTTAAATGTAAAGCAGTTGTAACATGGATTCCAAAATTGTACTAAGGCTCGAATCAAAGATTCATCAATCTTGACATAGAGAAGATGTGCAATATCACCGTACCGCTGTCATAATCTTTATTTCCTTTCATTTTTCTAGCTGTCCCAAATGCTCCGCACATCCTGAATATCATTCTGATTAAGGCTAACAGAAGCATAGCCAACCAGATCTGACACATAGTTACTTTGTAGATTGTCCATCTTTTCCTTCTAAGTCTTCTCTGACCATAGCCAGACCTCTTCATTTTTTACCTCTTGCATCGCCACCCCTTTTTTACATTAATGCAAATTATTTGAGTTTTAACGAACACTCTTTTATGGATCAACACCTCTTTAAATGATGCAAATGATCAGAATATAAAAGGAAGAAACAAAAATGAAAGAAAATGACTTAGTAAAACAAAAATAATAATCGAAATGATAATAAAAATAAAAAATTCCTACCCCACATGACATTTACCCCACATGTTTTTTCCTACCCAAACATGATTTCTATCCCGCATGTTAATTTTCTGCACAAATCCTAACAGCATATATTTCTAATTTACATGCCTCGAATAAAAAATAAAGTATGAAATAACTCGAGTAGCCTAGGTTTTGAAATGGAGTTTCAGGGTTAGCTCTAATTTCTTATAGCATCCCAGTTTAGGTTCTAAAAAAAGGTACACGAGTTCTCCTTGTTGATGCCCCTTGGGCTTGCCATATCCTCAGTCCTAAGCCCATTACAAGGTCATATGGACCAAGTTAAACTCGAGAGGATACATTCTCTTATGTCTATACGGAGAATAAATTCACACCAAGACATAAGGTATATGAATCCCAAAGGTTACTTACTAGGTCTATACGGAGAATAAATTCTCACGAAGGTGTCGCTTTCACCTTCACTTACAAAAGGGTTTGGAGCTCGGGTATAGAACCTGAGAGAATTTTTTTTAAAAGCTGAAATCATTAAAAAACATCAGTACAACTATTTATTTGAAAAATAATAATAAAAGGTAAATAATAATGATCGAAAAGATAAATTTAAACTTACAATTTTCGTTCAAGAAGACAACCGGAAATTAATTTTAGCCTGACTCACTTACATGTCCCCAGTGGAGTCGCCAGCTGTATTTACCATCTTTCGGTGGACCCAAAATTGGGTTTCGACTTAATTTTAATGTGATGGAGCCACTACTGATCTTTTAAAATTAGGTTGATCGGATACCTTAATTTACCATTTTACCTGATTTGCGTTTTAGTAGAAATTTGTCAGATTTGGGTGTCGATTACAGTCAAGGAATGATTAGAACCCTTGTACTTCCTTTTATATACCAATATAATTTATCGGTTGTCTTAATTACGAAAATTAAAAGTTAAATTAAAATTTGAAATTCAATATGAATTACTTACCTTTGATCGATTAAAATTATCCTAAAAAAGATAAAAAAAATAAAGTTAAATAATAAAATAAATAAAAACAAATAGTTGGTATTAGGATTGAAATAAAGCAAATAAATAAGAAAAATTAAATAAAAGAAAGGAATAAAAGAAAATTTAAATTAAAAAGGATTATATTAGAAAGAATTAAAAGTTAAGGATCGAATTGATGTTAAGTAAAAGTGTAAAGAAAAAAATAAATATTTAAGGGGTCAATTTACAAAGTATATGAAATATAAATAATAATTAAATTGAATAATTTTAAAATTCAAGGGCAAATTTATAACAGATGACCCAAACGAAATACGCATCAAAACTGCAGGGACTGCGAAAATAATTTAGATTTCAGTATTTACACAAAGGCCCTCTATATAAATATACCAAAAATGACAAAATTTATCATTTTCACTCGTTTCTCCAAAACCAAACCCTCTCCCTTTTCTCTAAACTCTTTCCCCACTCCCAACCAGCCTATGGTCGGTCATCCTCCGATGGAGCCCTATCGCCGCCAGTCGACGTGCTGACCATCGCCTCTAGAGGTCGAAAAACCTAAAACTACCCAAAATGTTCCTCTCTAAGCCCCGAATCCAAAATCATAGTTAAAATGGCTTAAGAATAACCACAACGACGCAAATTTAAAAGTAAAACTTTCATGTTTTACCTTTTTTTGTAAAACTTTTCGTTCTCCCGTAGATCGTTCTCCTTCTGATGCTAGACCGATGATTACTTCGAGTTTTTGTGATTTTTCATTTCAACGCTATTTTTTTTGCTTGACTTTGTTATGCTCTCTACTCCTGTTCGAGTGTGCTCTTCGATCTTTTGTTTTTATATGGTTGTTGTGATTTCTCTTATATCTTTCTCCGATGAGTTTGCAGGTATATATATATACTCCCTCATCGGGGTTGTTTTCCCTTTAAATCAGTGATGTTCAATCCATATTTTTTTTGGGATTTTTTGTTTGGTGTTGCACGTTTGGTTATGGTCGATTTTCGGTGTTGGTTACAGAGCAACGAGGGAGATTTCCTCTGATTTGCTCCCTTATTTTTGGTCTAGGAAACCTTGCTGGTGCGTGGCCTCCACGCTTGCCGCCACCGGCCACTTGGTCTCCTTTGTATGATGCTTATGTTATTTTAAGGTTTATAAAACCCTAATACTTTAGGCTGGGTAAGGCCCTCTCTTCCTTTGTTGGATTCCCAACAGGTTTGTTGGGTCAGGCTACTATCTCTTTCTATCATCTTCCCAATATAAAGGTCCTATAGAAGACAAAAAGTAGAATAAAAGTGAATATGACATTGAATCTCTTTGGTTAATTTTGACACTGAAAGAATATTGTGATAAAAATGAGGAATATACAAAACATTAGAAATTGAAATTTCAGGGGTGAAAGAAAATGATCTAATATGAGAAAGAGGAAGTCTTAACATTTGAAAAATGAACAAAATGAGATTGAGAAATAAGAAAGAGGAGAAATTAAACTCTTAAAGTCAGATAACATGTGGTTTGGGGAACTTGTTTCCAAAATCCTCGTCAAAGAATTACAAGAACTAGTGACAGAAGGAATACATACCATTGCCGAGGAATCATATAGGGAACCCTTGTTCAATGGCTCAAGAATTTGATAATAATGAGCTGGAGTAAACACAGGAACAACAGATGAAGGTTGGGGCACATTAGTGACAGTAGAACCAGAAGAGTCATCAGCAGATTTATCAAAAATCAAAGTAGAATGAACACTCTTCTTCTTGGTGAAACGAAAACCAGGGTTTAAACAAATGAGCTGATAGTATTAGACACACTTCTAACCCTTAATTTGATAATAGTCACAAACACCATTGAATTGTCATTTGTCAGTGTTCGTAGAGAAAGTCGAATACATCATTGATGACTTGACAATCACCAAAGAGATACTAGAGAGTTGAAGACGTTGAGACTCTTCTTGAATGACCATAGAATAAACCTGATTAACAGAGGATAGAGGCTTCATAAGAAGAATTTGGCTTCCCAAGGCGAAGTAAGTTTCATTAATCCCTATTAGAAACTAAAATAACAGTTTTTTAGAAACATGAACCAAATTCTGTTGAGAATTCTCACACTTACAGATTGGAAAAGGAACCATAGACTCAAAATTGTCCCAAAAAAGTTTTAAACGCGTAAAATAAGATGAAATCATTGAATCCCTTTTGTAGACACCCGTTTTGTTTAAGTTTTTTGTCGTTTGTTATTTTTTATAATTATTAAATATTAATATTATTTAATTTCCTTATTTTTGCAGGCCCATTGTTACAACCCATCAAGCCCAACAAACACCAAACCCAAGACTCGAAGCCCAACACAACAAACCAATGACAAGCCCAAGTGAAGAAAAATAAGGTTTGAAACCCTAGGGTTTCCAGTAACTACTGCCACAGCCACCACCCAATGACGTTAACCTTCATTGGAGCCATGCTATCACCGCTATCAATGATTCCCAAGTCGTCACCGTTAGTAAATCTGGCCAAATAAAAGGCCAACGGTAAAAAATCAGTCAAACAAGCATGTATCAACCATCAAAGAGAATGAAAAAAGTAGTAAAATGGGGTTTGGAGAAGAAAAAAGTGGGAAAAAAGAAAATGGGGTTTAGTTTGAAAAAACAAAAGAGGAAAATAGTAAATCTAAAAAAGGGGAGAACTCAAAAAAAAGAGAAAATTAGTTTGAAAGATAAATAAAATGAAGAGAAAGAAGGTTGAGAGAGAATAGAAAGCTTACCTTTATTGATGGTCACCAGAGAATTTGAACGTTGTAGGAAACTTAAGTTGCCCAAAGGTAAATCTTTAGATATAGGTGTTTTAGTGGGTTTTGGGGAGGTTTAAGGAATAAGAGAATAACGTTTTGTGAGGGTTAATTTTTTTTGTCCACCGTCAATGGTGGTTGGCGGTGGCGTCCGGAGGCTTGGTCCTCCACCACCACAGTCGAGAGATGGCAAGGAAGGATAGAGTAGATAGAAATTATCACGTTTTAACCAAATTTGAAGAAGTGAAAATGAGGGAGTGGCTATTTTTTGGGCTTGATTTTAGGGTTATATACCCCGTGTCAAACGGAACCATTTAAGGGGGAAAACTGCGTGTTTTAGCGCCTTTGGTAAACCTACTTCACAGCTATCCGTATTTTGAATGAATTTTATTTTAATCACTAAATACAATTTTGTCTCTTTGATTTCGAGCTCCTTATTTTCTTTATGTTTCGTTTTAGACCTTAAATATTTGTTAGGCCTTATTTATGAAAGTTTTTATTTCAGTTCAATATATTATTTATGATTTAATACACTTTTAGTGCTTTATTGTCTATTATTTACATTTTCATCCTTTTAAGTTTTTTTTATTTAATTTTCTATTTTTTATTGTTTGTGCACTTTATTTTTTGTTATTTTTATTTTAGTCCTTTAATATTTGTGTTGGGATTTAAGAGGCTCAAATTTACAAACGAAAATGTGACAAGAGGGGGTGAATTGGATTTTTGATAATTTTAGTGAGTAAGGAGTAAAAAAATGATAGAAGATTGTTGCACAATGATTTATAGTGATTCGACTTTCTCAACCAAAGTATATATTCACTACCTAAGCTCATCACTTAGGATTTTCCAACAAATCCATTAATTTGTTCTTTCTTTTTCAAAAACAAATAGATAACCTTTATAAAACTCCCTAGCTTTTCAAAGACTCAGAAAGAACCAAAACCCTTTACAAAATAAAAATAATGTAAACAAAGAAACCTCTAAAAGGAAAGTGTTTACAAAATTAAAGCTCACAAAACACTAATATTTACAAGAGAAAAAAATAAAGAGTGAAAAGCTCTTCTCATGTGTTTGATTGCTTGGATAGGTGTTATTACCCTTCTTCAAGTGTCATCAACATGTATTTATATATTGGAATACGTTTGTGGCCGTTTGTAGCCATTGGGAATGATTTAGAACCGATGGGGATGAAATTTCGTGCAAAATAAAACTGCCTATAACAGAGGGTATGGCTACTCCTACAGGAAGTATCGATACTACCTTTGTTAATTTTAAATAAAACTAGTCGTTACTAGCCTTTGGGCATGACGATATCGATACTAAGCCTATTGTATCGATACTATTATGTAAAGTAGTATCGGTACACCGTAGGGTATCGATAACTATTTTGCATTATGGAATTTTGAGCAAGCTGGTAATAGCTATACTACCTTAAGAGTATCGATACTTCTCTTACCTTTGGTATCGATACCACATGAATAGTATCGGTACTACTTGTAAATAAATATGTTTTGTGCTCAAATTCTTGTTTAATGGACTTTGAATTGTTTCTGAAAACTTTGAATAAATTCAATCAAGTCCAAAAACATTTTTCCTTAATTTGTTATAACAAAATATTATAAAATATAGTTCAATAATCTCCCTCTTTTTGATATAACAAAAAATTTGAAAAAAAAACATTTTTGCCAAAAACTTCCCCTTAATAAAACATTTAATGAAAAAGAGACATATTTTGGGGAAAAACATTAAAACTCCCTCTTTTTCATTCTTGAAATTGAATTTTTCAAACCTAACTTCTCCCCCTTTTTGTTATATCAAAAATAATTCAACTTTAAGGTTAAAAAATAACAAGGAGAGTAAGTGGTAAATTTTATAATTAAAAAAATTTGAAAAATCAAAAGCTCCCCCTTAATAAAAGCATTCCAAACAAAATTTAACTTGTAAAAGCTTGACACTTAAAAAAATGAATTTCAAAAAAGATGAACAAACTTAGTAGCATATGAAATTCAATATATCCAAGTCTATTATACTTTATGCAATACCAATTGTTGAAATTAAGTGCATATTCATAAAGTTATCCAAAAATGTTATGCATATAAAAATATTATATCAATTGTTAGAGAGAGATCATTTGAAATAAGTCACATGCATAAACATTTAAAATTAAGGAAATCTGTAAAAGCAAAGCATTTGAAAAATTGATATCAATTGTTAGAGAGATCATTTACATTTAAAACCAATTTTGACCAAAATTCATTATGATTAACTAAAAATTATGAAAAATCATTAAAACTTTAAAATGTTCATCATAAAACACTTTTAACATACATGAAATACAAAAATCATTTAAAATCAAACTCATGCATGCTTAAAACAAATAGGTAACCAATTAATCAAAACAAAAAGCATTAAGCTTAAAGGTTACTCATTCTTTTTTCAAGTGTGGCTAGAGCATTTGAATATCTTCACTTTCATCACCATTGCTCCCACACACCTAAAAGAGACATTTAAGTATTTTGGTATCCAAATTGATTTGGATCATTGAACATTAGTTTCAATGCCCCTTGTTCCCTTAAGAACCCATACTTGTCTAATTTTAAAATATTTTCTTTTCTTTATTGGACAAGTATGTTCCATGTGACCATGAAAATGACAATGTGAGCATTTTTCCATTTTTATCATAAATGATTTTTTTAGAAATAATTTCTTTTTCTTTTATTAAGCATTCAAGCTTAACTTTCAAATCAAGATGTTCTTTTTTCAAATCATTGATTTTGATTTTTAATATCTCAAAATTATTTTTCAAAATTTCATTTTGTTTTTCAAAATCTAATTTTGCTTTCAAAATAGAATCATTTTCAATTTTGAATTTTGAAATCAATTTCTTATATTTGGAATTCATGGTCACAAATTCCAAATACAATTCATCATAGGCAACTTGTAACTCATCAAATGAATAAGAATTTAATTCACTAGAGTTTGAAGTTACCATTGAATCTTCATTGGTGGCCATAAGGCATAGGTTGGCTACTTCATCTTCATCATTGGAGTCATCTTTATCACTCCAAGCCGTCACAAATGTCTTCTTCTTACTTGATCCCTTTTCTTTAGTAAGGGATAATAATACCTGACATGCCCCATTCTTTTACATTATAAACACACCAAGGGACTCTTCTTTTTGCTTGATTCATACTTCACTTCTTTGGAATTCATGAATCTCTTGAATCTTTTGAAGAGCTTGGTCATCTCTTCTTCTTCATCATCATTTTTATCCACTTCTTTATTTGTATCTTGATTGCTCTCATTGGTGGATTTGAACGCAATGTCTACTCCTTCTTCTTGTTATTTTCTACATCATATTCTTCTTCCTTTACCATTAACTCATGAGTAAGAAGAGAACCAATAAGCTCATAAAGAGTGAGTGACTTGAGGTTTTTAGCTTCGATAAACGTCATCTTCTTTGATTGCCAAGACTTTGGAAGAGAGTAGATCATCTTCCTCACAAGCTTCTCATTAGAGATCAATTCTCCAAATCTCTTGAGACCGTTGACAATCACAGAAAATCTATCCGTCATAGCTTTGATGTCTTCATTTGGTTTCATCTCGAGATTCTTATTGCTATGATTGAGAAGATTGATTTTGGTTTCCTTCACTTCATTGGTTTCTTCATGAGTGATTTGGAGTTTGTCCAAAAAATCCTTGGCATTTGAACAAGAAGAAACTCTTCCATATTCATTCGGTCCTAATGCACAAAATAGAATGTGCATAGCCTTTGCATTTAGTTGGAACTTTTTCTTCTCTTTATCACTCCAATTGTCCATCTTGTCGGTTGGAATGGAGCATCCTTTCATGATAGAGTTCCAAGCTCTAGATCATTGGCTTAAAATAAGAGCATCATCCTATTATTCCAGTAGGCATAATTTAATCCATTGAAATAGGGTGGCTTGTTGATCAATTGAGAATCTTCAATATAGTATGAGCTGGAGGTCGAAGTCATCTACTCGGTTGCGTCGGGAATTGGTAGAACTTTTTCAATGATTTTTTAAGGTGGTTAAACATTCTAATGAGTTAAGCTCTAATACCAATTATTGAGATTTAATAAGCTCAAATTTATAACCAAAAATGTGCCAAGAGGGGCTAAATTGGTTTTTTGATAATTTTAAGGAGTAAGGAGTAAAACAAGGATAGAATATTATGGCACAATGATTTATAGTGGTTCGACTTTCTCAACCGAAGTCTACATCCACTACCTAAGCTCCTCACTTAGGATTTTTCAACAAATTCACTAATTTATTCTTTTTTTCAAGGACAAAGAGATAACCTTTACAAAACTCCCTAGCTTTTCAAAGGCTCGGATAGAACCAAAACCCCTTTACAAAAAAAAACCTATAAAAGAAAGGTGTTTACAAAATTAAAGCTCACGAAAATATAATATTTACAAGAGAAAGAAAATAAAGAGTGAAAAGCTTTTCTCTTGTGTTTGATTGCTTGGATAGGTGTTCTAACCCTTCTTCAAGTGTCTTCAACTTGTATTTATATGTTGGAATATGTTTGTGGCTGTTTGTAGTCGTTACGGATGATTTGGAGCCATTGAGGATGAAATTTCTTGCAAAATAAAACTGCCCAGAATAGAGGATATCGATACTCCTACAGGGAGTATTGGTACTACCTTTGTTATTTTTAAAAAAAACTAGTCGTTATTTGCCATTGGACCTGCCAGTATCGATACTAAGCCTATGGTATCGATACTACTATGTAAAGTAATATCGGTAACCCTTAGGGTATCGGTACCTATTTTGCATTCTGGAATTTTGAGCAAGCTGGTAGTATCAATACTACCTTGAGAGTATTGACATTTCTCCTACCTTTGGTATTGATGCCACACGAACAGTATCGGTATTATTCATATAGTATCGATATTGTAAGAACAGTATCAATACTACTTGTACAGAATGTGCTCAAATTCTTGTTTAATGGACTTTGAATTATTTTTGAAAACTTTGAATAAATTCAATAAAGTCCAAAAACATTTTGCCTTAATTTGTTATATCAAAATATTATAAAACATGGTTCAACAATTTGTTTTTTCTCTTAACCTTTAAATTTCTAGTATTTGCATTTCATCATTTTTATTCTATTCATTTACAATTCAGCACCTCTTTATTTACTTTTATTTTTTTAATATTTTAATTATTGCAATGTTTTATTTTAGTCACTATTTCTAGTTTACTTATCTTCACGTTTGAAGCAGCTATTTATTTATTTCTTTCATTAAGTTCCAATTTATTTAGTTTCTACTTTTACCTTGATTGCCTGTCTATTTGCAATTAATTGGTAAGCTAATTTACTTTCCACATATTTATTTGATTATAATATGCATGAATATTAAACGTATAGTTTTATTATATATATATATATATATATATTCACAGTTTTATATTTATACTTCATATTTGGTAATTATTTTTATTGGTAAGTACTTTCTTAAAATATGTATGTTACCTTATTAATTCATAATACCTATATTAAATATTTTATTTTGAAAATAGATTAGATTACTTAAGTTTCATCCATCTTTGAACTTAATCCTTTTTACTAATACATTACCTTATATTTTGATTATATTTGTATGTATATATTACACGTAAAAATATCATATCTTATGTTTATACTATATTTTTATATGTGCATATTAATTGATATTTTAGTTGTGGTGTACCGTATTAGGTGTTATGTTTTGCATGTAAAATCTATATAATACGTATTTTAAATGATGCGTATGTTTTATCTTTTAATATTTATAATTTAAGTGAATATACAATTAGATCAAGTTTAGTTGCATAGTAACATTTTTGTAAAGTGTGTGATACCTTCATACGCATAACATTACTCAACCAAATAATTAGACTAAGGGTAATAACCTTTCGTTTTAAGGTCGTTGTGAAGTGATTGTCTTAACTTATAAGAAAATCACTTTCAATGATTTTAAAATGAAAGTTTACCCCATCAAGCGAAACCTTAAAAGTTGATCACACCTAAAATTTGAGAACGAGAGAAAACAAAAATGTTCGTTTATTTAAATTCATCGAGAAAATATCGTTAGAACTTATAAAATATCCGATCTTGACGTCTTTAAATAATGGAATATCTTTCTTCTTTCTAAAAGGATTGGTAAATTCTTTATTTAATCTATTTTAATTTATTTTTCATCATTGTTCATGCATTTTAAAATTCGAATAAATGGTGAATTGTTTAATAGAATGCTAATACTTCTTTATTTTGATTGGCGTAAGAATTGACTGCTTTAAGGCATGATAACTCTTTTCTTCTCAATGGGAAATAATTAAATGTTATTGTATTCTATTTTAAAATTTAATAAACGTTATTTAAGGGGATCTTAAATTAAATTAAATTCGAACTTGTAAGATTCATTGCAAAAGCAACTAATTAATCGACTAGGTACCGATTTAGGACATTGTGGGGTGTTAATCCTTCCCCACGCATAACCGACTCCCGAACTCAACTTTTGGTACACAAACCTTAAAATGTTGTTTTAATAATGTTTAAATTAAATTATATTAAAATGACAAAACATTCTGGGTGCCCAATCACACTCTAATCAAAGATTAATGGCGACTCCTCGAACCATGTTTTATTTTGATTTTAAAAAGAAAATCCCAAATTAATCGAGACGATATTATTTTTTAAATCACCTAAAAACAAAATTTTTTTTAAGAAATTTATCGATAGCTTGGTTTAAATTACAAGTTAGTCAATTAATTGTCTTTGCAATGAAAATTACAAGTTCATTCTAATTCAGTTCTTGATCCCTTGTTTGGTTTAAATAAATTTTATAATGTGATTAAACACTAAATAGTTGTACTGATCTATTTGCTAATGTTTTCAAATTAAATAAATCTTCAAGGATATGAGAAATATGTTTTGTGTGGTTTTTATTGTTTTTTCTTTTCCCCATACACTGCACAACTGCATTTGTATAACATGAGCTAAACTCTACTTCGTCCCACTTAAGTGGGAGTGATAAACTACTCTCTCATGATAGTTTTCACCTCTACATGGGACAGTTAATCACTCCTATAGAACATGCCTTATGGTCCTCATGATGGTAATCGCCTTCATACGGATATAGGCAAGTGTACCTCCTCGAATTAAACTCGATCCATATAAACCTTTCATGGGCCAGGATTGAAGGTATGGCAGCCCAAGGGGGCACTAACAAGAATAATTTGAGTACCTCTTGCCCTAGAGACGAACTTAACATATCGTGAGACCAGGACTATAGAGCTTGACCAAACCATAGAAATATCGTGAGTAGTTTACACAAGGAAAAAACTTCTATGGGTAGAATAATTTGATGTTTTCAATAAATACCTAAGAACTAGATATCATGCGATTAGGTTTATTTTTCAAACAAGCATGTGAATTAGATATCATGCATTTAGAAGTTTTGGTTAATAACAAAGCATGAGGGTAGAAAATATGTTTGGGTAGGATATATTGTACCATGTATGGGTAGTCAACCTGTGAGGGTAGGTTTTATTTGATGCTTATAGTACTTATTATCTTGTTATTTATCTTATGTGTACTAGCACATTTTTTTATTTGTGTATTTTATTTTGATTTTATTTTCTTGTATTTGCATCTTCATGTCATCCAAAATTGTTAATTCATAAGTGATTAACTAAATAAGAAGATTGTTAATAATGAGACAAGAAATTCTTAGTCATGTAGTCAAAACAGGAGATCCAAGAATGTTCTAACGATCCATAAAGAAAGACATCCAATGAATGAAAAAATTTGAAGTTGAAAAAAGACGTCATTTGAAGGTACTAAAGCCAATATGCTTTCTCAGGAGATGCATTCAAATCAAGGACGAGAAGACCCTTCACAAAGGCATGAAGACCACTTCACAAAAATGGAGATCTCACGATTGAACCATAAATAATATAAGGATGTAGAGCGTCATCAAATGTGATAAAGTACACCGATAATTTTGGGTGCAATGTTAGATCCCATGAAGAATACGATTGAAGGAAAATAAAAAAATGAAGAATCACAAGTTTATTTTGACTACATGGTGTAATGAAACCTTGTCGTCAAAATTAAGGTTGTTCTATGGTGGTCACTTATGGAATTAAGACCTTTTGCATTTGCATTTTGCATCTACATTTGCATTCGCACTTCTTTAATTTAAGCATTTTTACATGCATCAACCATGGAGTATGGGGTAATTTGTGGAGGACCCTGTGATGAAAATATTGAAGGTAAATTGAAGTCACCCCGTACCAAGAGAAGAATGGAGAGCCATAGATATGAAGCTTGGGGCATGCTACTAAGAAATATGGGGCTCTAAAAAGCAAGGTTCAAAATTTGATCAATTCAGGGGTATGAACCTTCAATGAGTAATAGGGCATTCTGATGCTAATCAAGAAGAAATTATTCTATATGCCATGAAACTTTGTTGTATTTGTATTTTATTTGAACTTGTTTTTGTTATTTCTCTTTTTATTTACTTCAATATTTTATGAAAATGTTTGTTGATTGAATTTATACCTTCTTCTAGGGTTATAAGCAATGAAAGAAGTTTTAATATTGATGTTCTTTTAATATTGATGAATTAAAGATTCTTTTAATTTTTCAATAATTAAAGATCTTGGGCAAGCGCAAGATTATACCTTTCGTATCCTGTCCAAAGCCAAAAGTACAAAGTACAATCACTTGATTCTTTACCTTGACATTACCTCTATTTGAGACTCCAAAGTCATACCCTTACCTTTTTCGAGACACAAAATTTATACTTTTACCTTCTCGAGTAGAGCCGATCTTTTTATAACACTACTTTTCTTCATATATACAACTTCAAAGTCACATCATTGTCTTTTCAGACACAAAATCCTCATTTTTACTCCAATTAAACTTGAAGGCCTTAAGTAAAAAAACTTTCGTTTGTCCGTGAATCTTCTTGCAAGAAGACACGAGATGGGGCATCCTAGATCAAGTTTTTGAAGATAAGCTCGAATAATTGGAGCGTACCATAAGTATGAAGAATAAGATAAAATAAAGGGAATGATTGAAATAATTCTATCATGTATTAATTGTTTTCATGTAAATAAAAGTTAATCCTGAATATTCATCCCTTGTGGATACCTCTTTTTGCAAGGACTTCTATGTATGAAATGATGAATGACTTTCTTTTAGTATCTATTCACAAAAGGAGAAAAATATATATCTCTTGTTGTCCCCATTTGATCCTGAATTATTTTTCTTCTATTTCAACCCTAACCAAGGATCACCCTCCATATATGGGGCAAAGGTGAAGAAAATTTACTTGTAGAAATGAAGACCATCAATTTATGTCGTTGTGAAATAAAGTGAGAAATAATAAGATACCTTGAGATAGATCAAATATAATGTGTTTGAAGACCAAATCCAATTGAGAATAAAAAAAAAAGCTCTAAATGCAAGGAATAAAGTGGACAAGAATCTGCTCGAAGACCAAGTCAAGTCGACAACAAAGAGAGAGGAAAAAGAGAAAAAGAAAGAAAGAAATAAATAAATAGAAAAAAGAAGAAGAAGAAGAAAGAGAACAAATCAAGTGCTTCAAAATAAATGACTCGTGGATTCCAAGCCACAAGCTTGATCAAGTACAATCATTTCAAAGATCGATCATTGAACACCAAAGGAAAGCAAAAGAAAATAAAAGACATATTGTAAGCAGATTCAAATACAGCAAGGCAAGATGAATTGATCATTGGTTCAATCACCATTAAAAACTTGTTTGGGTCTATTTGTCCCTTTTTCGTAACCATGAACTGTGTCTTACATTACATGCCTAAAAAGTCCCTTATAATCATACATGAAGTTCTAAGCAGAAGAGACTATCTTTAGATTTCATTCATCCTCTAAGGATTAATTTTTATATTTGCAAAACGTTTTCTAAAATCTTTAATGCATGGTAGGAAAAATGACAATGGGAGGTTCAAGACGTAAAATTTTGAATAACGCCTTGAAGACAAATGAGGATTCAAGTTGAAAACCTGAAATGGTAACTCGAATATTAAATTATGCAACTACGACATAAGAGGTGGTCCGTAACACCCATTTCCCATATATGTTCCTGTACACAAGTCACAAGTGTCACGTGATTTTTAAAAACATTTTTTATTTTAAACCTATAAAATTTTGATTCGAAATTTAAAATAAAACATTTTTAATATGAGGTAAAACATTCGTTGTAAACTATAACAAAGTTTTAACTTAAATACATTACAGATTATTTTTCTTAGATTCATATACATGCCATCTAATTGTCAAAAGAATACATGATTGTCCTATAGTTACTGATTAGTCAACCTTGGATTGATGTTCTCTGCTGCACTCCTTACTCTACTAAGTTTTTTCTTTTACCTACGAGTGAAATCAACACACGATAAGTATTTACTTAGTGAGGCATAATAATGTAAATGAATTGAAAATTCATACATAATCATAATATAGCTATTGAAATACGAACTAAATCGTATACTTCATAAAAATCAGTTACTCATCTCAATTAAACCCAACTTTCGTTCATATAGTCATCAAAACCATTCTTAGTATGACCAGCATACTTATTTTTCTATATTTTGTTCCTAATTATACTTTATTATGCCCCATATATGTTAAATAAGAATTTAAGGTACATGCATTACACTGAAGTACCGAAATGGTCATTCACCTTGTATGAATATCATCAGTGGTACTTTTCTGCCAATAATGCACCGTTATGCGTTTTCATTTATGGCACCTTTATGCCAATAATGCACTGTTATGCATTTTCATTTATGGAACCTTTATGCCAATAATGCACCGTTATGCATTTTCATTTATGGCACTTTTCTGCCAATAATGCATTGTTATGCATTTTCATTTATGACACCTTTCTGCCAATAATGCACTGTTATGTATTTTCATTTATGACACATTTCTGCCAATAATACACCATTATGCATTTTCATTTATGGAACATTTCTGCCAATAATGCATCGTTATGCATTTTCATTTATGGCATCCTTCTGCCAATAATGCACCGTTATGTATTTTCATTTATGGCACCTTTCTGCCAATAATGCACTGTTATGCATTTTCATTTATGGAACCTTTCTGCCAATAATGCATCGTTATGCATTTTCATTTATTTCAGTAACATCGATAACCATAGCACAACATTAACATTCATTCATTCATTGTAGAGCATTTCATACTCTAAAACTTATTCATAATTATTTCTATATACATTATCAAAATATATCAAAATGTTGTAAAATATACATTTAACAAAACTTTCGAGATTGACTCATCATGAGTTTTCCTCCTTTCATATAAGTACTATAAATACACTCACCTGATAAGCCTCGCTAATAAGCTGTAATGGTGTCCGAATATTTGGCAATTTTATCTTTGCCCTTTTTCTTGCTTGACTCATGAGCTTGGTTATGATCTACACAAGCATCCATTAAAGACACATACCATACCAATGTTAGTATATTCCCCAATATTTATACTTTAATAATACTAAAAAATTCTATTATTTTCAATTTCTATTACAATTTCAGCCTATCTTACAATTCCAGGCTAAATAGTATTGGTACCCTTACCATGGTATCGATATTTCTATATTATGGTACCGATACTCCCTTTCAGTGTCGATACCATTTTTTCATTTTGGAATCCATGGTATCGATACCTTTCTCTTAGTATCGATACCCACACCAGTATCGATAATAATTGCATCAGTATCGATACTGTTCATCCTAATTCTTCATATTTAAACCTATAGTATCGGTACTGTTCTTCTAGTACCGATACCCCTACCTAGATTTTCCATTTTTTAGCTCAATTTTTACCAAATATTTGTTTAAATCTCTTACTTTTACCTCAAACAATACCCTTAAACTTAACATCACTTACCCCAACTAATTTTCCTCCATTTAGCTTCTTATAACATCTAAATTCTCCAAAGAACATCTCAAACTAAGAATCTTACTACTTTTTCTAACATGTTTTTAATCGCAATCAAGGCTTCTAATCTCTTATTTACTTCTTTGACAAGTCAAATCTACTAATAAACCTCAATAAAAACTCATATTTCAACATACCATCCAAAAACCCATTTTTTTGAATCTCAAATAAATCATTCATTTCTTAGTTTTAATCCTCTATAACCCTTCCTTAAGCTTCCACATCACTTAAGGTTTCAAGAACAAACCAAAAATTAAAGGAAAAATAGCTAGTTGAAGCCTTACCTTTGGCTCTTACCTTTGGCCATAGAGGATATCATGGTTACGGGGGAAGAAGAATAGTAAATGACTTAGTTTAGTTTTCAACTTTCCCTTTTTTTCCCTTTCTTCATCCCTAATAAAATGAATTTTAAATTCATTTCACTCTAAATGACCAAAATGCCCTTTTATTCTTATATTCTTTTTAATTGATCTTAATTAAATCATTTCTTATACTTCACCATTTATTCAATTTAATCCTCCAAATTTTAAATCCTTTTAAAATAGTCATTGACCTAATATTTGGGGTATTACAATTCTCCCCCTTAAGAAAATTTGTCATCGAATTTAAGGAAGTACCTGAAATGAAGAGTTATGGAAACTACTTCAACATGTCCCCCTCTCTTTCCCAAGTAGCTTCTTCTACCTTATGGTTTTGCCAGAGCACTTTAACTAAAGGAATCTTCTTGTTACGCAGTTCCTTGTTTTCTCTAGCCAAGATCAGCACTAGTTCTTCCTCATATGTTAAATTTGGTCGAATCTCTATTTCCTCTGGTGTGATAACATGGGATGGATCTGATTGGTACCTTCTGAGCATCAACACGTGGAAAAAATTATGGATCTTGTCCATATCCGGAGGCAAGGATAACTAATAAGCTACTAGTCCGGCCCTTTTCAAAATCTCATTAGGTCCAATGAATCTTGGACTCAACTTTCCTTTGTATCCAAACCGTAATACTTTATTCCAATATGACACTTTCAGAAATACCTTGTCTCCCACTTGAAATTCAATTTCTTTTATTTTCAAATTAGCATAAGACTTTTGTCGATCGGAGGCTATCTTTAGATTATCCTGGATAACTTTTACTTTCTCCCCTATATCTTTATCCTGGATAACTTTTACTTTCTCCCCTATCAATTTACTGTCTCCCACTAGGTTTCGATCTTTTAGTTCAAACCAATTTAATGGTGTTCTGTACTTTCTCCCATACAAAGCTTCATACAGGGCCATTTTAATACTTGATTGGTAACTATTATTATAAGCAAATTCCACTAAAGGAAAATACCTTTCCCATGATCCTTTAAACTCAATCACACATGCCCTTAGCATATCCTCTAATATATGAATAGTTTTTACTGACTGCCCATTTGTTTGAGGATGAAAAGCTGTGTTGAAATTCAAGCTTGTACCAAATGCCTCATGTAAGGACTTCCAAAATCTTGAAGTGAACCTTGGGTCTCGATCAGACATTATTGATATAGGCACTCCATGAAGCTAAACTATTTCATTTATATACAATTATATATATTTATCCATCGAGTAATCTACCCGAACTGGAATAAAGTCAGCTGTCTTGGTCAATCTGTCTACAATTACCCATATCGAGTCATTTTTAACTAGTGACAAAGGTAACCCCGAAACAAAATCTATTGTAACTCGCTCCCACTTCCACTCAGAAATGGATATCGATAGTAGCAATCCGGAAGACACTTGATGTTCAGCTTTCACTTGCTGACATGTCAAACATCTCGCAACAAACTCTGATACAACCATTTTCATGTTAAGCCACCAATAACGACTCTTTAAATCTTGATACATCTTATCCCCACCTGGGTACATCATCAAAGGACTATAATATGCCTCGGAAAGAATATTTTCTTTAATTCCTCATTATCGGGAATGCAAAGTCTTCCACGATAATATAAATATCCATCAGCCATCATTTCAAAGTCTTTGACCTCTTATTTTTCTACTTACGCCCTTCTCGCCAAATATTTCTCATCTTGACCTTACAGCTCTTTTACCCGATCTAAAAGCATCGACTTTAACTTAAGTTCAGAAATCAAGGTGCCATCTTCCTTTAAAGACATACGCGCATCCAAAGCCCATAGAATGGAAAAAAGTCTTTCGGCTAAATGCATCTGCTACAACATTAGCCTTTCTAGATGATAATCAAAGATCAAATCATAATATTTTAAAATCTCGATCCAATTTCTCTGTCTCAAGTTTAGTTCTTTTTGAGTCAGCAAGTACTTTAGACTCTTGTGATTCATATAAACATGGCAACGCTCACCGTACAAATAATGATGTCAAATTTTCAAAGCAAACACAACCGCTTCCAATTCCAAGTCATGTGTCGGGTAATTTATCTCGTGTGTTTTCAACTGTTCTGAGGCATAAGGCACGAATTTTCCATCTTGCATGAGCACACATCCCAACCCATTGCATCACTAAAGACCACATAGTCTTTACCCGACTCAGGTTGTACGAGCACTGTGGCTTCTGTTACTATTCTTTTTAACATTTCAAAACTTTCTTGGAATTTCTTCGTCGAATCAAAAAACACATCTTTCCATAGCAACTTAGTTCTTCATGAACCGTCTATAATAACCAGCAAGCCCCAAGAAACTCTGAACTTCATAAACATTCTTTGGGGGTTGCCAATCCACTATAGCTTGAATCTTTTTAGGATCTACTCTTATGCCTTCTTTGGAGACTAAATAACCAAGGAAAGCAATCTCAGCTAACCAAAATTCACACTTGGACAATTTGGCATACAACTTATTTTCTCGAAGTGTCTGAAGAGCCACTCGAAGATGGGCACCATGTTCCTCTCTTGACTTGGAATATACCAAAATATCATCTATAAATACAACCACAAATTGATCCAAGTAAGGTTAAAATACTCGGTTCATCAAGTCCATAAATGTTGTAGGAGCATTAGTCAATCCAAATGGCATCACCACAAATTTGTAGTATCCATATCGAGTCCGAAAAGTTGTCTTTGAAATATCATCCTCTTTCAACTTTAATTGGTGGTACGTTGATCTCAAGTCTATCTTGGAGAACACTGTTGCACTTTTCACTTGATCAAACAAATCATCAATCCTCGAAAAAAGATACTTATTCTTTATCATTACTTTATTTAACTGATGGTAGTCTATGCATAATTGCATAGACCCGTCCTTCTTTTTCACAAACATCGCAAGTGCTCCCCAAGGAGAAACACTGGTCTCACAAAACCCTTATCGAGTAGCTCTTGTAATTGGTCTTTTAATTATCTTAACTCCATTGGAGCCATTTGATATAGATCCATAGAAATAGGTTCGGTACCCGAGTAAACCTCAATCTTGAATTCTACTTCTCAGTCTGGAGTTAAACCTGTAATTCTTCAAGAAAAACCTCTGAAAATTCCTTAACTGTTGGGATATCATTTAATCTCGCTTTCGATACTCGAGCATCTATCACATTAGCTAGGAAAGCTATATACCCTTTTGACATCATTTTCCTTGCAGTCATGGTTGATATTACATTGGATGGTGATTTTTCTTTTTCGCCGATCACTACTAATTCGAAGCCTTCTGTATCCTTAAAAAATAATCACTTCTTGTGACAATAAACCCACCCAGGATGTGGATACAACCAATCCATGCCCAAAATGATTTCAAACTCGTCAAAAGGCAACTCCATTAAGTTTGCTAGAAACTCAATCTATTGAATCTTTATCGGGCATTTTCTACATACCGAAGTTACTCTCGCACTGTGACCCATAAGGTTTACTGCTATCATTTCATTAAAAATTGGATTTAAAGGAATTCCTCTAGCTCTAACCAACTTTGTAATAATGTATTAGTGTGTAGAACCAGGGTCAACTAAAACAAATACATGCTCATCAAAAGGATGGAATGTACCTGCTATGATCTCTGGGTCATCTCGATCCTCATTGGTCTTAATGTTGTAAATTCTGGCGACTCCCCGAGTCTCTTGTTGCTGCATTGATTCATATTGTCCCCTGGATCTACCCCTTTCTCTGCTTCTATTAGAGGATGCCACACATCTTTCAGTTTGTGTCAAATTGTCCCTATATTTCTTAGGACAGTTTCGGGCAAAGTGACCAGCCTCACCACATTGGAAACATACTCCACTGAGAAGTTTGCATACTCCACGGTGCAATTTACCACATGTCTGATATGGAGTTATTTTTCCAAATGCTCTACCCAAGCAAGCAGCAAAAGACAGTGATTGTTTAGTTTTCTGTGAAGTTGTAGCAGAACCATCTCTATCAGTATATCTTGAACTCAAGCCCTTGCCTCTCTTAGCATTATGGAGAGTTAAAGGAATTCCAACTCTTTTCCTTGTCTACATACTCTATTTAGCTTCTAGAGTCTCCTCTTGATCTCTTTCAATAGCCTTGGCTTGGTTTATGACTTTTTGCAAACTAGGCAAGTTTAAAGCCAACACCATCTCTTTCAACTTTGGCCTCAAACCTTCTATGAATTAATCACATCGAGCCTTGTCATTAGGAACTAATTCAATAGAAAAATGACTCAGCTTATTGTACTCAGCCTCAAACTCATGTACGACTCGATCACCTTGTTTCAAATTAAGGAACTTTAGTAACATCACCCGTCTAAACTGCTCACCCACATACTTGTTCTTGAATTCCTCCAGGAATAACTGTCAGGTCACTTGTTCTGGTGGTTCATACATCATAGTATTTGACAACCATACTCTAGCTGATCCTCTAAGTAAAGATACAACTCCACCCAGCTTTCTCGAATCTGAGCAATGAAGACTTTCAAGCATTACCATTAAATTATTTATCCATAAGTCAGCCTCTATAGGACATTCATCCTCTTCTCCCCGAAACTCAGGAGCTCATAAACTCTTCAATTCATTTGGAATCAACATCCTCGGTACTGGAGGAATATGGGGAGGCAAAGGAGGTTGGAATCGGGTCAATATGGAGTCGAGAGCTTACATAAAAGCTCCAAACTTTGGCACTAGCATACCCTGATATGTTGATACGCTAGCCTTCTCTGATGGAATCGGATGTTCACTATTCTCCTTATAGCTTTCGCCACCCGATCCTTCTCTATTTTCTCTATCACCCGCTCTTCGCGAGTTCAAAGATTCCGACAACTTCTAGAATATACATAATAGTACTAAAGTTAGTAAGGAGTGACATCCATCACACTCTAACGACACCCTATAAGTAACCTTGACAATCTTAATGGCATGTAATCCCTTTTTCTAAATTCAAATAAACCCAATTTCGACTGAGAATCGGCTAAACCTGTAGCTCTAATACCAAAAAAAATATAACACCCATATCCCGTATACGTTCCCGTATACAAGTTACAAGTGTTACATGACTTTTAAAAACATTTTCTTATTTATAAACCTTTAAAATTTTGTTTCGAAATTTAAAACAATACATTTTTAATATAAGGTAAAACATTTGTTGTAAACTATTACAAAGTTATAACTTAAATACATTACAGAGCATTTTTATTAAATTCATATAAATGACATCTAGTTATCAAAAGAAGACCTGATTGTCCTATAGTTACTGATTAGTCAACCTTGGATTGATGTTCTCTGCTGCACTCTTACTCTGCTAAGTCTTTGTTCTTACCTACGCGTGAAATTAACACATGTTAAGTATTTACTTAGTGAGGCATAATAATGTAAATGAAGTGAAAATTCATACATAATCATAATATAGCTATTGAGATACGAAATAAATCATATACTTCATAAAAATCAATTAATCATCTCAATTAAACCCAAGTTTCTTTAATATAGTCATCAAAACCATTATTAGTATGCCCGATATACTTTTTTTTGTATTTTGTTCCCAATTATACTTTATGTTGCCTAATATATGTTAAATAAGAATTTAAGGTACATACATTGCTCCGAAGTACCGAAATAGTCATTCATGAAAGAACAAATGCATAATAATGTTCCCAATTATACATTGCTGAGAGATCACTACCAACAATGTTGAGGATCCACGAAAGAACAAAGGCTTTGCATCTGTCCTATTGAGAATGAAGATGTTGCTCATAATCATCCCTCTCGCAATCGCTATCTATGAACCCCAACTTGTTCTTCGCTAAGAGGACGATGCACATGGATCTACTCCAGAGGTTGTAATTTTCAACTCCAGTAAGAATCTGAGAGGCCAATAATCCCCCCGGTGAGTCTGAAGGATGTAAGAACAAAGGATGGTTGAAATCAAGCATTAAGGCGGCGTCAGTCAGCGACATCAAGAGAAAGCAAGAGAAAAACAGAAAGGTGAAAAGAAAGGACAAAGGAAAAAGATGAGCCCCAATAGAACAGAAAAGCAAGCGCAAGGGAGAAACATACTTAATAAATGAATGAAGATATGGGTTTCCTGATATCATCTGATACAACGTTGAAAAGGAAACTAAGAGAAAAATATCTTCATTCAATAATCTTAACTTTACAGAATGATTCAATATAAAGGAAAAATAATAACAAACTTACTAACTAAACTAACCAGTGTTTTGAAAATCGGACCGGACCGATCAGTTCAATCGGGAATCGCTGTCTAGTTCGGTTCAATCTACACCAGTTGAATCGCTACTAATGAACCGGCCGGAACCGCTGAACCGTTCGAACGAAACCGGAAAAAACCTGCAATTTTGTTTTTTTTTAATTAAACCAAACGACGTCGTTTGTTAAACGAGCCAAGTCAAACTCGAGTATTGCTGAGCTCGACTCGAACTTGAAAACTTTAAAAGTAAGCTCAACTCGACTCAAACTCACGAGCTAAAAATTATCAAGTTCAACTCGAACTCGAAATATAATATTGAAACTTGAACTCGAAAAGGCTTGAACTCAAAAAAAAATTAGAAGCTCGATTGAAGCCTAAAATTCGAGCTTGATTGAAGTGAAAGAATAGTTCACTCAATGCTCACCAAAAGTCTCTATGATTTTGAATGTCAAATTAACTTTATTATTAATAGAAGTTAGTTTGGATGCTCTTCTATGTTTCTTAGCCATGTGGGATTGTTTTGTTCTCATATTTTTACTCTTTAGACTTTTGGGATGCTCTTCTATGTTTCTTAGTCATGTGAGATTGTTTAAAAAAAATTAAACTAAACAATATCATTTTGTTATGATTTTTTAGTCTCAATTTTATTTTTTAATTATAGTTATATAATTATATTTATTATTTAATATGTTTTACCTTAAATATTATGTTGTAGTTAATTTGAATCATTTTGTTTCACTTGATTTTATGGTTTTTAACTTATATATGTTATAACTTGCTTTGAATATGACTTACTTTGAATATGACTTGTGATATAAAAAATTATTTTTTATTAAATATTTTTGGTATTTTTATTTAATTTTTAAAATAATTATGACATCGTCCGGTTCTTCCGACTGATCAGATCGGTTCGACCGGTTGAATCAGTGAACATGTAACATGGCCGGTTCGCTAACCGGTCCGGTTCTTAAAACCATGAAACTAACCAACTAACAACCTAACTCAAAATACAATCGTTCATACACTCTCAACAAAATCGACGTAGACAGAGCTTGGATGCAGATTCACGTTCAACAGCAATCGGTATCGTCTCCAAAAAACACCATGTTGTGGGTGGCTATGAACGCAGACTTATGGGCTATCAACAGAGGCAGAACCTCCTTAGGACTAGTGGAGGCCATGTCCCCCCTAAAATATTATATATATATATATATATATATATATAAAATTATTAAATTTAATTTTATAAAAAGTATATAAAAAATTATTAAATTTAGTTATTCAAAAAAATATATATATTATTTTAAAATTTAAAAAGTACCTAAATATCATTTATTAGAAAGAATTAATATTTATTTTTATTATTGTTTTATTTTTAAATAAGTAAAAATCTATTTGTACTTTGGCTAGATTGCCTTGCTAATCAAAAAAAATTATTTTAAGGTACAAAAAATTTCTTTATATTTTTTATGTTTGGTTCTACACCTTTTTTGAGTTGAGAACTTCAATCAAGTTATCAAGTATTTCATTCTGGTTGAAGTAAATTTTTCTAAAAATATTTCCAATTCAATTAATTTTCATCTCTAAAAATTGAAAGAAAGAAAGAAAGAAACTTAGACACAAATATATATATATATATTAAAATATCTCTAAATATCTTGATCTTATAAATACAAATTTAAAATTTATTAAATTTGTATATCATGTGAAATTAGTACGAAATTAAAGTAATATATTTTTAGGGTTGCATGTTATAAGTTGCGTGAAATCATGAGTAAATTTAAAATATTAATTGATATTGTTTCTTTAATTTTTTATGTGAACAAATAAATTCTAAATTTTATAATTTTTTTATTAATATATAATTTATAATAGAAAAAGTGTTAAAATATTTTAATTGTTATGTATATAATTTTTTAAAACGACCCCCGAATAATTATCTTTGAGGTTTATCATTTAGGGGTGAACGTTCGATCGAGTCGAGTCAAGTCGAGTCAAAAAGTTTGAGTTATTCTAGTTGATGAGTCATATTTTATAACTCGAAATTGACTTAAATTTTTTTCGAATCAAATCTATTTTTTTTAATCAAATCAAGTCAAAAAATTTAATTTTTCAAATATAATCGAATTTTACTCACCCTTACTGAAACCGGCTATTAATCTGCTGAACTTGTGAAAGCTCGAGCTCTCGTAGATGGCATCTCTCTACCCGTCGAGAATGGATGAGATGACGTAAGCATCGAAGAAGACGCTCAAAGCATTGTTTACATATTAGCAAATCTTGCGTTCGATCTCTCCGCTATAAGTACCCATCTAGTTAAAGCAAAATATATCTCACACACTTGCCCAAGGGGCCTTTCATTGTTCTTCACCTATTTGATTTGTGTCATATATTACGGATTATATTATAAACCTTGTTATTTTTTATGCAATAAATAATTGACTTATTTACTTAAATTGTTTTTTAAATTTAATTTTTAATTAACTTAAATTATATCATTTACTTTTTGCCATTGATAAATTAAATCATTTATATTAATACGGTTAAATAATTGTAAGATATTTTTATATACAATCGTCAATTAATGTAATTTAAATAAATGTATTATTTTTAAAAATATTTTGTTTAAGTAAATTTAAAAGAAAAGGAACTACTTTTTATAAATTCTAATAAAATCATCTAAATATTATTTGATAATAATATGTGAGTAATACTTAATCATTTAAACACCAATTATGTTTGCTCATTCCGAAACAATTTTCTTGAATTTTACCTATTGAATTCTTGGATGTTTTTATCGGTTATAAAACGATTTAGTGAGATAATATGATAGATATTTCAAGTAAGATCAAAAATTTAAATTATATTGTTATAAATAAAGAACATATTAAGGAACTCTTGTATTTCTAAAGATTTTAATTTTTATAATATTTATATGTTTCTTGTTAATAATTTAATTTTATACTATTAAAGTTTTCATATAACTTTTTCAAATAATGTACTGTGATTATAACGTATATATATTTAAAATATTTTTTAATTATTAACTACACGTCTATAAAAATAATTATTTGAGCCTGAAAGTTTCAAAAAAATAGTAATCGTTTAAAATATTAAAATCACTTTATGAATTCAATTTCAATGTGATTTCTTAAAAATTAATTTCATAACATAAAATCATATATTCAAACATATAATCTAGAATTAAATTTCCAAGAAAGAAAAAGTTTAATGGAATTTGGAGCTCCCAAGGGCCGCAAAAGCTTTTCGTTCATTAAGAGCCTACTTGCAAGCTTTTTTTCATGGGTTAATTTGGCAGTTTATATATATATATATATATTTGACACACGGTTCTGCTTCCTGTTCTCTATCTATTGCCATCCGCATTCTTTTTCCCCTATCTTCTGACCTTTACGAGCCCTTGGAGTTTTTCTCTGTGTTATCTCTTCCATGGAATTCTCTACTACCCTCGCCTTTAAATCTTCTTCTTCTTCTTCGAGTTTGGGTTGTTCATCGTTTTTTACTCTCTCTCAAACCCATAATTCAACCTCAAAATCCTTCCATGTAATGCCCAATTTACACCGACACTCTTTGTTCAAGTCCCTCAAATGAATTCAATCTCCTACGCCCGGTTCTCTTCCTTCAAAGCCCAGTTCGGTTTCGTGCTCTGCTGGTGCACTGTCTCCGACCCAGATCGCTCATCTTCCACCGCGTAAACTGTCAGCCCTCCTCGAAGAATTCCAGTCCCTTTTAGATCCCATCGACCGAGTAAAACTTCTTCTTCACTACGCTTCCCTTCTTCCTTCTCTCCCGGATTCGTCCCGGACTGACTCGAACCGGGTCATGGGTTGCACGGCCCGAGTTTGGCTCGATGCCCAGATGGACTCCGAAGGGAATATCAGATTCTGGGCCGACAGCGATTCCGAGATTACAAAAGGGTTTTGCGCTTGTTTGGTTTCGGTTCTTGATGGGGCGCTGCCGGAGGAAGTGTTGAGTTTGAAAACGGAGGATTTGGCGGCGCTTAACGTCGGGCTTCCCGGTGGAGAAAGGTCTCGAGTTAACACATGGCATAATGTTTTAGTTAGTATGCAGAAACGAACCAGGGCTTTGGTTGCTCGAAAGGAAGGGAAAGCTCCATTTGAGCCATTTCCATCGTTGGTGATCACTGCTGAAGGTTTCCAACCAAAAGGAGCTTTTGCCGAGGCTCAGGTCAGTTCTTTGCTGATTTTTGCAACTCATTGGTATTAAATTGAGATATCGATAGCCGATGTTGCAGACGATAAGAACGTTATTTATTTCCTAAAAATAACTATGTGTTTATGACATTATGTTACGGATGCTATTTGCGGTATTGCTGTGACCTTGAAAAAGGTCATTACGCTGCTTCATTATGTAATGCAACCTTGTTGTTTTCATGTTGGTATTAAGATCCTAAGCTTGGAATCTAGTTGATTTGCAGGCAAGGTTTTTGTTCCCTGACAAGTTGAAGGTGGAAGAACTTGTCAAAGTTTTGAAAGAGAAGAAAATTGGTGTTGTGGCTCATTTTTACATGGACCCTGAAGTGCAAGGCATCCTAACTGCTGCCCAAAAGGAGTGGCCTCACATTCATATATCTGACTCATTGGTAATGGCTGATTCTGCTGTTAAGATGGCGAAATCTGGATGTAAATTCATCACTGTTTTGGGTGTTGATTTTATGTCTGAAAATGTTAGGGTAATTCTTGATCAAGCTGGCTTCGGACAGGTATATCTTTTCCGAGTTTGAGTAACCTAGAACAAAGCATCAGGATGTATGATGTATACTATTATGTATGAAGTATGATGTTGATGTATGAGGTATAATGTATTATTATAAAAGCTTATAGACCAGACATGAGAGTCATTTTATGCACCTGTGTTTATTCTATTGTTTTGGATGCAATTTTAGTATGTATTATCTGAAATTTAATGGTATGTACTTAATTTCAAGGCATGGTTTTTTGTTTTAATTTTGGTACTGATGTTTTCTCTCTGGCAAGTGGCATGTGGATGATACTGCTTATTTGTATAAATTGATTTGCAGGTAGGTGTTTGCAGGATGTCTAAAGAACGCATTGGTTGTTCTTTGGCCGATGCTGCTGCTACTCCTGATTATATGAATTATCTTGATGCAGCTTCTAACTCGCGTCCTTCATTACATGTTTTTTACATTAATACATCGTTAGAAACAAAAGCTTATGCTCATGAGCTTTTAACTGATTCGAGGACAAGTGCATCACCTGTCCTCGAATCAGTTAAAATGGGTGTTGTACCTGGAGTTGCAAGCGGGAAGGGATGCTCTATTCACGGTGGCTGTGCATCTTGTCCATACATGAAGGTTAGCTCATTACTTTATTCCACCAATATGCATCATGTTCTTAAGCTGCTAGAGTCCATAATGAACATGTAGAATCATTAGAAATCACTTTATTCCATATATGTGAATATAGATGTGAAACATGGGTTCGAATTTCGCTTCGTTCTAACGACGAAATATGTTAATGCTTACTCGATGTTAAGCTTCTCATATTCGGTTAAACTCTTACCTGCCAGATGAACTCTCTTAGCTCGCTCTTAAACGTTTGCCACCATTTGCCCGATGAAAGAAACAATCTTAAAGCATACGAAACCGAATGATTCAAGTCGCAAACCCCACGAGGAAAATCTATTGCAGATGTTGGATGTGAGCCTATACTGCATATGAGACACTTTCAGGTCAGCATTTGCCTTTTTCTTTTTTCCTTCTTCAATGATCGAGTAATTTCATCCGAAATTCTCTGATCCTTACTTTTCCAGGCAAAGAAAGAACTGTCCGAGGAACTTGTATACCAGGTTCTCGGTCCACACAGTAATGGGAAGTCGGTGTGATAGACCGAGCCAGACAACGAACTGCGCCAGGTTTTCATCTAATGCGAGCAGAATTGGTCGGCATGTGGTTCAACCAGAGGTTCATAACAAAATTTTTCAGTGGTCGAAAGTTGTTTAAAATATAATTATTATGTAAATTCTTATGTAAATCTTAATTGAGGATTAGGTATGTTAATTGGTGGAAAATATGTAAATTTTTATGTAAATCCCAATTGAGTATTAGGTATGCCTAGTCATAGACTGGGGGAATCACATCTGACCTAAATTTTTTACATCAAATATATATATATATACATTAGTGTTGAGCCTAGTGATGGCACTTTACAAGAAGTTAAATGGATCCTATCCTTGATTTATTTTCTAGACGCTGCATAGCTGTTAGCTCTACCGGATATTTATTCTTGGAGCTGCCAAATTATGTCCGAGCTCCAAAAGTATGTCGCAGCTCAATATTATTATTATTGGTTCATTTAAAAACAATTGTTTATATTAATTGAAATATTTTAGTATTTTTGTCATTTTAGATTATATATCAAAATATCAAATTTTATGAATTCTTAAAATTCATCGATCTTTTTTGTTTACCGAGTATATAATGTGAATTGTAACACAACTAAAAAAAAAATATGTGTATGATTCGTTTAAATAGTGTAAAATTAGAATTTTATATTTTTTTTAAAATCGTTAGATGAAAGAAAATCAAATGTTGAGATTAACTGTCGCACCCTAAATTTTAAACTTAATTTATAATTATTTAATTAAACTTGTTTTAAGAACCAAATTACATGATTTTAGGAATCTAGGTTGTTATGCAAGATGCCAATTAGTTCAGGGCCTCCCAACCCATATTAGCCAAGTTAGCTCAGGGCCTTGAGTTTGAATTTTCCCAACCCATAGGCTTGTAAACGAACCGAACGTTTACTGAACCGTTCGTGAACTGTTTGGCGAGATGTTCGTTTATGTTCTTTTATTTATTAAACTTACGAACGTGAATAATATTTTGTGTTCGTTTAATTAAATGAACGAACATGAATAGAGGGCTAGTTCATTCATTTATGTTCGTGAACATTCAGTAATATGTTCGTTTATGTGCGTTCATTTATGTATAGCTCAATCTTTCAAGTCCCATTTAAAAATATTAAAGCATAATAAATTTTAATTTGATATCGATAAATATTTTAAAATTCAATCAATTTTAAATATAAATAAAAAAATCAAAACAATTAAATAAAATACAATCCTAATTGTTAGGAAAGAAAAAAAATCTATTTTCGTTTATGTTCGTTTACGTTCATTTATTGTGTTCGTTTACGTTCGTTCATTTGTGTTCGTTTACGTTTGTTGATTGTGATCGTTTATATTCGTTTACATCCGTTCCCTTATGTTCGTTCATTTGTGTTCGTTTATCATTTAAATGAACGAACACGAACAAGTTACATTCCTTAACGAACGAACACGAACAAGTTACATTCCTTAACGAACGAACACAAACAAGCTACATTCCTTAACGAACGAACACAAACAAGAAATTTTAAGTTCGTTTATGTTCATGTTTGTTCATTTGTTCGGTTAAAGTTACATGAATGAACATGAACATACCCCGTTCATGTTCATTTGGTTCGTTTACAAGCTTACCAACCCATATTAGCCAAAAAAAAAAACATGTTGAAATTAGTTGGTTAAAAAGGATTGAACGAACAATCTGAAAAGTAAGCTCATGCCTTTATCATCTAGGCTAGGCTCTTTTTTTAGATTCAAAATAATAAAATTTTATCTTATATCAGACCAAAGTCAGTTTTTAAAATCTCAATCTCATCTTCCCTTTGAAAATAAACCGAGACATTAAACTTTTAAACTCTCTATTGTTTTCTCACTGTCGATCACCTCTCCGGTCAGTTGTGACGTTCATCGCCATCAACATTGTGCTTGTCATCATCTCGTAACCAAAGCCCAACATTCCTTTTGTCGTGAAGCCATGTCATTTGCCGTGGGGGAAGGCTCGTTAGAATTTAGCGCACTTTCTCGATTTTTGTCGATTTGCCGTCGACCAACCCTCTATTTGTGACACTGCCCATGCCAATGGATTCATCTCATCGTTTCGCTTCTTCGAGTGTTGGTGGTGTCACCGTTGTGGTAGTGGTGGCGGTGAAGCTATTAAAGTTTCAGCTTTTCATTGAGTGTTTTCTACCAATCTCCAATGAGCAACGACGATATCAAGTTACTTATGTAACGCCACGAATTCTAGGTTAGGAGTTTCAGGTATATTCAATATGGACCTTAGAATGATTTCCCTTAACCCATGAAGTTTTGGACCCAAATGGATTGGATTTGAGTTTGAGATAAGCCCAATAAGAATTAAAAAAGGTGTTTATATTATGGACTAAAATGGGGAAGGACCAGTGAGCAATTATCCCAATTTTTGAAAGGAATGTTAAAAACTTTTAATGTTTGTTGATCTCACGTCTAAAAGCTTTGCTCCCCTTTTTTCACACCATTCTTGTCTCTTCCTCTTCCTCTTCACTTTTCATCCTTTTTCTCATTCCTCAAGAACCAACAAAGTTAGAAACTTTAAAAAATCCAAGCACCCCCTAAGAATTCTAAGGTATGAATCATAATCTACAACTCCTAACCTTTCTTTCAAACCCACTATTGCAAGGTTTGGTCAGTCTCCATTAAAATGGGTTTAAGTGGATTTAGTAAACTTGGAGTTTTTAATATGTTTTTTGGGAGTTTTGAGTTGTATGAACTGGTTCTAGAACTCCCTTAAGCTCTAAAATGAGTTATCAACTCGTTAAGTTTGTTTTTATTAGTTCAAGAGAATGGTGAGAGCTCTAAAGAAAGAGGCAAAGAGAAATTGGCCCTAGTGTGAGTCAAGGACATTTTGCAGTCACCTAACAACAAGGTGACATTATTTTAACTTGACCATACCACATTAGGTCATTGTATGTGTATATTTAGAATGTTTAGCTCATGAAAGTATGCTAGAGTAAATCCATGTCATAATTCATATTTAATGTTTGTAAGTATGAAAAATGAAACCTTTTGACTTCTAAGACCTCAAATAAAACTTTAGTAAGCTTTGCTAGTCTTAGGGAAGTGTGTGGGTGAGATTTAGGTGCATTTTTGTGTCCAAAACAGGGCATTTTAGTCTGTCTGTATCGATATTGTACTTCGTGCAAGGCAAAAAAAAGGCAAACTATAATGGGAGTATCAATACTCCATCAAAAGGTATCGATACTCGAGGTCCAATATCGATACTCATAGGGTAGTATCAATACTAGTGGTAAGTTTCAGATTCCATAATATAATTTTGGTATTGTTACAAATGGGAGTATCGATACCAAGGGTAGAATATTGATACTTCTTATAAGAGTATCGATACCAAGGTATTTATCAAAACATCGAAGCTATTTTAGGTATCAATATTCAGGGTAAGTATCGATACCCAAGGGTTGGTATCAATACTATAGGCACAATATCGATACCATCACTGATTTTTGGGCAACTTGGTTCGTTTAGGTTGGGTATTCGGGCTTAGGTGTTTTGAGTTCGTATAAGCTTCAAGTATTCGATACAAGTGAAAATAATCAAGTTAACTAAATTCTCACCTAGAAATCAAGAAAGTTAGGATGACATAAGATTTGTGTTTGTATGATGCTCGGGAAACGGTTAGGACACCCGAGTTACTTTAGCATTATGACGATTGTCCTTTGTTTGTGAAATATCCTGATATTTTCTATTTGGTACACATCCAATGCACGTAAAATTCCAGGTCGTATCAATATGAAATCTGATACACGTAAAATTCTGGATCGTACCCCTATGCTCGAACGGGTTTGGAAAGTGAGCTTTTGATACACATAAAATTCCAGACCTCACCCTGACCTCTCGAGGATTTGAGATAGACTAAGGGCTCTAATTTCTAATGCAAATAAATTTCGGTTCTTACCCTGAAACTATCACGTTCTGGATAGGTCAGTATGTTGTCTGAGATGCACATAAAATTCCTCCGACCACATTACCGGGCCTATATCATGTTTGTTTGTTTATCATGCATGTCTATGACTATACGCATCGGCATGTTCATATAATGCATGCATAAAGTATTGTATAGTTATTTCCGTGGCATACAGCTTGTGAGCTCTATGTATGGAATGTGTTTCCGTGCGTAAGTTAAGAGGGGATCATAGATGAGCATATCACATCAGTACATTCCAAATTAGACGATTTACAGAGTATGTATTCTATATAGACCTTATATCATTCGAGTCATAACCCTATTTTCGTTTAAACTTAATAGATGTATTTTGTCCATATTTTGGGAGACTCTCATATTCATGTAAACCTTGAATATGATTTCGACTATGCTATGATGAATATTTTTATTTTATAAACGTTTTGAAAAGAACTTTTTGGGTTTACCATTTTGATGGTTCCATGTGGCATCATAATCCATGGATCTTCGGGTCTGACTGGATTAGGGTGTTACAACTTAAAACCATGAGAACTTTGATTATAGAGTTTTTGATGTCTTTCTATGCATCGGTGACCATCGTACGCGCCCCACACATTGCCCTTGTGCGTGGGGGTTATCTAACCATGCGTCTTCTATAACAGACTGAACCAATTCTGAACCAGCTTGAGCCAGTTTGAATTGATTTATACCATCGAGCTGAGCCATTAAGATAAATCGAGTTGAGATGTCTAGGCTGATTCGAGTTGTCTGAGATGAGTAGAGTTGATTGAATCGTCGATGACCGTTAATCAGCCATTAACCAGCGTTGATCGATCGTTGACTTTTTTAAAAACACTACTCAAAGCTTTTCGACTTCCTGATTCTGATTTTGAGGTTCGTTTTGCCAAATTCAAACTCAATAAATGTTTTTCAGTGTTTTATATTCTAATGCGATCCGTTTTTCTTGATTAAGTTTCGTTTCTAATTCAATTCATTTTGTCATGTATCCGAGAAATTATGTGACATAGAATTCAATTTTTAGAGCGGTCAAATAGAGTTTAAATGGTTGATTGATGTAGCTAAAAAATAGAGATAATACTTTACTTCCATATACAAGCTTTATGGTGCATGTTGGTAATCGGTTGATGCATGATTCAAATGTTTGGTAATGTAAATCCCGAAGATTATTCTTAAACTCGTATTGAATATGGTACTAGGATGCTAAATCGATTAAGACTCGATTGAATCGTATAAGAAATTGGAAGACTAATAAGAAATAATTTTAAGGTTTATAATTAATCGATAAAGGAAGTACCCTCGAAATCCTTAAATCCTAATGATTATTGTTAAAAGTATTAGTTTCAAAAATACTTGGATAAAAATTTATGAAAGTGCCATTGAGGTGTAAAAAAAGGAAATGAATTAACCCTGATAATGGAATTGACCTGAGAACTCACATTTGATTTGATAAACTTACTGATTCACCTATTAAATCTCTAATCAATTTACAAAATAAAAATTGTAGTAATAAGTTTCTAACCTCTGAGAGTGTAAAAGACTTAGAATTTATGATTTCTAGATCAAATACCCAAAGGCCAAATTATTGGAACTAATGAATACGAATAAATAAGATGAAATTACCAAAATACCTTTGAGCTCCAAAATGACTAAAATAATCTCGAGTAATAAAAGGACCTGAATACCCTTATGGCTTATAATAAGTGAATGGCATTGGATAAATCGTGGAAACATTGACAAACCTAAATGTTGTATCACTCTGAAGGTTGTGGAACACGACCTCTATATGTCAGAAATTTCTGATAATGTTATAATTATAGAATAAAATAAACATCACATGTATACACGTTTTTCTTCTCAAGAGTATTTTTATTATGGACTCAAATGGGGAAGGACTAGGTAAGCAATTACCCCCAATTTTTTAATGCTAAAACTTTTAATGTTTGATGATCTCGCCTATGAAAGTTTTGCTCCTTTTTTTCACACTGTTCTTGTCTATCCCTCTCCACTTTTCAACTTTATTCTCCTTCCTCAAGAACCAACAAAGTTAGAAACATTAAGAATCCAAGCACCCCCTAAGAAATCTAAGGTAAGAATCATAATCTGCAACTCCTAATCTTTCTTTCAAACCCACTTTTGCAAGGTTTGGTTTAGTCTCCATTAAAACGGGTTTAAGTGGGATTTAGTAAACTTAGAGTTTTTAATCTATTTTTGGGGAGTTTTGAGTTACAAGAAATGTTTATAAAACTATCTTAAGCTCTAAAATGAGTTAACAACTCATTATTTTTGTTTTGATTAGTGCAAGAGAAATGTGAGAGCTCTAAAGAAAGAGGCAAATAGAAATTGGCCCAAGGGTGAGTCAATGACGTTTTTCCTTCACTTAGAAACAAATTGACATGATTTTAACTTAACCATGCCACATGTAGGTCTTTGTATGTGTATATTTGGTATGTTTAGCTCATGATAGAATGCTAGAGTAAATCCATGGCATAATTCGTATTTGATTATTGTACGCATGAAAGATGACACCTTTTAACCTCTAAGAGCTCAAATAAGACTGTAATAAGCTTTTCTAGTCTTAGGTGAGTGTGTGGATGAGATTTGGATGCATTTTCATGCCCAAAACAAGGAACTTTAGTCCGTTAGTATCGATATTGTTCTTCGTGTAAGGCAAAAACAAGGATAGTCATGCCTCTTTGGCCGGAGATTTCGGTGATGAGTACGTACCAGACTCGGAGCACGAGATGTCTGCTGACGCAGAAGTTGACGAGGTAAACTTTTTTTGCAATCTAATTTCGAATCTTAGGTAGCTTATCCGAGCTATTCCGAATTTGTCTACTATTCCACCTCCCCTACTTGTACCCCCAGTTTAGCTTATTGTGGTACCCCTAATTTCTTCGATCTAGAGGCTCCATCGATACATTATGACTAAATTTTATGGATCTAGGGACGATGACTCATCTCTACAGACTAGAGGGTCCGGGAGACACTCTATACTCTTAGTCAGTTGTACCTCACTCCCAGGGCAAGCTTGTGCATCATCACCTTTATGATGTGGGACACGATTGATTAGTGAGAGATCACTGAATCGATAATGGAGCCCACTTGGGATTTCTTCTTAATAGAGTTAAGGGATAAGTATATCAGAGAGGCCCAGACTGACGATCTGTGTGACCAGTTTCTGCATCTAAAACAGGGTGACTGTATAATATTTGAATACGAGAAGGAGTTCCTCAGACCGACAAGTATGCGCTAGAGCTTATTTCGACAAAGGCTCACTGTTGAATGAGGTTCAAGGAGGGCCTCCACTTGGATATTTTGACTCACTCGGCAGTCGATCCCCCTTGTGTATTTGTGAGACTAACCCTAAAAGAAAAAAATCTATAGAATTATATGCAAGAAGGATCAAGAGGTGAGCGACTTAGTGGGTCAGAGTCGGAGGGCTCCAGAGACTATTAGGCCATCTCAGTCATCAACAAAGCGGGCTAGGGTCTTAGAGTTTAGGGAAACAACTATCAGGATTGTCGAGGGAGCAGCTCATAGTTCGAATTGTAGAGGTAGATCTGGCTCCCACAGGATACCTTTTTCTTCAGATGGTGTTTTGTGTACTAGTAGGTATGAGTGGGCACCACCTCACCTAGTGTGCTCAACTTGTGGACGTAAACACCCTGCAGAGTGTTACCGAACGATAGGAGACTGCTTTAGTTGTGGGTCTTTGGACCATTTTTTTAGAGACTGTGCATGAGCTCAGAGTTTGGCCCCTGCATCATCACAAATATCTGCTTTATTTGTTTAGCGAGGTTGAGGGTCCTTGATGGGTGGCATAGCCATTTTAGGACAGTACAGTAGGGGTACCACCAAATCTGAGACTGTCTAGGATCCTAGAGTAGTCTCGCATTAATATAATGAGCGAGCTTAGGAGAAGTGTGATACTATTGATGTGATATCAGTTATATTTATAGTCTTTTCAATTCCTGTTACTACAATAATAGATCTCGGTTCCACCTACTCCTATGTTTTCTATGACCTGGTTCGATAGAGAAATATTATAGTCAAGGATTTAGAGAAAGGGGTCAGATTGTCTAATCCCCTAAGATTAAATGTTTTGGTTGACAAGGTTCATCATCGTTTCCCTGTAGAACTTCAGGGTGAGGTATTCTTAGTTTATTTGATAGAGCTATTGTTTGAGGAGTTCGATGTGATCTTATGCATGCACTGGCCTACTAAGTATGACGTAAGTTTGAGTTGTAAGGCGAGAGGGCTTACACTTTGCAAGAATGATGGAACTAAGGTACTGATGGCTGGTGAGAGATCATATTGTACTACCAAAGTGGTTTATGAAGTTAGGGCTCAGAGAATGTTGAGTCAAGGGTGTGAAGCCTTCTTGGCTCACGTGGTGAACACGCGGGATTCTATTTCAATGATTGAGGATATTCGTACCATTCAAGAGTTCTCTGATGTGTTTCTGGAGGAGTTACTAGGGTTACCACCTGACCGTAAGGTCGAGTTCAGCATAGAGGTTCTGTCAGGTTCAGCTCTGGTATCCGCTGCACTCTAACGTATGATATCTATGGAGTTGAAAGAGTTTCAAGAGTTACTTGAAAGGGTTTTTATTCGACCAAGTGTTTCTTCTTGGGGAGTGTCGGTCCTTTTTGTCAAGAAGAAAGATAGGTCGATGAGGTTGTACATTGACTACTGGAAGCTAAATAAGTTGACCATCAAGAACCGCTATCCTTTCCCTTAGATAGATAATATGTTTGACCAACTTAACGGCATATGTGTGTTCTCCAAGATAGACTTGAGCTCAAAGTATTACCAATTGAAAATTAAGGATGCTGACATTACCAATACCCCTTTCAGGATGAGGTACGACCATTATGAGTTTCTCATAATGATGTTTAGACTCACCAATGCCTCGATGATATTCATGTATTTGATTATCCTTGTCTTCCATACCTATCTCGATCAGTTTGTGGTGGTTTTCATTGATAATATTCTTGTGATTATCAGTCCGAGGAGGACTATGATTAGTACATTCGCGTCGTTTTTTAGATGATTAGAGAGCATCAATTATATACCAAGTTTGGGAAGTGCGAATTTTGGTTGAGGGAAGTTGCATTTTTGGGTCATGTAGTAGCAGTTGATGGCATCCGAGTAGATCCCTAAAAGATTAAGGCAGTGGTAGAGTGGGAACTGCCTAAAAATATCACTAAGGTGCACACTTTCTTAGGCCTAGCAGGGTACTACTATTGTTTCATCAAGGGTTCCTCATGCAAGCCCCTGTTTTGACACAATCAGAGTCGAGTAAAGACTTCACCATGTTTAGTGATACATCACTAAATGGTTTGGGATACATCTTGATGCAAGAAAGAAAATTTGTGGCCTATGTATCCCGTCAATTAAAGCCTCACAAGTAAAACTCGCCTACCCACGATTTAGAGCTTGCTGCAGTGGTATTTGTGTTGAAGATTTGGACACACTACTTATTTGGGGGGAAATGTCACATCTTTGTGGATCACAAGAGCCTTAAGTATATGTTCACTTAGAATGAATTGAACTTGAGTAATGAAGATTGGTAGAACTTTTGAAGCACTATGAATGTATGATCGATTATCATCTGGGTAGAGAGAACATTATTGCAGATGCCTTGTGTAGGAAGATCATGGTAGAGTTACAAGATTTACTAGTGCGTCTGAGTTTGTCAGACTCGGTAGTTTGTTGGTCGTGATACGGGTTACCTAATTTAGTGAGCGAAGCTAAGAGCTTTTAGAGTTCAAATGCTTGATTGAAAGCTCGAATAGAACAAATCCTCCGAAGAGAGTCCCTAGGTTATGAGTTACACAATGAGAGCGTGCTATACTTCAGAGGATGGTTATGTGCGCCAGTAAACAGACATCTTTGAGATAAAATCCTTCATGAAGTGCATTGTAGCCCCCTTTCTGTTCATCTGGATAGCAACAAGGTGTACCAAAAGCTTCGACCATTGTATTGGTTGCCGGGCATGATGACAGAAGTATCTAAGTTTGTTATTTTTTTGTATGTGATAACTCTGTGAAAAGGCCATATTTAGGGACTTTTCATTTAAGTTATTGATTGTTTAAGAGCTCATATAGGATCATATAGATGTATTTAGGAGCATATTGTTGTATGTTGTGGAAATTTATTTTGTCGCGACATTTTATTTTGTAAACGGTAATGCGTTATGGGGAAGGTGTTTTGTTTGATGATGTGCAAGATTTAGGAGCAAGGATAAGAAAAAAGGAATTACACTGACATGATAAGACTACTGAGCATAATGCAAATGCCAAATCAGATGGTATTTTGGAAGCGAAAAACATGGAAGATGATGTTTTTAAGAGCCATCTATCCTTTTCTTCACGTGCCATCAACCGCCAGTCACCTAGGAGGGGACATCTACCACCTGGGTCGTCTGATTCTATCTGGACACGCCTAGCTGCCTAGTAGGGGACCACTGCCATAGCTTCTCACCCCCTAACATGAAAGGAACATGATCGGGGTATCCTAAGAATTTTAACACAAATGCCTATGTTATTCTCCCCTTATAAATAAGAGATGGAGCCACCAAAAGAAAGAGACTTTACACACGCCGATTTGAGCTAAATTACAGAGAGAAAAAGGTCTTTCATTTTTTCTTCAATCATCTTTGTCGTGGCATTCCTTCATTAACAAGCTAGAGGGAATGGCGAGCTAGGCGTCCAAGAGAGCTAGTGAGCTGGGGTAGTTCATGGTGACTGAGGGGAGCTCCGGCTATGCACGTCGAAGACTTTTTCTCCTTCCCTTTGCTGTTTTTTCTCTTTTATCTTATTTGGGTCGTATGGAAATGATTCATTTCATACATTATTGTTTGGAATATTTGAACCCTACCATAAACTAGTCTTATTTAGTGGGAGTTCCTTATGGATATTTAAGTTTTATTTTAATGGATGTTTTGTTTTTTATGTTGTTAGTTGTTTTGTTTATGATGTTTAATGCCTTAAGGTTGTAGGTGCTATGAGAGTAGTTGTTCCTTAGAAGATTGCTTAGTGTTCGAGAGAATGACTAAGTAGCATATCGTTAGAGTTTGAGAGAAACTAGGGATAATCCATATAATCAAGGGGTTCTAGATAGTAACTAGGCCTAATCCAACTTAGACATAAGGCTAGGATTTTAATCGACTAAAAGGAATAGTGCTAGATCGAGAGGTTAGATGCTAGTGTTGCCGCTAAGTTGTATTGTCGTGACATATTCTGTTATCTGAACTAATAGGATCCATGCACTTGCTAACGCCAGTAGGTTTTGCCATGGCTTCCTGAACCTGTCAAGTCCCTTGACTAGAGATAGCGTAGGGCACCCTTAGTAAACTTATTCGGGCAAGTAAGGCATAGAAGTAAGACCATCCTGAGAAGTAGACTTAAGTTTCCTAAGTGAATCCTATTATTCATTCTCTTAGTAGCTTGTTGTGTGAGGTGTCTAAAGTCCTTATAATCAAATCTAGTGTTTACATTTAGTTTTGCCTTTCCATTTTCAATTGATTTCACTACACTCAATTTAATTTTTCCAGGACATTTCCATCCATTTTTCCATGACGTTTCCTATCATATTCCATTACACCGTCATTCCATTCCCACCAACATCCATTTCATTTTGCCATAATATTCTCATTTGTAAATACCATCAATAACTATACTTGGCGTGAAATAGTAAATTGATGTGATTAAGCTTATAAATTTCATCCAATTCCTATGGATACGATACTCACTTATCACTGTATTACTTGTTTGATTGTGTATATTGACTAATATTTTCGTGACTATATTTAATAAGCATAATTCGTGGACAAGTTTTTGGCATCGTTGTCGGGGATTGGCAACTGGAAGTTAATTAGTTTTGTCACATCATTTTTATTTTACTTTTTCATTTTTTTATATATATTTTTACTTGTTATTTTCCTTATCTTTTTCAGGTTTTTCTTGGTGTATGCCCAAAAAACACTCTGACGAGCCATTAGAACCAATTGAAGTTGAGATTGAGAGGTTGTTTAGGCAAAGAAGATGTGCTCAATGTGCAAACATGTATCGAATTGGAAATCAAGGTATTGGTCATAAGGAAGATCATAATGTCGAGGTAATTCCGAATGCTGGGAATGCAGCCAGACCTCGTGTCATTCGTGATCACTTAAATCCTATCTTGGATGACTTAGATACATGAATTATGGAACCTGAGATTCATGAAGCCAATTTCGAGGTCAAACTTGTCATGTTCAATATGCTAAATTCCATAGGGCAATTTGGGGCCTTGCCAAATGAACATGCCAGACAACATATTCGTAACTCTTTGGAGGTGTGCAATTCTTTTCGTCAATAGGAATGCACGAAGATGTATCAAAGTTAAAGCTATTTCCATATTCTCTGCATGACTGAGCAAGGGCTTGGTTGAGTGGAGTTCAGTGGGTTCAATGGAGTCTTGGACTGATATGTGCAAAGGTTTTTTGCTATTGTATAATCCACCGAACATGAACACCCAATTAAGGAATGACATCGCTTCCTTTCGTCAAGCTGGTGACGAATCAATGTATGAATGTTGGGATCGGTATAAAGGATTGCTTTGTAAATGCTCAAATCATGGTTTTCAAGATTGGACTCAAGTGGTAATGTTCTATAAAAGAGTAAATGTGCCCACGAGAACGATTCTAGATGCCTCGGCAAATGGGACATTACTCGATAAATCACCTACATATGCATTCGATATTCTGGATAGTATTGCCAACGGTGATTATCAATTCCCATCTACAAGGCTTGGAATTGGGCAAAAATCACATTGAGCATTTGAGCTAAACACTAAGGATTCTGTGTCCTCCCAATTTGTTGCTATCACCAATATGTTAAAGAATTTGCAAAGACCAAGTGAAGGGAAAGAAGTGAAGGCAGCCAATTCAACATGTTTATTATACCATGGAAATCACCGTGAGAGCGAGTGCCTGACCAATCAGGAATTCATCAACTATGTAGGAAACTATAATCGAGGTAACAAGAACCCCTATTCTTACACATATAAGCATGGATGACGTCAACATCCAAACTTCTCGTATGGAAATCAAGGAATCAACAATGCTAGTCAGCCCGTTCGATAGTAGAATTTAAATATCTCCCAAGGGTTTCAAACGAATATGCCATGGCATAATTCAAACAAGGGAGTGCCATCTTCATCCAACACAAGTTCTTTGGAGGTCATAATGCAAGAGTTCATAGCAACCACGAAGACCATACTACAAGACCATGCGACCTCCACAAAAAACCAAGGAGCTTTGCTTCAAAGCCATATCTCATCTCTGAGGGAGTCAGAGGGTCAGGTTGGTCAAAATATCACGCCATTACAAGAACGTCACCCATGTTGTCTACCGAGTGACACTAAACTCACAAAACCTTATGACAAATAATAATGCAGTGTACTTACTCTACGAAGTGGCACCCAAATAAATGTTCAATACAAGTTTGGGGGAAGACCGAAGAATTATTTACCCCATGTAATTGTGCAAGCTGAGTGTGAATTGTCAAAAGAGAAACAAGTGGAAGAGGATAAGGATGAGAGTTCATCTAGTAAAACAAATGAGGGAGCAAACACAAATACCTTGTCAAATGTTGTTCCCGCTCCTTCATTAAAGGAAGTCAGACCCCACCTCCTTTTCCACAAAGACTGAAAAAACATAATGATGACATTCAATTCAATAAGTTTGCGACATTCTGGACCAACTCCACATCTATGTTCCTTTTCTTGAAGCTATAGAACAAATGCCGACATGTGCTAAATTCGTCAAAGAGATTATTACCAAGAAAAGAAAAGCTAAGAAGTACGAGGCATTTGCCACAGTAAAAGCATGATGCTCTGCCTTAAGCAAGCTACCGCCAAAGCGAGTAGATCCATGTATCTTTTTCATTCCATGTTCGATAAGAGAAAATTATGTTGGGAAGGAACTATGTGACCTTGGCTCAAGCATGAACTTAATGCCTAAGTCAATCTTTGTGAGGCTCAGAATAGGAAATGTGAGACCCACCTCTGTTATCTTGTAACTAGCCGACTGCTCCCATGTTCATCCCGAAGGGAGAGTCAAGGATGTCATTGTAAAGGTGGAAAATTTGTGTTTCCAATAGAGTTCCTTATATTGGATTGTGAGGTTGATGCCACGACACCCATAATCTTGGGGAGACCCTTCCTAGCTACCAGGTGTATTTTGATGAGTCTGAAGAATGACAGAGTATTTTCGAAGCGGGTCCATTGATAGCAGGAGAAGCTGATCAATTTTACCATGACAATTTCATTCAGCTGGAAAATTATGAGAGGCTTATTGAAGAAGAAAGTGTCGAAAAGCCCAATAACTTTTCTTTAGAGGTACAGCAGGCTAGCTACCTTATAGCTAGCCTAGGTACACATTTTGAACCCCTTGATTTCAATGAGTTTGTTCCTCCTAAGTCCTCATTACACTATTCACCTACCCTGGAGTTAAATAATTTGCCACAACATCTTAAATATGTTTATCTGGGTAGTAATAAAACTTTACATGTTATTATTTCATATGCCCTTACTCCTAACCAAGATTGTAGTTTGCTAAGTGTTTTGTCACAGCAAAAGAAAGCATTAGGATGGACTATAGCGGATCTAAAGGGGATAAGTCCCACCATTTACATGCACAAAATCCTACTAGAAGAATGCCATGACAAATCCATAGAACCACAAAGAAGATTAAACCCAATCATGAAGAAAGTCGTGATGAAAGAAATTCTCAAATAGCTTGATGCTGGAGTGATTTACCCCATCTCTAATATTCTTGAGTGAGTCTCGTCCAATGTATGCCAAAGAAGGGAGGCACGATCGTGGTGACAAGCGAGGACAATGAGCTATTACCAACACGTACTTTCACCAGGTGGCGGATATGCATGGACTACTGCAAACTAAACAAGGCCACCAAGAAGGACCACTTCCCTTTGCCTTTTATCGATCAAATGCTAGATCGACTGATTGGTAAGGTATATTACTTCTTCTTGGATGAATACTTGGGGTTTAATCAAATTACCATCGCACCAGAGGACCAAGAGAAGACAACGTTCACGTGTCCCTATGGCACTTATTCTTTCTAGAGGATGCCTTTTGGACTCTGTAATGCCCCAATAACCTTTCAGCGCTGCATGCAAGCTATCTTTTCTGACATGGTTAAGGATTTTCTAGAAATCTTTATGAATGACTTCTCCGTTTCTAGAGATGACTTTGAAAAATGCCTTGGCAATCTGGCAAAGGTACATAAGCGATGTGAGGAGGTCGATCTCATATTGAATTGGTAAAAGTGTCACTTCATGGTGACCAAAGGCATTGTGTTAGGCCATAAGATCTCTCATAAGGGCATTGAAATGGACAAAGCCAAAATTGAGGTGATCGAGAAGCTACCCCCACCAACTTTTGTCAAGGGAATTAGGAGTTTCGTTAGACATGCTGAGTTTTATAGAAGATTCATCAATGACTTCTCCACGATATCCAAGCCCTTATGCACCCTACTTCAACAAAATTATCCCTTTGTGTTCGATAAAAATTGTCATGGCGCATTCACCAAGCTAAAACAAAGACTTATCTCTGTACCATTGTGGTTCCCCTCGATTGGACGTCACCATTTGAGTTGATGTGTGATAAAAGCGTTTTGCCGTGGCAGTTGTGTTTGGGAAACACAGAGGCAAAATTTTCCATGTTATATATTATGTTAGTCATACCTTGAATGAAGCACAACTAAACTATACTACTACTGAGATTGAATTACTTGTCGTAGTATTTGGATTTGACAAGTTTAGGCCATACTTAATAGGCACCAAAGTCATTGTTCACACTGATCACTCAGCTATAAAATACTTGGTAAACAAGAAATATAACAATCCTAGAAACAATAGGTGGATATTACTACTACAATAATTTGACTTAGAGGTGATAGATAGAAAAGGTACTGAAAACCAGGTTGCAGATCATTTATCTAGGCTATATAATAATTCTGAATGCATTGATATTTTAGATATTCAAGAAGAATTCCCTGATGAGAAAATTTTATATGCCACAATAATTTCATGGTACGCTGACATAGTCAATTTTCTTGTTAGTGGTATTTTACCTTATCAATTGAATAGCCAGGGAAGGAAGAAGTTCAAGCATAATACCAAGTTATACTTCTGGGACGAACCATATTTATTCAAACAATGTATCGATCAAATAATTCGACGTTGTGTCCCTGAAGAGGAGCAAAAAAACATTCTACACCATTGCTACATAGCCCCCTGTGGAGGATATTTCGGAGGTGCGAGAACTACTACTAAGGTACTCCAATCAGGATTTTATTGACCGTCACTATTCAAGGATGCTCATGAATTTTACAAAGCATGTGATAGATGCCACTACACTATGAACATTCCATGCGACATGAAATGCCATTGCAAAATATTCTAAAGATCGAGCTCTTTAACGTGTGAGGCATTGACTTCATGGGACCGTTCCCATATTCATTTGGAGACTTGTACATCTTACTTGTTATGGATTATGTATCTAAGTGGGTTGAAGAAATTGCCACACCGAGGAATGACTCTAAAACCATGCCCAAGTTCCTTCACAAGAACATCTTTACCCGATTTAGAGCACCTAGAGCCATCATCAGTGGCGAAGGAAGTCAATTTGATAACAAGCTAATTGCCAAGGCATTACAAAAATATGGAGTACGACATAAAAGTTGCACGGCATATCACCCATAAACCAATGGGCAAGCTGAAGTGTCAAACCGGGAGATTAAGTAAATCCTAGAGAGGGTGGTGAATCCTAGAAGAAATGATTGGTCCCCGAAATTGGATGAAGTACTATGGGCTTATCGAACGACACTCAAAACACCTTTGGAAATGCCGCCTTTAAAGATGGTATATGGGAAAGCATGCCACCTACCTGTGGAATTAGCGCATAAGGCATATTGGGCTATCAAGAAGCTTAACTTTGATGCACAACTAGCTGGGGAGCAATGATTACTCGATCTGAATGAAATAAAAGAATTTCGAGCACATGCATATGAAAATACCAAGTTTTACAAAGAAAAAACCAAGAAGTGACATGATCAAATGCTTTTACCAAGTCATTTTCATATTGGCCAGCAGGTGCTCCTTTTCAACTCGAGGCTGAAGCTCTTTCCTGGCAAACTGAAGTCACGATGGTCCAGACCTTTTGAAGTACACCATGTCTACCCTCATGGCACTATTGATATTAATAATATAGATGATGGGTCCATTTTCAAAGTTAACGACCAGCGTCTGAAGGCTTATCTAGGAGCTTTGCCCTTGCGTGACAAAGTGACACTCTTCTTGCACGATGATGAAATCTGCTAAGCATTTTGAAGATGCCATTATATTTTGGATTTACTTATGTCCATAAATAAATGTTTATTTTACTCTATTTTAATTTTTATTCAGTTATTTTAGAATTAATTAAAGTTAATTTGATTTTTTAGGACCCACGCAGAAGGCATATGAGACCCGTACGACTGAGGACATGGAGTGGGCAGCTCAGTGCCAACAACCAAATGTCAAGAAATTGAACTCCAACTCTCAACCTTACCAGTACCCCCACAACCCACAGAGCCAGTAGAGGCAGGATAATTAGAAATGCCGCAGCAAATTCCTTTACGAATGAGTAGACACCAGTTGAAGAATGTGTCTAGATGTGAGGAGCCTCAATTATCCCTGGTCCCTGAAAGCCTTAGGACCCTGTTGATGTACCAGCATCAGATTCTGAACACTCCATCCCCACACAATTGCGTAAGCGCCCACATCACACAGCCGTCGCACCACCACCAGCATAAATAGTCAAAGTACCTTGCATTGCATAACATGTAGTCTAGTTTTACCTTAGTTTTTTTTAGCATTGAGGACAATATTTGTTTCATGTTTGGGGGAAATAGGGTATCTCAAATCATTGCATGATAGTATTAGTAGAATGAATATGCCATGACATTAGTAAATTTTGGTATTAGTTTTATGGAATAAAATAATGATGCTCGATGATGATAAACTCTTTATGGCTAGAATTAAATGTCCATGATTGTTGATGATGATAGAACCAACTCTAGGACTTGTGTCTTTGTAATTTTTTATACACGATTGTATGTTTTCCATGCTTAAGGAACTTAGAAATTTTTATAAGAGAACTCTTGCATGTCTTGGCATAAAACTTTGATAATATCCTTGAATGATGAAAACCCCACATGTTAAAAAATGAATAAAAAAAGAAAATGATGAAAAACATTTACGAATAAGGCATATTTGTAGAAGGACACTTTGTTATGCCATGGCATTTCCTGGATACTGCATTTAAGTAAATGGCAACCACGACATATGAGTGAATGAAAGTAGTCACGGATGACTCTACCTGACTAACTCGGGGGTGGAATGTATGATCCCTTTCACCTAGAGTGTGGGATGGTAGGTATGATGGGCTGACTCCCCTCATAGCAGTTAAAAAAAAGAAAAAGAAAACAATGTGGGAGCAAACTTGTAAATGTCATGGCAAAACAAAAGAGCTTTCTTAGAAATTTTCTAGGTTTGTTAAGCATGGACTTGATACAAACACGCACACACACAGACACAAAGGATCTTGCCCTAGGGGATAGTGCTTGATTTCTCAAACTAGTCTACCATGTTGAATCCAACTGTCCTGAGGGTTGAAATCCTATCCCTTATGACTAGAATGAACCTGAATTTGCCATGGTATTTTTATTTTTCTTAATACTATCCATTGCCTGAGGAAAAACAATAGCTTAAGTTTGGGGGTGTCATTACTCTGCGAAAAGGCCATATTTAGATCCTTTTCACTTAAGTTATTGATTGTCTAAGAGCTCATATATGATCATATAGATGCATTTAGGAGCATATTGTTGCATGTGGTGGAAATATATTTTTTGCGACATTTTATTTTGTAAATGGTGTTGCTTTATGGGGAAGGTGTTTTGTTTGATGATGTGCAGGATTTGGGAGCAAGGATAAGCAAAAGGTAATTATCGTGACATGATGAGACTGCTGAGTAGAATGCAAATGCCAAATCAGATGGCATTTTAGAAGTGGAAAATATGAAAGGTGATATTTTTAAGAGCCAACTATCCTTTTCTTCACATGCCTTCAACCGCCAGTCCCTTAGGAGGGGACATCTACCACCTGGTCGTTTGATTTTGTTGGGACCACGCCCAGCTGCAAGCTACCCATGAGGGGACCACAGCTGCTCACCCCCTCACGTGAAAGGAATCTGATCGAGGTATCCTAGGAATTTTAACACAAATTCCTAGGTTTATTACCCCCTATAAATAGGAGATGAATCCACCAAAAGAAAGAGACTTTACACACGCCACCTTGAGCTAAATTACAAAGAGGAAAATGTCTCTCCTTTTTTCATCAATTGTATTTGCCGTGACATTCCTCCATTGAAAAGCTATAGGGAGTGACAAGCTAGGCGTCCAAGAGGAGCTAGCGAGCTGGGGCAGTTCGTGGTAGCTGATGGGAGCTCCGACAGTGCACGCCGAAGGGTTTACTTCCTTCCCTTTTTTGTTTGCTCTCTTTTATCTTATTTGGGGTGTATGGAATGGATTCATTTCATGCCTTGTTGCTTGGAATATTCGAACCCCACCATGAACTATTCTTATTTGGTGGGAGTTCCTTATGGATATTTAAGTTTTATTTTAATGGATGGTTATTATTGTATGCTATTATTTGTTTTGTTTATGATGTTTAATGCCTTAAGGTTATAGGAGCTATGAGAGTAGTCGTTCCTTAAGAGATTGCTTAGTGTTATAGAGAATGACTAAGTAGCATATCCTTAGTGTTTGAGAGAAACAAGGGGGATCCACATAAGCAAGGGGTTCTAGATACTAACTAGGCCTTATCCAACCTTAGACATAAGGCTAGGATTTCAATCGACTAAAAGGAGTAGTACTCGGTCGAGAGGTTAGATGCTAGTATTGCCGCTAAGTGGTATTGTTGTGACATATTATGTTATCTAAACCAATAGGATCCCTACACTTGCTAATGCCAATAGGTTTTGCCATGGCATCCTAAACCTGTCGAGTCCCTTGACTAGAGATAACATAGGTCACCCTTAGTAAACTCTGTCGGGCAAGTAAAGCATAAAAGTAAGATCATCCTGAGAAGTAGACTTAAGTTTCCTATGTGACTCATATCATTCATTCCCGTAGTAGCTTGTTGTGTGAGGAGTCTAAAGTCTTTATAATCAAATCCAGTGTTTACATTTAGTTTTTCCTTTACATTTTCAATTGATTCCACTACACTCAATTTAATTTTCCCAAGACATTTCCATCCACTTTGCCACGTCATTTCCATTTGCTACCATATTCCAATACACCATCATTTCATTCCCACCAATATCCATTTCATTTTGCCACAACATTCTCATTTGTAAATACCATCACTAACTATACTTAGGTGAAATAGTAAATTATTGTGATTGATCTTATAAATCTCCTCCAATCCATGTGGATAAAATACTCACTCATCATTGTATTACTTGTTTGATTATGTATGTTTGCACATATTTTTGCGACCATATTTAGTATTCACAATTTACGGACAGTATGCAACAAGTCAATGTTGAATATCAAGTTCCCTCAGGATTACTGCAACCGATTCAGATTCCGCAATGGAAATGAGAGAGAGTGACAATGGACTTCGTAACCAGTCTACCGATGACGAGATTCATTTATGATGCAATGTGGGTTGTAGTGGACCATCTGACCAAGTCCACTCACTTCCTTCCGATTTGAATGGATTTTACGCTAGAAATATTAGACCAATTGTATATTCGTGATATTGTGAGGTTGCATAGGGTACCTATCTCGATCATAACCAACAGAGAATCACATTTCACCTCTCGATTCTAAAAAGTACTGCATGGAGCTTTGGGTACTGAACTACATTTTAGTACCGCCTTTTTAATACCCCAAATTTTGACTAGTGACTAAAATGTAAGTTTTGAAAGTTTTAGGGTTAAAGTATAAATTTTGTAAAAGTTTAGGGACTAAAAATATAATTTTGAAAAGTTATAGATTTTAGACCGTAAATGAACATTTTGGTCTAAAACAAGGATTTTGGTGGGAATTAGACTTTCGGTACGAGATTTGTGTTAAAAGTTATAAACCGATAAAGTTCGATATTAAAATCGGATAATCGGATCAAACCAGAATTTTATGAAAATTTGAAGGATGTTAGAAAATGGTTGGAAATATTATTTCCATATTTTATATCAAAGAAATTTGATTCAGAGCAGTGTAAGTTTTCATATTGGGCTGGATAGTGGAATTTTAGTGACTAAAGTGTAATTTTCTAAAATTGCAAGGCCAAATTGAAAAGTCAAAGTCAAGTTGATTCATCTTTGACTAAGGAGTATTTTAATGGAGGGAATGAAAAAGGAAATTGGTAATTTTAATATCATTAATAGTATTTTTGGAATTTCTCATAATTGAATAAAAAAATTCAATTATAATAATTTAAAGACAAGTGTAAAGGCTAATTTCATGTTAGAATAATCAATAAATTAGCCATTTTCAGCTTGTTGTTCTTCTCTTGGTCGAACCACCTTGCTCAAGGTAAGAATTTTTTCTTTTGATTTTTGAAGTTATACACTTGATTTTTTATTATTACGCTATTAGACATAGAATTAATCTACATAAAATTCTCTATCATTTGGTACCATTATTTCATATTGAAGATGCTTATATGTTGAAATTTAAGGTTAGGGTTTATGCAAGGTTTTTGGAGTTTGAAGAATTAATGAAATATTATTATTTTTTGATGTTGGAGATTAATTTTTAAGCATGTATGATGTTTAAAATCAAGTGTAAAATGATTTAAAGCATTTGGGCTAATTAGGGTTTTGGTGATTGATTGGATTTTGGTTCAATTTGATGTTTTGTTGAATAGAATAACATGAATTTGAAGTAAGGAAGTTGAATTCATGCTTGAAATTGAATGAAAAGCTAGTCTTATGATCATAGTGACATTCGACCACTGATAAAAAATGAGAGAAAATATTTAAAATTTTCATATGGTCTAGAATTGATATTAAAAGTGTTATATGTGACTTGGAGATCAATTTGGAGCCTTGAGTTAGTAAAAGGGTTAATATACAAGTTTAGAGAATTATGGGATATTATTGCAAGAATGTAATATTTGAAGGGTTAATGCTGATATTTTATAGTTGAAAATGCTGGAAATTTAAGTTGGAAAGTTGATTGGAACCAAATTTCAAATTTGGTAAAATTTGAGGGTGGAATTCGAAAAGTCTCAATATTATGGGGACTTGAATTTAAGTTTATTAAATGTGAAAGTATCATTTGAGTAAATTATTGTAATGCTGGAAATTTATTTAATGTGTTGATTTTTGGGTTTAATACTATCAAGTTGTGTGGTTGAATTTGAAAAGTCTAAGAAAGTTTAGGATGAAATTACAAGCTTTCGAATATAGTGTTGATTTGAATATTTTATTCAGGTGCTAGAAACTTTATGTGATTAATGTAAAATGATCATAATGGTGAAGGGTTATTATGGATTAAATAGGAAAGTTGATAAGGATTCTAAAAATGATTCATAATTAGTGGTTGGATTATGAAATTAGTAAAAGTTGAAGAGTTGATAGTGAAAAAAAAATATTCATGGAATTTAATGAATAGTTTGAAATTACGATGGAAGTACGATTTAATTTTATATCAATTTAAGTATCGAATTTATTTTTATTGAATTTTATATTTAAGTTTAGATTATGTTAGTTCGATACTAATGAATATTTTGAATATTCTACGTTATTATATGACGTCGTCAATCCACTGTAAATTTAATGATTCAAGTACCTTGAAAGGGGAGCAAAAAGTGTCGGATCGCGAAGATTATTGTGGAGAAGATTTGATAGCAAGGAAAATGTGAGTACATTTCATTTGTATATATGTTTTGACCAAACATTGGCTTGCGATGAGCCAAGCCAATATTGGAGTTACGTTAAGAACTGACTCCTTGTATTATATGAAGTGTGATTGAAGTTTATACGTTTATTTAGTAAGCTAATAGAACTAGTGAATAAGTCAATTACACTAGTTGGTAAAATCTGCCTAGAAATTATGTTTTGAATAATAAATTTAGAAAATCATCAGAAATTCTAAAAATATTATTAAAGGATGAATCTTATACCATTGGATTATTTTATCAGTCTAGTTTTGTTTAGAATAAATAATAACTGATTTCGAGGAATATACAAAAATATATGAATTTTTAATCAGTGATAGGTCAGAAAACATGACATCAGATTTTATCCAAAACAACTTCTGTCGAACAACTTTAAAAATTTACTATAAATTATACACGTGGAAATAGATAGAGTTTTGGGAACAATTTTTTTTAAAAGGAATAGTGAGGCTTATATTTGGTTTATAAGTAAATTGTTCAAATGCGTTTAGTTTATTTATTTAATTACTTTGGTTGATAATGACTTGCAATAAGTCAACCTCATTTTTTTCCAGTATGATTTATAAATTTTCAGTATGGAATATTTTTATAATATTTTTCATCATGTTTTATGAATGATTTTGGGTATGAACTGCCCAAGTATGATATTTATGATGATGAATTCTAAATGTTTACAATTATCAGACATTCCATATTTATCAGATATGTACAGTTATCAAATGATTTTCAGTTATCAGATATTTACCGTTATTAGATGATTTTTATTTATCAGATGATATTTTTATGATATTTGATGATGAATTACATGATTTTTGATAAATCATGAGAGGTTTCTCATCAGGTTTTCAGAAGGAAAACGGCCTGACTAGCCCGATTTGAAGTTTTGATTGTTTTTATCTAAAATTTCAGTTTATTGTTTATATTTTATGGATTTTCTGCCTCACTAAGTTTTACTTAGCGCATAATGATTTTCATTTGTAGGTTCGAATATAGTAGTGGACGTGAATTGAGGAGCTTGCCAACATCTTATGGAAAATCAAACCTACCGAAAGTATCAATAAGACATCCTAACTTTGACAAAATAGTGGCATGTACATTATATACGTTGGGTTCTCTATCAGATTTATTTAAAAGGGTTTATATTAGTAATTAGGGTTATTTTCTTTAGTTTTGTCTAATTTTAGTGTTAATCATATTTATGAGTAAATAGTATACATGTTATATTTTAAATTGTTTAAAACCATGTGGTATTAAGCAGTTGTATATGGATATGAAACAATACTGAACTGCCTAATTTCTGAATAAAATCAGATTTGTTTTCAATGATCAAACAATATTTTATAAATTTATATGATTAAGGAAAAAAATTTTAAACTTAAAAAGGAAATTATTAAATTAAACAAAAATTTTAAGCATTGAAGTTCAACAAATGTCTGTTGAGTTGATGTGACATATTTAGCTCATATTACGAGGCATATACGGATTAAAGGTATTACACCTTTCATCCATAGATAGATGGGCACTCCGAGCAAGATATTCAGATTTTAGAGGATATCTAAGATGCACCATTTTGGATCTTGAGGGTAGTTGGTAAGATAACTTGCCCTTGGTGGAGTTCGAGTACAAAAATAGTTATAAAGGAAGTATTTAGATGGTTCCTTATAAAGCCTTGTATAGGCGCAAGTGTAGAACTCCATTGTGTTGGACGGAGCTCAGTGAGGGTAAGATAGTAGGTCCTAACTTGATCCAAAAAAATGAATAGAAAGTTCAGTTGATTCAGAGACGGTTGAAAGAGGCTTTTGACAGGCATTGGTCATACGCTAATCTGAAGCGCAAGGATATAGAGTTTATAGTAGGAGAAAGAGTGTTTCTCAAGGTTTCGCTATGGAAAAAGGTACTTCAGTTTGGATGTAAGGGTAAGTTGACCCCACGATTCATCAAACCATATGAGATTTTGGAGAAAGTTGGCCCAGTGGCTTATCAATTAGCTTTGCCTCCAAAGTTACAGCGCATTCACAATGTGTTCCACATCTCCATGCTTCGAAGATACCGATTTGATACATCCCATGTTATTCCCCTGGAACAAGTAGAACTGAGACAAGACCTAACTTACGAGGAAAAACCGATCTGAATCCTTGCCAGAGACATCAGGGAACTAAGAAACAATAAGATAGTTTTAGTAATGGTTCTGTGGAGAAACCATGGCTCAGAGAAGTGTAACGCCCTGAGTTTCGGGTTAGGAGTTTAAGCTATATTCAATTTGGATCTTAGGATATTTTCCCTTAATCCATGAAGCTTTGGACCCAAATAGATTAGATTTAGGCTTGAGATAAGGCCAACAAGCATTAAAAAGGGTGTTTTTATTCTGGACTCAAATGAGAAAGGACCAGGTGAGTAGTTAACCCAATTTTTGAAAGAAAGGCTGAAAACTTTAATGTTTGATGATCTCACGTCATTCTTGTCTTTTTATCTCCACTTTAAAGAATCCAAGCACTCCCTAAGAATTCTAAGGTAAGAATCATAATATACAACTCCCAAGCTTCTTTCAAACCCACTTCTGCAAGGTTTGGTTCATCTTTATTAAAATGGGTTTAAGCGGGGTTTAGTAAACTTGGAGTTTTTAATCCGTTTTTGGGGAGTTTTGAGTTGTAAGAAATGTTTTTAGAACTCCCTTAAGCTCCAAAATGAGTTAACAACTCACTATGTTTGTTTTGATTAGTGCAAGAGCAGGGTGAGAGCTCTAAAGCAAGAGGCAAAGATAAATTGGCCCTAAGGTGAGTTAAGGATGTTTTTCAGTCACTTAGCAGCAAGGTGACATGATTCTAAACTGACCATTCCACATGTAAGTCATTGTATGTGCATATTTGGTATGTTTAGCTCATAAAAGCATGCTAGAGTAAATCCATTGCATAATTTGTATTTGATGTTTGAAAGCATGAAAGATGACATCTTTTGACCTCTAAGACCTCAAATAAGACTTTAATAAGCTTTTCTAGTTTTAGAGAAACGTGTGGGTGAGATTTGGATGAATTTTTGTGTCCAAAACAGGGCACTTCAATTCGTCAGTATCGATACTGTAATAATAGTATCGATATTGTTCTTCGTGCAAGGATAAAAACAAGGCAAATTATAATGGGAGTATCGATAATCCATCAAGAGGTATCGATACTCGGGGTCCAGTAATGATACTCAGAGGCTAGTATCAATACTGGTGGCAAGTTTTAGATTATAGAATACAATTTTGGTACAGATACTCATAGAAGTATTGATACCAAGGGTAGAGTATCGATACTCCTCATAGGAATATTTATACCAAGTTATTTTTCAAAACATCGAAGCTATTTTAGGTATCAATACTCTGGGTGAGTATAGATACCCAAGGGTCAATATCGATACTACAGGCATAGTATCAATACCATAGCTGATTTTTAGGTAACTTAGTTCGTTTGGGTTGGGTGTTCGGGCTTAGGTGTTTTGAGTTCATGTATGCTTCAAGTATTTGATACAAGTGAAAATAATTAAGTTAACTAAATTTTCACCTAGAAATCAAGCAAGTTAGGATGGCATAAGATTTGTGTTTGTATAACGCTGGGGAAATTGTTTGGACACCCGAGTTACTCTAGCATTATGAAGATCATCCTTTATTTGTGAAATATCTGAATATTGTAGGTTTGTTACACATATGATGCATGAAAATTTTGGGTCCTATCGATACGAAATTTGACACACATAAAATTCTAGATCGTAACCCTATGCTTGAATGGGTTTGGAAAGTGAGCTTCTAATACACATAAAATTCCAGACCTCACCCCAACCTCTCAAGGATCCGAGATAAACTAAGGGCCCTAAGTTTTGATGCACATAAATTTCGATTCTTACCTCAAAGCTGTCATATTTTAGATAGGTGGGCATGTTTTTCGAGATGCACATAAAATTCCTCCGACCACATTATCGGGCCTATCTCATGTTTTTCTATTTACCATCCATGTCTATGATTATAAGCATCGACATGTTCATATAATGGATGCGTGTAATATTGCATAGTTATTTTTGTGGTACTGAGCTTGCAAGCTCAGTGTATGCAATGTGTTTTCATGCGTAGGTTAGTAGGGGATTGTTGAGGAGTATATCACATTAGTACATTCTTGACCAGACAATTTACAGAGTATGCCTTAAGTATATTTGAGGGCATGTATTCTGTATAGACCTTATATCATTCGAGTCATAACTTTATTTTGGTTTAAACTCAATGGATGTATTTTGTACATATTTTGGGATACTCCCATATTCCTATAAACCTTGAATGTGATCTTGACAATGCTATGATGAATGTTTTTATTTTATGAACATTTTGAAAAAAAAAACTTTTTGGTTGACATTTCGATGGTTCTGTGTGGCATCGTAATTCATGGATCTTCGGGTTGGACTAGATTAGAGTGTTACAACTTAAAATCATGAGAGCTTTGATTATGGAGTTTTTGACATCTTTCTATTCATCGTGACACATCACCCATACACGTGGGGGTTATCTAGCAGCCATGTCTCTTTTATAACTGGCTAATCCGATTCTGAACTAGTTTGAATCAATCTGTACCACCAACCTGAGTCGTTAAGCTAAACTGAGTCAAGCTGCGTAAGCTGATTTGAGCCATCTGAGCTGAGCGGAGTTGATTGAATAGTCGATGACTAATGATAAACCATTAACCAGCGTTGATCGATCATTAATCATTTGTTGACTTTTTTGAAAACCCTACCCAAAGTTTTTTGACATTCTGAGTCTATTTTTGAGGTTCATTTTGCCAAATTCAAACTCGATAAAATGTTTTGCACTGTTTTGTCTTCTAATTCAACCCGTTTTCCCGATTAAGTTTCGTTTCTGATGCAATTCATTTTCTCATGTATCCGAGATATTATATGACATCGAATTTAAGTTTGAGAGCGATCAAATAGAGTTTAAATGGTTGATTGATGTAGCTTAGACATCAAGATAATACTTTATTGTCATATAAATGCTTTATGGTGCACGTTGGTAATTGGTTTATGCATGATTGAAATGTTTGGTCATGTAAACTCGAAGATTATTCTTAAACTCATACTGAATATGGTAATAGGATGGTAAATCGATTAAGACTTGATTGCATCGTATAAGAAATTGGAAGACTGATAAGAAATAATTTAAGGTTAGTAAGTAATCGATAAATGAAGTAATCTCGAAATTCTTATGATTATTGTTAAAAATATTAAAGTCAGAAATACTTGGATAAAAATTTACAAAAAACCATTGACGTGTAAAAAGGAAATGAATTAACCCTGATAGTGGAATTGACCTGAGAACTCGCATTTGATCCAATAAACTTACTGATTCACCTATTAAGTCTCTGATCAACTTACAAAATAAAAAATGTAGTAATCAGTTTCTAACCTCTAAGAGCGTAAAAGACTTAGATTTTATGATTTCTCGAGCAAATACCTAAAGACCAAATAACATGAACTGATGCATGCAAATAGATAAATGAATTTACCAAAATACCCTTGTGCACCAAAATGACTAAAATAATCTCGAGTAATGAAATGACCTAAATACCCTCATGGCCTAGAATAAGTGAATTGTATTGTATAAATTGGGGAAACTTTGACAAACCTAAATGTTGTATCAGCCTGAAGGTTGTGGAACACGACCTCTATATGTCAGAAGTTTTTTATACTGTTATAATTCTAGAATAAAATAAACATCAAATTAAACACGATTGTCTCCTCAAGGTACATTTATTGATGGTTTGTGGAGGTGATATGTTTAGGTATATAATGCAGTCGATACTAAGAAATGAATATTCGTGAAGTGTTTATGTTCGAATAATCGATAAATTCATGACCTAAATACATTCATTAAAGCTCGATTTATTAGATAGGGCTCAAAAGCCTGATAAATCATTACAAATTTGGAATGCTACAAATTACCTTTTTATCCTAATTCGACCAAATTACCAAAAATTCCTCTCAATAGAAAAATAACTAAAATGCCCCTGATAACATAAAAGATGGAACCACTCTATTATATCCAAATTTTAATTAATCCTAATGTAAAAGTTCATGAATACCTTCCTTGTGTATTTGAATCCTAAACATCCCTAAATCAGTAATTTTTAAATGTCTAATTAAATCAATTAGCTATTGAACCCTTTTAATAGGAATCTTGCTTTTAGAATCAGATCAACTTATAGAAGTTTCATGTTTCTCTTCCCGATAATTACCAAGTTCCTCCGGAAATTAATTGAATCCTCTAGTGTGTTTCCTACACACACACACACATATTCTTTGATTTTAAAAGTATGACGTTGTTATCTGAAATAAAAAAGTGATCTCTGATTTCCATTTCTGATACAAAATATATATGGTTTATGATTTTGATATTAATTTTTATTATTTAATCTAAGTTATAATAAGGGTATTATTTGAGATCTATTATGGAGTCTCTTCAGGTCGAGTATCAATCAAGATGGTAAATTCTTACGAACTTAAGATGACCCTTGAGTAGGCTTTAGGACCAATGGGCCTAGGGTAAGACCTTGTGCATCCTAAGGCACTCCCGTAGGATAGCTCCTCTATTTTGTACATAAGGTAAGTCCTTGTGGACCTGAGGTATCCCCTTAGATGGGTCTTACGCTTTGATTAGGGTAAGTCTTTATGGCCCAAGGTACTCCATTAGGTTGGCTCCTATACCCATTGGGTATAGGGTAAGTTCTTATGGATGTAGTTCCCCATGTCGGTGTTCGATTAGAGGGTATTAATGTGATTTTAAAAATCTATTTTACCAAAATAAACTACTATTATTTTAAACTATTTGTACACTTATGTCCAATTTTGTAAACACGCTAGACTCCCCAACTTAATCTCCTAAATCAGTCTTTCTGATTGTTTCCTCCGGACTGTATGTTTCCTGACTATTACCTGAAGGATTACTTAATGAAACCTCAACTCACCACTAGATCTTGTATATGCCTGGATCACTAAAAAGATTTTATGCTTTGTTGTATATCTATTTGTCCTTTAGCATCATCCGATAGTTTTGTATTACTGAACCTTCCAAAAGCTCACTCTATTACTCACCATTTCAGGTTAAAAGAATCGATCTTTTACAGTATCAACATCAGTAATGAGAGTTCCTTTGATGTCACTTGCAGAGTATGTTGCAAGTGTAATTAAAGGGCATGCATGTCACATTTTGCATATATATTAGAGTCTGTAATTTGTTTTGATAATGGATATTATTAAATTCTATTTCTAATATATGAATGATTCTTTGGCTTATGTTTTTATTGATAAATTGTTTTACGGTTTAAAATGGTTTAACAAAAAATTTATTTTCTTTGGATTTTTATGTGTGTCGCTTCGGTGGCCATAATGTGACACATTGGATCGAATCAGGTCACCTGTATATGATTGAGGGTGTTACAATGACAACATGAAATAATAAGATATTCAACAACAAAAAACAAGCAAGTAATCTCAGCCTTTGATTCCTCCTCATCTAATGATCCTAAAAAAGTGTAAAATTTTAGTCTTACACTATGGATCCTAACCCATATAAATATATCAATTTAATTTTTATTTTTATAAACAAAAATGTATGTACTCACGTAATAAATATAGATATTTGAATTAAAATCATAAATAAAGATTGAACTAAAAAGTATTTAAAAAATTAGTTTCAATTGAAATGAAATGTTTGATAACTTGATTGAAGTTCTCAACTTAAATAAGATGAACAACTCAAAGAAGACTAACAAACAAATATAATTTTTTATATCTTAAAATCAGAAATAAAAAAGAAAATGGATTTTTATTAATATAAAAATAAAATAATAATACAAAAATGGATGTTAACTATTTTTAATAAATGATATTTAAGTAGTTTCTAAATTTCGAAACAATATATATATTTAGCAATCAAATTTAATTACTTATTATGCACATTTTTAGGGTTTAAATTTAATAATTTAATAGTATAAAAAATTATTATATATTATTTTTTTTAATATTTGAGGAGGTAGGCCATGCCCCCCACTAGTCCCAACTTAGTTTCGCCATTACAGATAATTACTATTTTTTAATAGTTTGGGATGAACACTAGATAATATATGTCCAAAGACTCTTAATCATTTGATGTTGAATATTTATACCATTACATATATGATACTCATATTCGAAACCTTAAGGGATATCAACAATCCCTTAATTCTAAAGTCGTTTGTTTCGTACTAAACGATAATTATTTATTTGAAAGGAAAGGGGTGTATGAAATATGAAATGTGAAGGGAAAATAAGGAGAATTTTGGGGAGAATTTTGGAGAGAATTAAACTTGTCCTCTTTAAGCTACTTAGAACCCTTTTTATAGGGTATTTTACCACTTGATAATAATAGTGTTGTTGATAACTGTTTGAATGGTATCAACAATCAGGCATGTTTCTGAGATTTTGGTGATCCTGGGCGAACTAAAAAAATTAGGCCCCTAATTAGAGGTTTAAATTACAATTTGTATTTGTCTTTGATCGTATTGTGTTTATCGTTATTGCGAACGTAACATATGATATTGTAGTCGTTGCAAGTTTGTGGTTGTGGATTTTCAATAACATATACGATTGTGGACATAACTATTGTTGATATCACAGTTTTGGACGATGTCGTTAACACTGCATAACAATCATTGTTGTAGTTACATATCGTTATTTAAGTAATAGTTTATAATAATAAGTGTTGAAAAAAATAAATTTTAAGGGTAGCTTCATAATAATAAGTATTAAAAAAATGAGTCTCTAATAATAAATATTAAAAAATGTAAATTTTAAGAGTATGCTCATAATAACAAATATTTAAAAATTGAAAATCCAATAAAAATACTGAAAATTTTGGATTAATAAAAAACAAATAAATATTAGAAAAAATTTGAATTTTAAAGTATGCACCTAATAACAAATATTGAAAAATTGGACCTTTAATAACAAAAATATTGACAAAAAATTAGACATTTATACAAATATTAGAAAAATAAATATTAAAAATAGGCTTCTAATAATAAATATTAAAAATAAGCCCATAATAATAAATATTAGGGAAAATTGAAACATAATAATAAATATTTCAAACAATTGAACCCTATAATACATTATAAAAATTATGGGTCTGGGTAAGTGCCCTCCTGCCCAGACCCATATACAACACTATCAATAATGTGTATATATTTTATAGACGTAATTATTTAAATTTAGAATTTTTCAAAAGAATAATATTTTATATTTTATTATTAAAATCATTTAATAAATTACTTTTAGACTTTAATTTTAAAAATCTGTTAATATGTGAATGCCTAAGCATGTGCGTATGTGAGTGAAGAGTCAATTATATATTAGTGTTTAGTATTATTTTAACCATCTGATAACACTAACTTACATAACCAAATATATATATATATTGTTTAACATATTGTATTATATATATAATACTAAAGTCAATCAAGTTGTAACAGCTAACCTTATGACGTGATCATTAAATTAATCGTCGTCGACTTTGAACAAGTTTATTTTACGTATACGAGGGGGAAAATTGTCTTAGAATATTCAACTACTGAATTTATCACATCATTATTTTAATCTCAAGGGTTTAAAATTCATGAATTTTTTTTATTAATCCAAGATAAGTATAAGACAATATATATTTTAAGATAATTCTCAATAATTTGATATTAAAAGTTTACACTTTAATAATTATAATGCTCGAATTCAAGACTTCAAGAAATGAAAATAGCTTGTTTCATAAAATTTTTTTGAAATTATACACTATTGTGATTCGGCAGTTCTGCGGTGCGATGCCTTAGTATACGGCTAAAATAAGGCGCTACCGGTTTTGTTATTATTTTAAATAACAAAACCAGTAAAAAATGACCGAAAACACCATTATTTTGACCGGTTTTAATTACCTATATAGGGAAACACGATAAAAAATCCGGTCAAAAAATAAAAACAAAACCGGTAACACCTTATTTTAGCCGTATACTAAGGCGCCACACGTGAGCGTTTCCCTATTGCGATGATAAATTTACATTTTAACGTCAAGACCCTCTCTTAAAATATATTTTGATGTTACCTAGTCTTTTCATAGATTCTATACATAATATCAATTTTGCATAGTCGTATTTGATTCAAATTTTTTTTTAAATTAAATTTGAACTCGATCAAATATTATTATTTAAGTTTGATTTTAATGAGCATGAACCAACTTATCTCAATAGTTAAAGGAATCGTTATTGTTCCTATAGGTTATGGGTTCGAGCAATAACGACTGCAATAGGGTGATTGAATGAAAGAAAAAAAAGTAATTTTTCACCCTATAAATAATGCTATATACCTAAAATTTAATTTAAAATTATAGTTGAATTACAACACACCCAAAAATATAGAAAAATAGGAAAACCTCTTTTAAAAATAAAAATATTAAACCCAAAGATAAGAACAAAATGAAAAATATGAAACGTTCCCTTGAGAATGATGACTAACATTAAAAGAATTCAGAAGCGTTAATAAAAACTCAAAATAAATATCATGAGAGTCTTTGAATGAACACCAAAATGACCGCAAATGCATGCAAAAACATACCAAAAGTCATAAGGATCGTGTCACAAAAGCATGAAAAAGTAATATGTCACAATAATACAAATTCTTATTCAAAATTAAAAAAAATCAAGAAAAAAGAGAATAAAAGATATAGTATAAAAAAATAAAAAAAACTAATAATCACTAGTAATAGACAACCAATATTAAAATTGATGACGCAATCGGCTAAACATTTGATTATCAAATGGAAAAATAATATTAACAAAATATAGTTTTGAATATATGCATGTTTAAGCCGATAGTGAAGTTATACAACTGGATAAATTATTTCATAGACCCAACTCACTATTTCATCCATAGTGAATGACATCCACAAATTTTAAAATAATTTTCAAATAACCACCAACTTTTTATTTACATGTAATAAAGATGTAAAAATTCACCTTAAAAACAATAATGTGAATAAATGTTATTGGTTGAGACCACAAATGACGTGATGGTCCGAATCATCTAATATTTTCTCCTATTAACAACAACACATATTTATAATAATCGATCTTAACTATGGAATATATATTTTGTATTTTTAAATTTTAAGAAGTCTCATCTACTTTGTTATTATAATCATCTATCATTATTATTAAATTGGTTAAATTCTCAATCCCAATAAGTTAATTAAAGTCTGACGTGTTGTTATACCCCGGCGCACAGAACTACTGATAATAAACAAGCTTAAACGTATTATTGATCCAAAAAATGGTCAGAGCTACGTTTATTTTAATGTTTTAAGTTTAGAATTAAAAATGATTTATTCAAAGAAGATATTTGAATATAAAATGGGTTCATGTTGTAACCATGAGGCCAACATGGTGAACGTCAACACTTAGCCTGCAAAATATCCCCACCCTTTGAAATTTGCTTCTTTTTTAGACATTCATAAACATTAGAGGACAAAATCATAATTTTGATTGCCTAATTATTATAAAATATATACATATTAAACACGAAAAAGTAATAATATATAAACTAACAAATATTAGACGCAGAGATAAATTATATTGCACTTTAAATAGAGAATTCATATTTAAACTTTAAATATACTATTGTTAGATGAAATAATTTTAAAAATAATGATCTTTTTGTATAAATATGTTTGTTACATGTTTTTAAATAGATACATTAAATTCAAGTCGAGATGAGAATCCGATATCACTCGAAAGTTTGTTGCGACAATTTTTATTTTATAGTTTTTCACATCGGCATTTTTAAATCTCAGACTTCCTTTTCTCCTAGGATCAATATCCAACAACTTGTTGCTATCTACTATACTTGTTTCGATAATTAGAAAAATAAATTTGTTATTTACAGTTGCTAGAAAGCTTGATCATTATCTAATGCAATGTTTTTAAAACCGGACCGGACATTGAACCGGTGAAGGTACTGGTTCATTGGTTCACTGGTTCAACCGGGTTCAACCGCGGTTGAACCGGATTTTATATAAAATAATATATTTTTTAATTTTACATAATATTCAAAGCAATATTAATATATATGTAACACTTTTTTTAAGTTTACAATATTAAAAGGTATAAAAATATCACAAGTCATAACATATATAAATTAAAAACCATAAAATCAAGTGAAACAAAATGATTCAAATCAACTACAACATAATATTTAAGGTAAAACATATTAAATAATAAATATAATTATATAACTATAATAAAAAAAATAAAATTGGGGCTTAAAAAAATCATAACAAATTATGTCATTTGGTTTAATTTTTTTAACAAAAACAATCTCACATGGCTAAGAAACATAGAAGAGCATCCAAAAGTTTAAAGAGTAAAAATATGATAACAAAACAATCCTACATGGCTAAGAAACATAGAAGAGCATCCTGACTTACTTCTATAAATAATAGAGGTAATTTGACATTCAAAATCATGGAGCCTTTGGGTGAGCACAGAGCGAACTATTCTTTCGCTTCAATTGAGCTCAAATTTTAGGCTTCAATCGAATTTCTAAATTTTTTTTTGAGTTCGAGCCTTTTCGAGTTCAAGTTTTAATATTATATTTCGAGTTCGAGTTGAACTTGATAATTTTTAGCTCGTGAGTTTTTGAGTCAAGATGAGCTTACTTTTAAAGTTTTTTTAGTTCGAGTCGAGCTCAGCAATACTCGAATTTGACTTGGCTCGTTGAACAAACGATGTCGTTTGGTTTAATTTTTTTTTAAAAGAAAAAAAGTGAACCGGCGATTCAAACCGATTTTGCCGGTTCACCTGGTTTTACTGGTTTTCAACCGGTTTTCAGCCGGTTCATTGCCAGGCTGGTTTTGTGAGGTAACCGGACTGGATAGGCCACCGGTTCACAGTTCAACCGGTTGAACCGGCCGGTCCGATCCGGTTTTGATAACCATGATCTAATTGAGTTTTTAATTCTAAAATAATTTTTGGAATAACTTAAACAATTATTTTTAATCACTAAAAAATCAAGGGTAAAGTACACAAATGGTTCACTGACTATAAGATGTTTTGTTGAGTCCTCTAACTATTGAAAGTTTCATAATGACCTATTGATTATAAGACGCTACTTTGTTGAGTCCTCCAACTTTTAAAAGTTACAAAATAGTCATCCGACTATTCATATATTCTAAACTCATCATTTTCCGTTAAGAAATTGACGACCCTATGAGTTGGACGTTAACTTGTTCACTGTAATCTGATATAATCTTATCCCATAATTGTTTGAGCTGTATTTTATAGAATGTGTCTCTCTTTACATTATGCCATCGAGTCGGTTCTTGAAAACAACGACGATGCCAATATACATCGTTAAATTATGATTTTAACATATATTAGACAATATATTAATGTCCAACTCAGATGATCGTCAATTTTTAATAATAATGATGAATTTGTAACATATGAATTGTTAAATAATCATTTTATAACTTTTAATAATTGAGCGATTCAACAAAGCAACATCTTATAATGGAGGGAGGCAACAAAACAAAACCCTATTATCTGGTACTATTTATATTTTGAAAATCAACTTAAATCTTCCATTATATACGATTATAAATGTAATAAATTAATTATATTAATAATAGTTAAATGTATTTTTTATAAATCTTAAATAATTTAACAAAATTATTCCAAACATATATTATTTGATAATTATTTTGAGCTAATTTTTTTAATTTTTTATACACATAATTTTAGTTTAATATGAAAAGGTTTGCTTATTAATAAATAATGATATTAATAAATGAGAACTTTAAACCTCTACCTGCCTACCATGTTAAAGGGACATTATTTGATTAAAATATTCATGGAAAATAGTAAGAATCTCTCATTCAAATTCTCAAGAAGGCAGGCTAAGTAGATACACATTGACCTTTTGTGCCAACATTTAGTATGAAAAAAAAAATTGAATTAATTTTTTTATTGTCTAAGAGTATTTTCCATATAAGCATCTTGAATCTCAACTTTGTTCATCATCAACACTGAGTTGCATAGAGGAACATAATATCTAGAAGTCTCCAAGCTTTTAGATAATTTCTTCAATGGCGGCTCGAGTTCTTGTTTTGGCTTCAATTCTTATATTCTCCTTTTGCAGAGATTGGCTATGGCGCGGTTTCTTTCTCCTCCCTTCAAAGAACACTTGTGCTCACTGTCTCTCATAGACAAGGGCGTAAGTCATCTTCTAAACATTCTTCTTTCTCCCTCCTGTGCAGTCTGGAATGGATCGAAGAGAACCCAACAGACAATCATCTTTAAAATTTTTAAAGTCTTATATAATTTAGATAATATTTTCTTTGTACTTTCTATTAATAATATGCTTTTGTCCATGCAGTTCTCATGGCTGGGGAAGACAAAATCATGGTGACATGGGGAATGAACCAGAGTTTTCCGGCCGGCACCGACTCGAGCTATAGGACCGTCAAGGTCCAGCTTTGCTATGCACCTATCAGCCAAGTCGACCGTGCATGGCGGAAAACCGAGGACCATCTTTCCAAAGATAAGACTTGCCAGTTCAAGATCATCGAAAAACCTTACGCCAACGCAAACGACACCATTGAATGGACCATTGAACGAGACACCCCGACAGCGTCATATTTCATCCGAGCCTACGCTTTGGACGAGCACAACGTCGAGGTGGCATACGGTCAGAACACCGACGCCAAGAAGGAAACCAATCTGTTTGACATCCAAGCGATCACCGGCCGCCAAGTTTCGCTCGACATATCATCCGTTTGCTTCAGCGCTTTCTCTGTCGTGTCGTTGTTGGGGTTCTTCTATGCTGAGAAGAGAAAGGGAAGGAAGGCTATGCAGTAGATTATGGTTTAAGAACCCTAAATAAACCTTTTCTAATGGGTTTGATTTGAATGCTTTTATGGTGTAGGTTTATGTTTTAAAGTGTGTTGTGTTTTTTAATGTTACAAAGTGTACTAAGAGGTTGAGGAATTCATAGATGGAAGATAAGGGCTGTATTTTAGTTGAAAAAATGTGATTAAGCTTTGAATTTCCTTCGAAACATCATATGACTGAAAATATTGAAAAAAATGTGTTAGTTTCTCAATTTCATCAGTTGTCACATTGACTTCGTAACAAAGTCATTGTAGTTCATCATTCAATATTTTTTCGTAATTTGAATATTGCTTGAATTACTCGAGAAGAACTATTATTGATCTTTGAAAAAATTGTATGAGAAATTATTAGATGATCTCGGTTCACCACGTCATCTGTGGTCTCTATCAATAACATGTATTCATATCATTTTTAAGGTAAATCTTCATCTCTTTCCTACATGTAAATAAAACGTGAGATGGTTATTTGTAAGTTATTTTAAAATTTGTGGGTGTCATTCATTGTGTCATGGATGAGGTGGTGAGCAAGATCCATGAAATTATTTCTTTGTTAGGAGTGTATAAAAAATTCAATTTGACTAATCTGATTCATTAATATGATCTAAAATTTTATATATTCAATTTTTTGGAGAATTCAAATTTATTATCTAAGAAAAATTTGAATAATTAGATTAGACACGGATAGGATAAATTCTAATTTCATACTATTTGAAAATATGAAAATGAGCCTTTGATAACCTTTAGCCCAATAAGGTCTATTTGTTTCATTGTAATTGGTTTTTTAGGGAAATGTTTTTTTTTTCATTTTTCAGTGTTCAGTTGATAAAAAATAAATTGGTCATATAATTCATTTTCTGGTTAACGAATTTTCTTTCTCTTTCTAAAAAGGACTTACAGTTTAATTTTTCGTAAGTCATTTTTAAACTTTTCACTATAAAAAATAAGTAAGAAAAACAATCTTAATTTATGTATTTAATATTAATATAATATTTTAGAATCATTTTCATAAAAGCATTAATTATTAAAATATATTTATTAATAATTCCAAAAATATAATATTTTTAATTATATTATAATAATATTATATTCTAATTTTAATAATACATAATAAAATTATTAATAAAATTAATATAATTTACTAATTCCATAAAAATATTGTTATTGAGTTATTAAATATTTCAAATAATTATTGTAATACCCCAAAATTTTAGTTAGTGACCAAAATGTAAATTTGAAAGTTTGATGATAAAAGAAAAAATTAGGAAAAGTTTAAGAGCCTAAGTGGTTATTTTCCCAAAAGAATTTTTATTCCATAAATGAATTTGGTTAGTGATCAAATTGTAAATTTTGAAAGTTAAGTAGCCAAAGTATAAACTTTGGAAAAGTTTAGGGATCAAAGTATAATTTTAAAAAGTTATGTAATCTGACCTTTTAAAGGGATAGTGTACCCCCAAGAATGATTTTTCTATGGGAATCAAATTTTTCGTATGGATTTGATATTAAAAGCTATCTAGTGGTAAAGTCGAGTAAAAATTCGGTAAATTAGATCAAATAGAATTTTTGCAAAAATTTGAAGGATGATAAATTATGCTTAAAAATATTATTTTCAAATGTTAAAATGATGTAAAATAATATAAACCATTGGATTTGAGGATTTAATTCCATGTTAAATTTGGATCGTTGGATTAAATTGGCAAGATTGTAATTTTTGGGAAATTACAAGGGCAAAATGGTAAAGTGAGAAATATTTTGTTCATGTTTGACTTTTGGAAGATGATAAGGTTGAGGTGTCTTGGTTTTATGGTAAATATGAAGTTTCATTAAGGGTAAGTTGGTCTTTTCTCAATTAAATGAATAAAATATTCATTTAAACTAAATTAAAGGTAAATTAACATGAAATTTGCCTAACTTTTTTATGAAACATTTGTTCATCTACTCCTCCAAGCTGTGAGCTCCTCCCAAAGGTAAGAAAACAATTTTGTTTTCAATTTTTGAGCAATTTCCTTTGGATTTTAAGTTATGTCGTGAAATAGGAAATTGTTCTATGCGAAAAACGCTATCTTTTGGTACCATTTATGCTTTCTAATCTTGCTTGATTTCAAAGATCCCAAATTATAGGGTTTGTGTTCACATTAGGGTTCATGGAATTGATGATAAATCTTGATGTTTTTGAGGTTGTAGATTCATTTTCAAACTTGTTTGATGATTAAAACATGTTCAATCTTCTTAGAAAGGTTTCTTTGATATTCAACCAAATTATTGAGTTATGGAACTTTGTGTTTTGATGAAATTTTATTAGGGATTTGATTGTAGAGATGATGTAAGGTTGGATGAAAGTGGAATTCATGCTTGAATCGAATCAAAATCGAGCAAAATTATGAAAAACCTAGTTTTGGAACTTTGAACCATTCGGCCTTGGTCTTAAAGGATAAGGAAAATTCTGAAAAATTTATGTAAGGGTTGGAAATGATGTAGGAAGTATTTTACAAGCCTTAGAAAATTTTGGGGACCACTATGCAATTTTTGAAAAGTTAAGGGACCAAAAAAAATTTTGGAAAAATTATGGATTTTGGTGTAATTATTTAATAGTTTATGTGATATGCTGGAAATTAATGTTTGAGTGTTGAAATTGAAGTTAGGATGTGAAATTCGATTATTTTGGAAAACTTTTAAAAGTTGAGGTTTAAATCACAAATATAGAAAGTTTGGGAGCTCAAGTGAAAATGTTATGTGAATTTGGATTAAATGGAATTTGAATGGCCAATTGGAAGTGTTAAGGTCAACATTTATGTTGTGACATGGAAATTGTATCGAATAAGCATCGAAAATTTGTTAGGAATTTATTTTCCAAAGTATGCATATGTTAGTAAGATTCTAACATTTGGTTTGAATTTGTATATATTTGGTAATGGTGTTCATCTAGAGATTGAGTTCTTGAAATCAAGATCAAATATTATTAAAGCTAAGGAGAAGCTTAAGGATGAAATGGGAAATTCCAAGAAATGTTGCAAGCTAAGGAAATGTTGCAAGCTAAGGACAACAGGTAAGTGCAAATTTAATTTGTACTTATGTTATCAAACAAACATTGGCTTCTGATGATCCAGTGATGGAGTTACTATGGTAAGGAGTGACTCCTAAAATGTTATGTGATTTGTGATGCATGCATATATGTGCATTTGGTGAGCTAATAGAATTATTGAACAAGTTGAAAATGCAAATTGGTGAAACCTGCTTAGAATTTATGTTCTGGAAAGTAAGTTTAGAAAATCATCATAAATTCTAAAAAAATGATTAGATAATGACTTTTATACCATTGGACTAGTATACCAGTCTAGTTTTGTTTACAACAAAAAGAAACTGATTTCGAGATGTATACAAAAGATATGAATTTTTAACTGATGATAGGTCAAAAATCGGGGCAGCAGATTCTTCTCAAAACAAATTCTATCGGTCAACTTTGAAAATTCACCATAAATTGTAAACATTGAACTATAAGGATTGATTTATATGGATAGATTAATATTTGAGTCTAGTTTCCAGTGGTATAAACAGAATAATTGTTAAAGGTGTAGATTAATACATAATAATATTTATTTAAAGGTAGTGCAAAATGGCAGTATATGAAATTATGGGAAATTTTGGTTTCAAATAATTAGAAGAAAAGGATCAAGTTAAAGCTTAGTGAGGCTTATACTTTGACTTGCTTATAAAGTATTAAAGTGAGTGCAATGCATGCATAATATTGTACATGGATGTTTATACATCATTGGGTAGGACTTGCAATAAGTCTACCTTAATTATATTGTCATGATATTTATGGAAATTATCATATAATTGATATATTCTAGATATGTCAAAAGTGAATATAGAATGCTTTGATCAATGTTCATTACACATGATGTAATCATGAATACATATGATGTTTATCATAAATGTTATTTTTGGGTATGAACTGCCCAATGTTAAATGGTATTGATATACTTTGTCATGGATGGATCAAATAAAAATAGACTATATGTCCAAGTATGTTATTGAGAGTCAATGGTATTAATGGCATGTCAAAGAGTCTAGTAGCTGCATATTAGGTAGCACTAGAGTGTCTAGAGAAGGAACATAGTGCAGGCCTCCAAGTATCTAACGAAGACACACGGTACAAAACACAATGGTGTACAAGGTGGGTAAAGCCCGACCTCATCATCATGGTGCAATATTTGACTCCTATACTGAGGTCCTCATACAATTATACTTTGGTCTATGGTTTATTGTTTAATAAATGGTAAACATGCAAATAAGCTTACGAGCTTGTGGAATGAATGACAAGTATATTGGTAAGAAACTTGATATACGATTATATCGTGTTAATATATGGCAACATGGTTGAAATATAGGTAAAGTGATCACATTGCATTGAATATTATTACTCATTTATATTTATATGTTGCATTGCTTTGAATATTTATATGATTGCCTCATTAAGTGTATACTTAGTGTGTGATGATTTTCACGCTTATGAAAAAAAGAAGAAAATGAGTAAGGAGCCGAGTTTGACATCATTCACCAAGGAAATATTTACAGGTAACAATGATGACATCCTATTGTGTTCTAAAAGTCTTAGCTGACATGTATACAAGAATGAAATATCTACAATTTCTTAATATAGTTAGCATTAAATATAATTAATAATATGAATAAGTATTATGATTTTTCACTGAATAATTATTTTATAATAGTTGTTCAAGATATGAAACTAGAGATGTTTGAATGAAACAATTTTTACTTAGTTTAAATAAAGGCATGTTTTGTATTTCTGATGTGACATTTATAACTCGTATTGGTTCGTGTATACGAGTTATGGGCGTTACAATTATAATTTTAAGATATAATAATTTTTTTAATATTATAATAATATTGTTGTTTTTTATTAATTTGTTCTAAATATTCTTATACATTTACCAATGAATGCTCAAATACCCTACAATTGATGCTTGGTTTCTGCAATATTGTTATTTTAATATGTAACTAATATTTTAATAATATTTATGTTTAATAATATGTATAATATTTGTATTCTAGTAAATATTTTAATAATATTGATATAAATAATTTTAAATAACTCATTTTATTATATTTTAAAAATAATAATACTAGTTTTTTAAATAAATAATAGTATTTATTATATTTAATATTTTTAATAAATAATTTTAAAAAATTTACAAACTATTGAAAATGATTTACATGTCGCCATCAAAATACCAAAAATTATTTCTGAAAAATATTTTTAGAATATGTAATTCATTTTATGGAACTCATTTCTCGAAATTTGTTTTCAACAAAATAATAGACTCTGGGTGAGTAAACCCACTAAGGTTATAGGGCAAAATTGGACCAATATGCCAAGCGGGAAAAATATTAGCTCAGTAGGTCAATCCTAAAATCATTTTGGGTTTTACGAAAAAATGTTACAATACATGGCAAACTCGTCATACCCACACAACAAGTTTACCCAAAAATTATATTTTAATGGATCCATGTATGTGAGCTTCATAGGATATTTTAATATATTTCTTGGAATTCACAATATCCACGTGACAAATTTTATTAAAATAATATTTTTATTATTATAAATATTATTTTTTATTATATAATTATTAATTTTAAAAAAATAAAACTCATTACGTAGAAGTGATGAGTTCCATTTAATTTAAATATCCACTAGATGTAGCCTCCTTTACCTGACCAAGAGAGATAAGTTGGATCCAAAAATCCCATTAACTAGTCTCCCAAAATCTAACCCAAAATGTTATTTAAAAAGTATTAAAATTGTCCCTCGCTTATATTGATTTCAAAAGCTCAAAGTTATCGAAATAATTCACTTAATAAATTAAGTTAAAAAGGAAACACTTATCAAAACCAAAATTCAAAGTCCAACATAAATATAATATCCAATGTCCCAAAAATAATTCTAAGAAATAAATATTACCAAAATAAAAAATAAAATCTGAAATAATAAATCTGAGTAAATTTTCATTCTATGAATAATAATATAATTGAATAACGACAAAAATCTCCAAGTATCAGTTTACCTAAATTTTGAAAGAGAAACTAAAGGGTAGACATGCACAAAGTCTGATAAAAAACCGATCTGATTTTTTCACCTAGTCAAAAAACCGGATTTTAAAAAAATCGGTTCGGATTCTAACCGGTTTGGAGGGCCGGATGGTGTAACCGGTTTTGGTTTGAAAAAAACTAATTTTTAAAAAAAACGGATATAAAAAAACCGGTGGTGGTGAGCAACACTATTCTTGTGCAATCTGTCTCTATAAAACCCCATAACGGCTAGTTTTTAAAACTCCAAACCGGATTATTTTTTGATAAAAACCGATTTTTTATCCGGTTTTTTTCAAACCGGTTTTTAATCCTATAAAAAAACCGATCTTCCAATTTTTTTCCCAAATCGGTTATATTATCTAATTTTTAAATATCCGATCCGGTTTAAAAAAACCGGTTTTTCCCAAATCCAATTTCGGATATATTTTGCGCAAAATCGAATATTCGAATTTTTTATGCACCTCTACTAGAGGGTGTAAACAATTAAACCTAGTGTGTCTCTAATGTGAAAAAGTCACAAATCACACGTAACGTGAATCAATCAAAAATATTCAAAGTTTGAATAATATGCAACTCATATGCCTCACATCGTCCTACGAATAGGTTCTCTCCAGAACCACTCTAACTACAACACATCATTCGAAGTGAGATTCACCAAAAAGACAGAGGCCACTCAATTCAAAGTAACATTTATCCCGTCGAGTGAATGCATAAACTTGGTCACTCAATTCGAAGTAACATTTACCCCGTTGAGATAATACACTAAACTTCCCCTATCAATCCCAACCCAATATAACATGGCATCATAATATACGTATACGAATTTTTATCTGATCCAAATGTAAAAATATTGACATAATTTCAAAGTTCAAATGCATAGCATAAAATTCTGAATCTAAAAAATAAACATGCTTCACATAACATAAATTTATGTCCGACAAAACAACATTCAATGTGAATCATATTCCTATGTATTTTATAATATCATATTTCACAAAACAATAATCGAAGCGTAAAGTAGACCATACAGGGTCACATCACAATCAATAGGATATACCAAACATTCAAATAATTCACAAATAAAATGTAGCACCCAATAAAGACACACCTTAATGAAATAACTAGTGATGATCGTAACCTCTTCCACGGTCAGCTCGAATTGCAGATCAATCCGAATCCGTGCTTATGGAAATTATTTAATAAATAAAATTATTTCATAATAACGACAACACTAAGGGAACTAAAAACATCAGCTAATACTCAAGATCAACACGGGTAACATAGGCCAGTTTAGAATTCGCGGGTAAGGACGGAGGAGGCGGTATCTCAGTTCTCGACACAATTTCTCCACAAAAATTACGATGACCGATTTTAGATTCCAATACTAAATTTCCAAATTATTCGAACAATCTAACGACATTAATAAATATTTTTAGTTTGAATCGAAAGTAGAAAAAGGGGGTTTCGATCAATTAAAGGGGCTACGATTTAGCAGAGAGTACTGCCGATGATAGAGCTACACCAGCAACAGTCTTAAGGGTTGACGACCTCACGGTTTGTCTTACAGTGGCCATAAATAGTCGATCGCCAAACGACAGTAGGTGGCACTACAAAACGGAATCGATAGAGGGATTTCCATGGCCAACCAAGGCTGACCAGCCCTGACCGAACCCAGTTAGGCCTTCCTCGATGAGAACTCAATCTCTCATGGCCATAACCAGTCAAAAAAAGGTAGCGACAACAATGTTTTTATGAGCCAAAGCTCAATGATTCCATGACAAAACAACCCTCAATCAACAAAGAGGCTTGGGGTCACGACATTGGGTGCTTTATGAGTGATGACCAATAACCCTATTCCCATATGTAATGGGTAATGGGAGGTAGGTTAGTAGGATGTCCCCAACGTCAGGTTGAGAGCAGCTTCCGTATGAGACCTCCGACAGTCAGAATTATGAATTGCCCACCATGAGACTCGATCCCACGACCACAAGGTTAAGAGCCTTGTGCTCTTACCAACTGAGCTGGACGGACAATTCGATTTGTAAAAATAAAGAATGAAGGAAAGAGGGGGTCACATGTTTAATAGACGATCTAAGTCAAAATAATTGGGTTAATTGCTATATAAGTACTAAATTATTTAGGGTTCATGATATGAGCTTCCACTTTACCGTCTTTTATAATTTGGCCATCAATATTAATTTAGGGATTTAAGGACAAAATTATCAAATCCTAGTGTTTTGAATTGGAAACATTTAGGGTGTTACAGTAGTGGTTTATAGCCGTTGGGTACAGACAAAAGTAACGATCGTATGTCACGAGTTCCGTTAGATTTTTGAACCAACTAATTGTTTATAGCCAGTGGGTTTATGGTTATAAATAGGGGTTTATAGTAATAATAGGGGGTTAGGGTTTAAGGCTTGCATTGTGATCGTTAAGAAGAAAAGTATTTGTTTGAGAGAAAAAAATGTTTTCTAAGAATTTATATTAAAATGTCAACCTAAAAAGAAATGCTATGTCTTGATGATTTCCATATTCCTCACTTGAACTTGATGCGGTAAAATTTTTCCTTATATTTTTAAAAGTTCAAATTATTAATTTTTTTTTTTTTTTTTTTTTTTAAATTTATATTGTAGGCAAAAGAAAAGGGCATTCATTAGTGAGGAATGAAAATTGGCGATTCACATGAGCGGACTATTATATATCTACAACAATTTAGGTTGTATTCTACCATTTCTTCGTGGTTTTAAGGTAAACCCTACACTATTTCGACGTTAATTGAATGTTAGAGGCCTAAATACATACGTTTCATTTTTCAAGTGATGATTACTTTGGAAGATTGTTTGTCAACTCGATGTTCTAATAGATGGTGCGAATCTGGTGAGACACAACTCTTACGACCAAACATGATTTACGAGCAAGTATTGTAACACCCTAAACCTAAATGGGCTTAAAGTGTCATATTGGGCTGCCGAGACAACTCCTGATTTTTAAAACCTGATCGTTTTCTTTTAAAACATACTCAATGGTATCATGCAACATACAAAACAGTTATTAAAACATTCTATAAACCGGAGCTCTGTGACACATAGTTTAAATCAAAATATTACAAGCTCTTTCTTATAAATCTGAATACATGAGTAAGGTCCTATGAATACATATGCCCACTAAAGCTACAATACAATACTATAAAGGAGGTGCTGAAGGTCCAGCTACGACGATATTCCATGAATGGACCAAGCTAATAACCTACGAACGAAAACATCCAAACGTTGAGCTTACAAAACATAGTAGTAAAATTGTTAATTTAGAGTAACATTAAGAGTTTCATAAACACAAGCATACTAAATACATGGTACTAAGTAGTATGTACATGCATGTCTAGATCAAGTGCTACCTACTTAAGGCTTAAATGTTATATCGCTGAAGTAGGAGTCTTACGCTTTCCTTAATCCTATGCTAAGGGCCTCGCTATGAGTACACCTGTAAAGGGTCTCTAACCGCACTGACTGTAACTGCTATGCATTCTCTAAATGCAAAATTATATCTCTGTGCATTATCTGAATGCAACACTAATATACTAGGCTAGTATCTAATATCACATAGCATTAGATACTAGCCTACGAGAGAGGGTACTAATATCACATAGCATCGGTAAAGTCCCCTCTAAGCTACTGAATGATCTCCTAGTATACATAACATCCTGTAAACCATGGAGAGAAAAGTCTGGTATCATATAGCATCGAAAATTCTCACTCAACTTAAGCATTGTCTTGGTATCACACAACATCAAGCTAAGCTTTACTGATAACTATTGTACTGTACTGATGCAACTACCCACACATACCTAAGGCTCAAAGGCCACACAACACTGATATTGTTAACCCACTCCTCGCGAGTGTTCGGGCTTCGTGCCCTATTTGGCAAATAAAGTACCTCACACACTGACAGTGGTCAACTAAGGCAACTAAGGTACTCTAGCTTCACTCTATCATAGCTGGACACACTAAAGTGAGGTCATCCTTTCACTAGTTGATATATCGCTTGTTCTCTCATCTAGAATGTTATGTAAGAGTTTATTTTTTCTGTTACTATTGTTAGTTATTAAGTTGCTCTATTCTGGTCGTTGACAAGTGCCATTTTGATGTCAAAATAAATTCCTTCTTCTCAATTAATAAATAAAGGAAATACGTAGTAAAAGAAGTAAGGGTCGATCCTCAGGGACTTAGAAAATTCCAAATTTCTGCTTGAATGGTTTAAACCAGGCGATAAGTAGTAAAAGTGGGGGGAATTTTGGTAAAATGAGATTAAATAATAAAAATATTAAATAAAAGGAAATTTAAAGTAAAAATAAGAAAATAAAGAATGTAACGTTGAAAATGAATATGGTAAAAAATAGCCTCAAGCCTCGCTTTGACTCAATTTCCTTTAGATCATCGAATTAGATTTTCCCTTCGGGATTCACGTCGGTTACTTTGTCTACAAGGGCAATCCTCGTTACTCTATTTTGTATATCAAATACCCAAGGCAATCTTTGATTCCGACTTCGAAAACTGATCTAATCAACATCAATTATTGTAGATCAATTATTGTTTAAATTCGTGAAGACCAACTCGAATTGTTGCTTCAATAACTACTAATTCTGATCTCAATTCCCTTTTGGTAAGGCTATGTCGCCAAGTGTGTTCCCAGGAAGTCGAATGTGCTTTCAATAAGTCAATCCTTCCTCCCACACATTTAATCGCAACAACATCTTAACCAATGTCAATATTTGATTTTGAAAAATGTTTTAATTTTGAAAAATAAGTGCAGAGAATGAGAGAGATATTCCGAAGTTATTAAGGTGATTTTTCAATTCTTCCGTTGGAATTGAGTCATCGCTTCAGCTCTCGGCCTATGAGAAAATTAGCTAAGCATGACAAAAGTCATACTTAGCATATTTAAAAAAAAACTTAAAAATGAAATGAAAAAAATAAAAACTTGAAAAATAAAATAAAAGAGAGAATTTTAATAAAACTAGAGAGAAGAAGAAGAAGATTGTATTCTGAGTTGTGTGTTTAGGCTTGCCCCAATAGGGTATTTATAACCTCTAAAAACCTACAGATAACAAAGAAATTAAAATAAAAATAATCCTAAAGATAATTCCAAATATTTTCTAAATTCAAACTTTAAAATTTAAAAATAAGTCTCATAACACAACTCTGCCTGTCCATCTTCCAGAAGACGCTGACTAGATCTTCTAGAAAACTACCACTGACTGGACCTTCTAAAAATTGCCACGTCATACTGTGTCATGCCCAGAGTCATTCCCATGTCTCTAGCCATGACCAAATAATAAAAAAATAGATTGCACCCTTTTTACTATTAAATCTGTAAAGTAAGACCCTGTATGTAACACCCATTTCACGTATACCTTTCCGTACACGAGATAATATGTCACATCATTTTTAAAATATTTTAATTTAATAATAGTAAAACATTTATTAAACTTACGTAGGTAAACAAAAAGTAATGTTCAAACATTTTATATTTTTACATCATTGTAAATCAAATACTTTTCAGAGCATTATTCCTAGGTCTATTACATGCCAACTAAATACATCAAAAGTAGACATGGTTGTCGTACAGTTACTGATGAGACGCTCCTTGATTTGTGATGTCAGATGAACTCCTTACGCTGATCGTATTAAAACCTACGCGTGAAGTTGACACACGCTAAATAATCACTTAGTGAGATATAACAATCATAAGGTAAATTCTAAACACGAGTATATTATAACCATTCGAATATCAATTAACTATTTAATTTCATTATAAATTTATAGTTTGCACCCGTAGTGCCAATACAATAATTCACCACCTCATTAAGAATTACGTGAGATGCATATCTAATGCCAATACGAAAATTCATAAACTCATTATGAATTTCTTAGGTTGCACACATGGTGCCAATACGGAAATTCATAAACTTATTATGAATTTCTTAGGTTGCACACATAGTGCCAATATGGAAATTCATACGCTTATTATGAATTTATTAGGTTGCACACATAGTGCCAATACGGAAATTCATAAACTTATTATGAATTTCTTAGGTTGCACACATAGTGCCAATACGAAAATTCATAAACTTATTATGAATTTCTTAGGTTGCATACATAGTGCCAATACGAAAATTCATAAACTTATTATGAATTTCTTAGGATTCAACATAGTGCCAATTGGGTAAATGCAATACATACATTAAGAAAAATACATCTATGACTATCATAACATATAAGTACATAATAAATGCACTCACCTGACCTGCTTCGCTAATATATCAAAAATGCAAATCTGACTACTCAGCAACTTTATCTTTGCCTTTCGGTTTGCTTGACTCGGGAGATTGATTACGATCTACTCAAACATTCATTAAGAAACATATCATACCAAATGCTAGTATATTCCCTAACATTTATACTTTAAAAATACTCAAAAGTACTATTATTTAATTTTCTATAACAATCTCACTATCTTAAAATTTCTGGCTCAATAGTATCGGTACCCCTACCATGGTATTGATACTTCTATACTACGGTACTGATACTCCCTTTCAGTATCGATACAATTTCTACATTCTGGATCCATGGTATCGATACTTTTCTCCTAGTACCAATACTTCCATACTATGGTACCAATACTCCCTTTCAGTATCGATATCATTTCTACCTTCTGGATTCCAATGTATTGATACCTTTTCTCTATCGATACACACTTCAGTATCGATACTAGTACATTAGTATCGATACTGTTCTACTGATTTCCCCAAATTTAACCTATATATTGGTACTATTTTTCCAGTATTGATACCCTTACCTAGATTTTCCATTTTTCAGTGCGATTCTTTCCCAAATTTGGTCCAATTTCCTTATGTTTACTCCCAACAATACTATTAAACTCTTTTATACTTATCCCAACTAACTTCCCTTCATTTAGTTCCTTAAAACATTGACAATCTCCAAAGAACATTCCAATCCAAGAATCATACTACTTTTCCTAACCTATTTTTAATCATATCCAATGCTTCTAATCTCTTATTTACTTCTTTGACAAGTCAAATATACTAGTAAACATCAATAAAAATCCATATCTTAACATATCATTCAAAAACTCATTTTCTTAAATCTTAAATATTTCATCCATCTTTTAGTTTTAATCTTATTTAACCCTTCCTTAAGCCTCTAAAATAATCAATGATTCAAAAACCAACCAAAAAACAAAAGGAAAAGTTAGCTAAATAAAACCTTACCTTTGGCTATGGAGGAGAGCCTTTACACGAGGAAGAAAAAAAGAGATAACTTAGTGTTTTTCACTTTCCCCCTTTTTCCTATACTTTTCATACTCTAATAAAAATGAATTTTAAATTCATTTCCCCTTAAAGGACCAAAATGACCTATTTATCCATCCATTGTTACAAATTAGTCTAAAACACTATTTCAAATTATTTTCTGGCCTTTTATCATTTATTCAAATAAATCCTCAAATTTTAAACCTTTTCAATAAAGTCGCTAACATGATATTTGGGGTATTACACTACACGAAAATAAGCATAACACAACCAAATTAGCAGCAATAAATTCATAAGATGGAAGAATTAACGAGCAAATATTATCAATTCAGAACACTCATCAAATTACCCCTCCCTTATCTCATGCTTCTCCTCAAGTATGATATAATCAAATCGGTCAAAATTTCCATTTACCTTTCTTTGTCAAGTTTCACATTCAATGAAGCAAGGTAGAGACAACAATAATCATCCAAATCAAGACACCAATCAATTGAACATCACCAATTGGAACAAGCTAAATACAATTGTAACATCCATTCATTCATCAATCTCAATGCCCATAACTCAACACCTTACCGGGATTCACTTAAATCACTCAATGTGTTTGGGGTATAGAAACACTCAATGTTAAAACCGACACGATATTACCACAGGCCTGCAACTAAATCAAATATCCACTACTAATAAGAACATGATGCATAAATCAAAGGGTCTTTTATTGTTGTAACGGGGCTTAGGTAAAGGTGGAGAAAAAGGCTGAATAATATGGCTAAACTTCAAGGCAAGGAACTAAAAATAACAAGTTCTACTCCATCAAAACATTAATCACAACAACAAAAAAAGACAAACATAAACAACAACTTTACTTTTGAAGTGAATTTGATTTTTTTTTCACATTTTTGTTGTTGTTTTATTTTTCTCATGTCTTTTCTCTTTTTTTTCAAACAACTTCTCTTTATTTTTTTATGGAACATACATCGGATTAACTGTTCACTTGCCCTGAAATCGGTAGAAAAGAGGGATAAAATAAAAAGGCTCGGGTTTATAAATGTGGTGAAAACAAAGAAGTGGGAATAGGCTCAAGAGTGATTAACTAGGGGAAAATGCATGGATAGACAATTTTAGTGGGGAAAACATAATGGTTAATCCTAAGGTGCCCAAATCATTTTTAAGCATCTTTTTCATGTGTAATCTCGCCAGTATTTAAAATGTAGGTTATAGAATACCAATATAAAATTCGACACACTCAATCCAACAAAATGTGAGCAAAATTATATGCTCGTGAAGGCTCAAATCTCACCAAATTGTTTTCATGCAATGAGCTAAGCACATTTCAACCAACGAAATCATGGAGTATCATAAGAAATCTAACTGGATCACAATTCGTGCTATCTACTATCAAGAATATCCTAAACTAAACAATTATGTGTTCTCAAACAATCATGGCATTCCAAAATATTCAACAAGACAAGGAATTCGATGAAATTTTTCGCAAATCCAATCAACACATACTAGCATCTAAACATGGAGATAAGTAAAGGAAAATTCAACCTAGACTCTACTCTCCCTCACTTAAAGCGTTTTGCCCCAAAATATAAAATTAAATTGCAAAGAATGAATAGAGTACTCCCCGTATTTACTATCGACCACGGCCACGGTGGCATTGGAACGAAGAAGTAGGTGGCTCATATTTGATGCCGTGAACTAGAAGCATGTCAGGTTGTGTCTTCAGTGGAAAATCAACATTGAAATCCTTGTAAAACCATAAATCAGATGGTACATTAGTAATAGTTGAATGGAAATAAGTTCAGAATTTACCTCGGGAGTATTGTCAGAGGTTGTCGAATGCATTGAACACGATAGAAAATCTGATGGCGTGGTCGAGAGAAAGAGGAGGCCACGGTTGGTATGGACTGGAATGATGGAGATGGTGAGCGTGATGGAGAGGGACGACGAATAGTGCTTGGTCCGGATGAAGAGATGAGTGGTTGCGAACGTTAAATTGTGTGACGCATGCGGAGTGGTTGGTGCGATCCTCGACATCATTGTCTTACTGGTTCCTCATACGCATACCATTATGGAGAGGAGCAACTGAGTAAGAGCGCGAAAGAGTGTTCGAACGACATAATGGAAAGTGATGGCATGATCGGCAATAGGTCGAAGGGCGGCAGCAAGAACAGAACAGTGTGGTAAGGTTGGTGACAGTGAGCACGTAAGAGAATAAAGAACTATATATAGGTTTTCTGGGTAGAAAGATAACTGATTTGGGAAGATGAAAGAATTGGGTTTAAATTAAATGACACGTGGGGGTGGGGAATTTTAATTTGAGTGAAATTGGTTGGGTAATTAAAATAAGGGATAAGTGGTGTAAAAAAGAAAAATGTTTTTAAATTCAAAAAGTGAAGATAAGAAGAGATGGGGGGCCCACATCAAAGGAGAGAAAGAAGGGAGAGGCATATGTGGTGATAGAATGTCTCACAAAAGGGGGAAAAGTGATTTGGGATCTGCTAACATCGCCATCAAGGGGAATACTAATGTGCGTCATCTTTAATGAAATGGTGCGCACAGCTTTGGAACGAATTTTTCCAATGCTTTGCGCGATTTTACCCTCTTGGGGTTTGATTTTTGCATTGTTCAAATATAATTCACGGGAACATTCATTGTTTAAGCTTGAATAAAAACATTGGTTCCTTAAAAATAAAGCCAAAAATTAAATGAAATTTGTCTAACCGAAATAAAATAGAATAAAACAAAATGCAACAAAATTAAAATAATGGGTTGCCTCCCACAAAGCGCTTTTGTTTAACGTCTTTAGCTCGACGATTTGATTCAGACTACAGGTTCTAAGAGAAATACTTCTACCACTTCATATGCTTTTTCCAACTAAAAATTTCCTTATGAGAAATTTTACGATTGTATTATTATTTTATTTTCTCCTTGTAGAATTTGGCATTCTCATAGGTTATTCTTTGGATCTTTTTTAGCTTTGACAGCTTATCCGAAATAACCGATGAAGTAGCATTTTCTCCTAAAAAGAAACTCTTTAAGTTTTTCGACATTTGTTTGAGTTCTACCTCAGGTGCCTACAAAACAGAAGGCAGAACATTAGACTTAGCAAGAATCAATTTTAGATCGGCACAATATGAAAATATTTTTTTCAACTTCCTGATTTCATCATTCATGATCTTCTAACTCCCTGCATAGATAAAAAGAAATATTAGTTTCTACAAACTGATTTTCCAAAGGATCAATAATACCGACATAATTTATGCTAGCCACTTTGTCTGGGTGTTTCATTTTCTTATACGCATCAAATTCAACGATCTCACCATCAAACTCCATGGTTAAAGTCCCGCTTCATACGTCAATCTTTGTGTATGCAATACTTAGAAAAGGACGCCCCAATAGAATATCGAAGAAGTATTTGTGCGATCATTCTCCATATCAATTACATAAAAATCAGCATGAAATATTAAGTTGTTTACCTCAACTAGCACATTTTCCAAGAGTCCTTCCGGGTAAATGACAGATCTGTCGGCAAGCTGAATTGATATTTTTGTATCCTTCAAGGGCTCATTGCTAATCATATTGTAAATAGAGAGAGGCATTACATTAATAGAAGCACCAAGTTCACACATGGATCATTTTATCCCAATTTTACAAATTTTACAGGGTAATTCAAACATACCTTGGTCTTTCAGTTTTGATGGCAACTTTTATTGGAATACAGTTGATACATGTTCTCTTAGATTTACCTTCTCGTTCTCGGTAAGTTTCCTCTTTTTGTACAAAGATCATTTAGGAACCGGGCATATCTTGGAACCTTTCAGATAACCTCAAGAAGAGATAATTGATTTACACCTTCCGTAATACATCTAGTATTTCATTTTCCTCTACTTTTTATCCCTTTTACTAACCTCGATGGAAAAGGTAGTGACACGTCATAGGGAGATGGCGTTGGATTTGTTTGTACTTTGTCACTCTTCTTCTGGGATCCTAAATAAACAATCTTTTTTCCTTTTTAGATTGCTTCATCTTTTGGAACAGGTGGCGCCACTACTGTACCACTTCGAAGAGTGATGGCGCTGATATTCCCCTTAGATTTACCTTGGTTTGAGACGGAAGTTTACCTTATGATTCCAAGCATCCTACGGTTTGAGCCAGTTGGCTTATCTGATTATCCATCTCTTGGAAGTAGGCTTCAGTACGAATCTGGAACTTTTCCTAGGAAAGTGCTAATCTTTCAACAATTGACTCTAACAATGTCTTCTGTGGCTGTTAGGGTGGTGGAGATGGCCTTGTTTGATAGCTTGATTCGACCTTGGGTTTTGATCGTAACTGAAATTTGGATGATCCTTCCATCTTGGGTTTTAGGTATTGTTGTAGGTATTATAAGCCCTCGGGAAGGTCCCAGAAAGTTCCCTACTACATTAACTTGAGTTGTTGTGTCATCTTGAATCAGTAGAAAACCGTCTATTGGATGATCAGGTAATGCACATATTCCACATAGTCTGTTGGGTCCTATCTTTCTTTAAAAAGAGAGTTAACTACTTTAGTTAATTTATTTATATTACTTTCTAAAGAAGATGAACTTATCTCATGAACCCTTCGAGGAGGTTAATTAGTTGGGCATAACTGTTCAGAATTTATGGCCATTGTAGAAATTAAATCCCTAGCCACAGTAGGAGTCATGTTCACCAAAGCTCCTCCGCTGGCAGCATCGATCATCTTCATTTCCAGGGGAGTTAATCCTTTGTAAAAGTATTAAAGGAGTGTTTGCTCAGTTAACCCATGATGTGGTCAACTAGCATATAATTTTTTAAATCTCTCCCAATAGTCATAGAGTGACTCTCCATCAAGTTTATTGATTCTAAGTATTCTCCTTTGTAACTCACTTGCTTTCACCACAGGGAAAACCTATCATGAAAAAGAAGAGTCATTTGAGCTCATGTAGAAATAGAATTTGGGGGTATATAAAATAATCATTCTTTAGCCGAATCGGCTAAGGAAAAATGAAAAGCTCTAAGTTTGACTTGATTCTCAGTTACTCCATGTGGTCTCATGTTGGAGCAGACCATGTGAAATTCCTTGCGATGTTTATGTGGATTCTCGTTTGGAAATCTGTGGAAGGTAGGAGGAGATTAATAAGGCCAGTTTTTAACTGGTATGGAGTTTCGCCTTGGGAAAAGTCAATGCACAAAGGATCTTGTTCAGTAGGTGGCTCGGCTAACTGTCTAATAGTAGGATTGACCATCAGATTTGATTATGTATTAACTAATTCACTTGAATTTGATTCTTAATTCGATTGTTGTCTCATTCTTTCTCGAAGCGTCGGTGCGTGAAGTCTCCTAGCTCTGACTTTGATTTACGGGTATACTCCACTAACGCGCCCGGATTTGTCCTTGTCATAAATCAAAAGCAAACAAAAATTAGTAACTTTGGCGAAGTCCTCAGCAACATGCCAATTTGACAACTGTTGTTTTGATGTCAATATAAATTTCTTTTTCTCAATTAATAAATAATGGAAATACGTAGTAAAGAGAAGTAAGGTTCGATCCTCAGGGACTTAGAAAATTCCAAATTTCTTTTTGAATGGTTTAAACCAGGCGGTAAGTAGTAAAAGTGTGGGGAATTTTGGTAAAATGAGATTAAATAATAAAGAGAGATTAAATAAAGGCAATTTAAAGTAAAAATAAGAAAACAAAGAATGTAAAGTTAAAATGAATATGGTAAAAAATAGCCTCAAGCCTCGCTTTGACTCAATTTCCTTCAGATCATCGAAATAGATTTTCCCTTCGGGATTCACGTCGGTTACTTTGTCTACAAGGGAAATCCTCGTTACTCTACTTTGTATACTGAATACCCAAGGCAATCTTTGATTCCGACTTCAGAAACTGATCTGATCAACATCAATTGTCATAGATCAATTACCGTTTAAGTTCGTGAAGACCGACTCGGATTGTTGCTTCAATAACTACTAATTACGATCTCAATTCCCTCTTGGCAAGGCTATCTCGCCAAGTGTGTTCCCAGGAAGTTGAATGTGCTTTCAATAAGCCAATCCTTCCTCCCACACATTTAATCGCAACAACATCTTGACCAAAGTCAATATTTGATTTTGAAAATTGTTTTGATTTGAAAAATAAGTGCAGAGAATGAGAGAGATATTCTAAAGTTATTAAGGTGTTTTTTTAATTCTCCCGTTGGAATTGAGTTATCGCTTCAACTCTCAGCTTATGAGAAAATTAGCTAAGCATGAAAAAGTCATACTTAGTATATTTAAAAACAAAGCTTCAAAATGAAAGGAAAAAATGAAAACTTGAAAAATAAAATAAAAGAGAGAATTTTAATAAAACTAGAGAGAAGAAGAAGGAGATTGTAATCTGAGTTGTGTGTTTAGGCTTACCCCATGAGGGTATTTTAGCCTCTAAAAACCTAGAGACAAACAAATAAATTAAAATAAAAATAATCCTAAAAATAATTCCAAATGTTTTCTAAATTCAAACTTTAAAATTTAAAAATATGTCTCCTAACGCAACTCTGCCCGCCCATCTTCAAGAAGGCGCTGACTAGATCTTCTAGAAAACTGCCGTTGACTGAACCTTCTAAAAATTGTCATGTCAGACCATGTCATGTCCAAAGTCGTGCCCATATCTTCAGTCGTGACCAAGTAATAAAAAAACACAGATTGCACCCGTTTTTATATTAAATCTAGAAAGTAAGACCCTGCACGAAAATAAGCATAACACAACCAAATTAACAGCAATAAATTCATAAGATCGAAGAATTAACAAGCAAATATTATCAATTCAAATCACTCATCAGTCGTTTATTACCTAAGGGTGTTTTATTCATTCTCAATATCTAGAGAAGTCTCTACGCGTTCATGATTTAATGATGATTTCTAAGTTTACTACTTACTGTCTGTAATACTAGCTAGCTCGATACCTAACACGAGTTCGTTATTGGATAGTGACACTCTGATCTCTCTTATAGTATTTCTCCTTAATTCTCCTTGAATTAGAGGGACAATTGTATGTTCTCGGTTCACTGACATTCTCATCGTACATGATTCCTCTATTTTGAAATCTAATTAATTAGTCATACTGCTTGTCGGTACATCCTCTGTAATGATCCTTCTTTCTTAGTTACTCATTACGAGGCCCATAAGGGTAAATTAGTGATTTCAACCCCTAAGAGCTCCTGCACCCGAGATAGATGTTTGATCTCAATCGATGTTAAGCTTCTCAATCTTGAGTCTATTTGACATCTTGAAGTCACTCAACCTCTTTGGGTATTGGTACTAAGCCTTCATTAAGGATACTCAATCTTCGTATAGATACCAGTTTATCTAGTATGGAGAATGTGGTATTGAGATTGAGCATATGGTATCGATACTGCAACCTAATATTGATACCAAGGGTTCAGTATCGATACTCTCTCCCTCAGTATCGATACACCCTACTAAAATTGCCCAGGTTTCATCCTAATTCACATAATATCAATACTCGAACCTAAAATTTCCTTTTTTTTAGGCTCATAAAATACCCAAAAATCATCCCAAATGACTGGTTTTGGTTCCTAATTATGTGTTATAACTTTAGAAAGTTATTAAAGTCTGAAGGTAGAATAAAACACCTTCTTTACATTTAAAATGTCATTTAATCATGAAATTATGCATAAACCCTAAAATGCTCAACTACACAAATATTAGCAATTTCTTCATATTAATGAAAGCCTTAGCACTCCAAAGGATAAGAAATACACTACCTTGGTGCCGGGATCCCAAAATGAAGCTCCTTGCTTAGCCGCACTCCCTTCATCTACGATTTGGATGAAAACCCCCACTTTCTCTAGCCAAAAAGGAAACTTATGAGATTCTAAACATGAAGGATATTGCTAGAGGGATAAGGATGAATTATAAAGCTCAAATGACTCACCTTTAGCTATGGCACTTGGAAAGGAAGAAAGAGAGAGAAATGAATGAATGAAATGAAGAGAAGAAGAAGATAAAACGAGATAAAAAGGTTTCATCTTTCCAAAATGGGATAAACACACATTTGGTCCTTCTTCTTTTTTATACAATTTAAAAAAAACCCCCTTTTTTATGGCTAATAGGGCTCTAATCCAACCCAATTAAGATAAACTCAGCCCAATAACTTAAATTATGAAATATATTCGGTCCATATACCTCTCGGGTAAACCCGAAACTACTAGTCTGAAATTTTGGGTGTTATAAGTATTGGGAAAGATGCCACCACCAGATGTCATAGAAGGTTTGTAGATACAGATGACTTGGTTGAATAGTGAATTTAAAGTGGATAAACACTTTACCGAGGATGAAGTCAAATTTGTAACCCGATCATATCCT